>NW_022111339.1:4851627-4872896 GCF_000313985.2 Echinops telfairi
GATGTACGCGTCCTAAATGGAAAGCCCGAGAGATGCAAGCCCAATCTTTTAGACAAAAGTGTGTGATGTATCATCTCTTTCGTGAAACCTGTTATTTATAAATCACGGCAAATGTCCCTGCGTAGGCTAAATTTCCTTAAGCTTTTCTGGACAAATTCCCTGCATTCAACAGAATTAAATTCCAATGTTTAGTCAGACGAGAGGCTCGCAAGCATTAAGATAATTACACAATTCTAACTGCTAAGTATATATCTATCTATATATTTTTTAATTAATAGCATACTGTACTTCCCAGCTTAAAGAGGAAATTTTAAATCAGAAAGAATCTAACTTGCAAAATCCCCTGAACCCAAAAGCCACTTAAAAAAAAAAAAAGCACACGAGGCAAGGAGTTGTCACTCAATATTTATCACAAACATCAGCATTTCTATATCATGAAAGTTTCTCACTATCTTGCAATGTGGACTCCGTGTCCATTTTTACCCCGCTGTGCTCTTAGCATAAAATGACAACATGTTGATTCTGGCACAAACCATAAAGAGGCTGTGAGGAAAGTTCAAAGCAGCTTCAAGCATGATACCTTCATGTTCAAAGATTTTTCCCATGTTGCTAGCATTTCCGTCTTTGCCTCCTTCTCTCTCACCTGCCTCAGTCTGCAAGTTCAGGGAACTAGCTGCTCCCGCCCTCAGACGGCAGAGCACGTCATTGTCCAAGGTACTAAGTGAGTGACATTCCCTCGACCAGGATGAGAAACCACAACAAGTGAAGCTTTCTCAGTCCAGAAAATTCATGAAATCTCCAAGGGAACTTTTGGCATCCTTTTGATTAGGTGGAACTTTGCCAAAGGGCCCAGAATTTCAGACTCTGTGACATCAGTTTTCTTCCTACCACGCAGGGTTAAGGAGGGAGCCGCATGCTCCTCCTGAGGACGTTGTTAGTTGCCATGGCGTGGATTCCAACTCACAGCCACTGCAGGGATGCAGAGTAGAACCGCCCTGTTGGGCTCTCAGGGCTGAGAGCTTTCAGGAGCAGATCCCCAGGCCTGCATTGACAAGGACCCTGGGTAGGCTGGATCTGTCCACTTTTCCCCTAAAGAGTTTTTGTGGCTCAGTGGGTAAAGTGGTAGGTTGCTAACCACAAGGTTAGTGGTTCAACTCTGCCAACTGGTTCAAGGAGAAAGATGAGGCTGCCTGCTCCCATAAATAATGGATAGCTTCAGAAACCCCAGGGGGCAGTTCCATTCTGTCCTATATTGTCATTGTGAGTTGGAATTGGCTTGCTGACAATGAGTGAGTTCAGCTAGTAGTTGGGCACTTAACTATTTGCAATACCTAGAGACCTTTCCTGACGGTGCCCTGACCTCTAACTAAAATCAAGTATCCCTCCATGAGAGACCAGCACCATCCACGATGACTCCCTGCTTAATCAGTTCTGACAGAACAAGCGCTCTTTGTCCCGTTTTCTGTTGTTTTATTTTTCATTTACTCCTTTACTTATGTATAAATGTGATAAGTTCAAATTGAATACTCTTTTTCCTGTCTTTTGCTGTTTTTTCATTTGTTATTTTACTTCTTTAGAAAGATAAGAAGTTCCATTTATTATCTTAACTAGGCAGTGTTTTGAACAGTAGCTCGCGAAACCGAACATTTTCAAGGGAACAACTGAGAATGCTTGGTCCGACAAGTGATAAGTTCTGCACATGGCACACTCCTAAGGATGAGGTGAGCGGAAGTGCATCCCATGGTGCTTCAAGCCCCATGGTGAGCGGAGGAATGCCGACTCACACCCCATGGTGAGCGGAGGAATGCCGACTCACACCTGCTCCTCATCTTATGAACAGGGTGAAGAATAACCACTGGAGCTTCCTATTTACAACCTCGCTCTGATAGAAAGCATGGCAATGGAACAACATTCTAGGCTAGGATTCGCCCAGGCTGGGCAGCCCCTTGGCTTGCGGCTGTGGTGATTACAGCTTGTGGAGGATCAGCCTCCTCCCTCATCCTGCCCACCAAGGACATGGCCCAGGCGCTGTCCTGTCCATACCAGAAAAAGACAGGAAGCCAGCCAGCCCAATCCAGGATGCATTTTCCCAAACAAATACAACTTATTTTATCATGTCAACCTGCTAACGCAATCTTGGCCCCTTTGCAGGAAGGAAAGTCAGATGACTGAAAACAATGGCTGTTGAATCTGGAGGAGTGAAAATGGCCCTATGGCATTGCAGCCTGATCTCTGGGAGAATTCAAATGAAACACACACACACACACACACACACACACACACACACACACAGTGCTCTCTTCTTTAACAGATGCGTGTGACATAGCACGGGTAGGTGCTGGGACTGGATCTCTAAAGCCCTCTGAAGGAGGAGAGCTGAGTCACCTGTGTTTATTCAGGTTTCCAGACCTGCCGTTTATGACTCCACTCCTGCGTAGTCTCATTCCAGAGGGGTGTGCTTGTTAATTTGTGATTGCGAGCTGCTTAAGGAGTCAAAACATGCAGAGAAAAGCCTGAGGGACACACAGCGAGGAAGGTGAGCAAATGTCTCCACAACATGGAAATGACTCACTGCCTACAGATAAGGAGGCCAAAGGAACATTCTCCCCCATTTGACCCACGGTTGATCTGTGCCGATGAAACAAAGCACAGTTCAACCTGGAAATCGAATTACAAATAAAATATTACAAAAAGAAAATGCTGCCTAACTTCCCGATGCACTGCAGTAGTCTCTGAAAAACAGTGTGGAGCTATTTGCTTCCTTTCTGTTGTCAGAGAGGTCGTTGACTGCTTGTGCTCAACTGTGCATATTTGGCCAGTGCCTTCCTCCCACATTCTCGTCTCCAACAATATTCATGCCCAGATAAGGGAGAGAATCATCTCAGACGAGTTGACTCCATTTGGTCCAACCTTGCCCCACATCGTTTTAAAAGAAGACAGAAAACATCAAAGGGAAGCCTAAGCACTTCGCAGTGAAAGGCTTCATAAACACAGATCGATGTTTAGATCAGTTCAGATTCAAGTGCACCAGGAGGAAAGCAAATGGAAAGCAGGAATGGCTGGGGGAGAGCTGCCTCCCCAAATGCCATCATTCTCTACTCTCCATTAATCCCCAAGCTCCCTCCTCATAGTACCTGCATACCAGTCCTTTTTAGTCACCCCACTTAGAAGAAGGACTAACATAAGCTTCATGCATTCACCAACTGCTACAGAGTTGACTCTGATTGGTGGGGACCCCATTGTTACCAAGAGTAGAAATGGGCCCTATGGCTGGTTTTTTTGGCAGTAGATCCAAATCGCCTTTCTTTCGAGACACCTCTTCATAAACTAGAACCTCTACCCAAGAATTCTCTTCCAACTATCTCAAAGGGAGTGCCATCAAGGAGATGCCAACTCATGGTGACCCCATAAGACAGGGTAGAACTGCCCCTGTGGGTTCTGAGACTGTAACTCTTTATGAGAGCAGAAAACCTCATCTTTCTCCCACAGATCAGCTGGTGACTTCGAACTGCTGACCTTGCAGTTAGCAGCAGCCCACTGCGTACCCAATTCACCTACACTCAGTACATTAGGAAAAGTTCAGAACATTCCAAGTTCTGTGCCCTACTATAAAGACTATATATTAATATAGACCTTGTTGTGACTGCTAAACTAACTGGTCGAATTACCTTGGCGAGTGTCTGAGGCAAAACTATAATATGAGGATGATACCAATTATAATGTTTAAATGCAAAGTACTAAGACCTTTTGAACCTGCTTATGTATAACACAAAGTAACTTCTTAACACAGTCTTGCTTCAGGCGGCTCTGCCTAGAGTCTAAGCCAAATGCAACCTAATTAGCCACTGAACATCCTCCCTCCTTGGTCTGAACTAGTACGACAAATAATACTTCAAAAATGATTCTCCCCGCCCCAGCCAAAGGCACTACCAGTCTGAAAAAGAAAAAAAATCAATGGCTTATTCCAAAAAGTCTTTGAGTATGAAGTCACTGCTCTGATGTTATAATATAACATTATATATAATGATGTTATATATAATGTATATAATATGTACAAAGCCCAAACCAAACCCACGAACTTGGAGTCCATTTCCATTCGTAATGACCTTGTAGGGCAGAGTAGAACGGCTCCCTAGGATTTCCAAGACCATAAATCTTTATGGGAGCAAACAGCCTCATTGTTCTCCAGAGGAATGGCTGGCAAGTTTGAACCTGAGACTTTATAGGTAGCAGTTCAATCTGTAACCCACTATGCCACCAAGGATCCTTAATATCAACAAAGACTGTTACAGTCACAAATGACAATTATACCTCCCCCAACACACGCCCCCACCCCTCACCCCCCGCATGGTAGCATACGGGTAAACATCATTTGATTCTGCTATGCTTGATTCTGCTTTGAAGATCTTGCATGCTTCACAAATAAAAGGTTTGTGGCAGCCCTACGTGGAGCAAATCTATCAGCGGGACCTTTCCAATAGCCTGTGCTCACGTCACACTTTTATGTCACATTTTGGTCATTCTCAAATGTATTTTAAATGTTTTCACAATGCTACTGCACACTCCACAGAAGACAGTGTGGTGCTACGTACCTTTCACGTGTACCCGGAAACAGCAACAAGAGAAGAGTGTGCAGCTCACCTCACTGTGTTATTGGCTGTATTGCAGGGGTCTAGTACTGAACCTGCAGTATGGCTGAGGGACGCTTGTCTGAAGAGCTGTGGGAGCAACGGTTCACGCTCAGCTCTCTGAGAGCCTTGAGCCTCCCAGCTGCCACGTAGGAGAAAGGTCCTTACAACCTGCTCCCATAAATATCCTGCCCAGGAAATGCTATGGGGCAGTTCTACTCTGGCCTCTGAGGTCTCCAATAGAATTAATTTGACAGCACACCTGTGTACATATACACAAACTCTCTGCCACCCAGTCACTGCTGACCTCTAGAAGCCCCAGAGGGCAACTGCCTCTGTTGGTTTCTGAGACTACAACTCTTTAAGCTCATAAAATGTCTCATCTTTCTCCTGCAAAGCAGTTTGTGGTTTTGAACTGCTTTGTGGCTAGCAGCCCAATGACCTACTATGCCACTATAGCTCTATGTATATTTACAAAGAAGCTTTAAAAAATGTGTAGAAAAACTCATTTTTCTTCCCATTCCATTTTTCCAAAAACCCTTTGAATCTGCTGTTATGTAGATGCTTTAATAAATTAAGGATCAGTAAATTCTAAATGTTTAATCTTTGTTTAAATTTTCAAATGTAAGTGAAACCATAAAAATAAACAGAAACATTAAGTACATGTCAACGAGCGGTCAATGGGAGGGACCAGGTATAGTTATCAGAAAACAAAAGTAAATTAAGTGTACAAATAGTTCCAAAGTGAGATTTGACGCTGAAAACTTCAATGACCGTTTTTTATCAATTATTTTACCATATTAAAAATATATGTGCCCGGTAAATTGGGTTAAGATCTAATATGCATAAAGGTAAAAGCCAAAAGGACAACATTTTTTTAAGAAGACATACAGTTTGAAGTCTTTTAAATACTTATAGAAAAAAACTGCAAAAGAATCAAGTTACTTAACAGAGGAAGAGATCTCATATAATTATAAAACTTTGTATGCAAGAGTGACTTCTTGCATGCTTCAACCTATTTCTTATGTACGCTTAACATGTATTAGTCTGTGATCTTACATATATTATTTTTACACAGAAACTGTTTTTTCATCAATAGTTTACTATTACAAATATTAACTCATACTTGGACATGAATTCAGACCATAATCGGGTCCAGAACTTTTGCCCTTGGGCCAATTCCAGCTCATGGTGACCCTATAGGACAGGGTAGAGTTCCCCATCAGGTTTCCCAGGCTGTTTGATCCTTATGGAAACAGACTGCCACATCCTTCTCCCATGCAGTGGCTCATGGATTTGAACCGCTAACCTTTAAGTTAGCAGCTGAGCATTTAACCAATGTGCCCCCAGAGCTCCCTTAAGACGGGATCAGATTGAACAAAATCTCTATGCAGTGAAAGTGAAAAATCCACAGGATATTTTCCTCGGTTCAACAAGCAGAAATGACGTGGAAAATTACAAAAGTAATTTTAGCCATTCCTGAGCAACTCGAAAGGATGCTACCCAATTGTTCATTCATGCCTCCCATTCTAAACTGGATTGGCTGCTGGAAGGCTGGAGGCATGCATCCCCCTTGAGATAGATTATCTAGGAAAAGCAACCCTGTGCTCCACTGGAGACAAGTCAGCCACTTCGAACCCGACCCGGCGCAGTTCTACCCTGACTTCCACGGGCTCCCCAATGAGGCAGCACTGACTGCAAGACCGCGGGCAGCGCCTTTAAGATGTGAGAGCTATGAGGTGCATTGTAAGGAGCGCACACACAGGTGCTGACACCGGAAACAGAAAGGTAAGTGGAAGAGAAGAGTCTGAGAGAAGAGCGGGTTTGTGGATGCCCAGAGGGAAGCAGAGCCTTCGAATCACACAGAATCCATTGGAAAACAAGACCCCTTGGAACAAAACAAAACGATAACGGGCATGGGGGAGAAAAAGTTGTACAGGAAAGTACCCAGGGATTGAAAGCAAGGGGGAAAGGGTTGGGGGGTGCTGGTTTGGGCTGAACTAGCTGGGGAAAGTCTCCTCATCCTGGAAAGGGGGAGTTCATGCTCCGTGGAAAGGAAGCGGGTGAAGAGAGTGGAATGAGGGAAGACGATGAGCAAAGTCTGGCTCAGAAGCAACCGTGGTATGTGGACACAGTCTAACACCTCTCTTAACAGGGCAGGTTTTATCTCCATTCTCCATAGCTAAGTCTGCCTCTCTCCAACCTCACACCACCCTCGTGTCTACTCCCGTCCCCCACATGCTACACAAATGATGGCCTAGAGACCACTGAAGAACGCTAACATAATAATCATAAACTCAAGCTAAACCCAGGGCTATCAAATCGGTTCTGACTCAGAGTGATGCCACAGCACGGAGTAGAACTTCCCTGTGGGTTTCCAAGACGGCTACATTCCGTGGGAGTAGAAAGTGGAGTGGCTAATGATTTCAAACTGCCTGGAGTTTAGTAGCCCAACACATAACTCACTAGGGCTCCAAATTAATCATCAGAGTTAAAGTACAAATGAGGTATCATTGGTGAGTAATAGAAGTCTGGGTTTCCATCAGGAGCCTAGGTTCAATTCCCAGCCAGTGAACCTCAGGGGCAGCCAACACACATCTGTCACTGAAGGCTTATATGTTGCTCTAGTACTGTAAAGGAGATTTCAGCAGAACTGGAGCTCTGAGACTCGGAAGAAATGCCTGGTGATTGACTTCCAAAATTCAGTCAATGGTGATCACGTGACCTGCAACCATCATAGAAATGGCACAGGACCAGCCAGCATAGTGTCCTGTTACGCATGGGGTGGCTATTAGTTTAGGGCCGACTCAAACACACGTAACAACAGCAAGTATAAATACAGCATTCACCGAGTGCCAGACAAACTCTAGGTATCTCACACAGATTAATTGATTTAACCATCACACTGATTATCAGCTTTAGTTTTTAGATGAGGAAACAGAGGCACACAGATTAAGGAACTTGGCCAAGACCAGTTAAGAGCAGAGCTGCCATTCAAACTACAGGAGATACTAAAATGCTTGCTTCGGAAAGGCATGCTACCTACCCTCCTTCCATCCCACCACGTCGAGTTCTGTCCTGTTCTTCCTCCAACATTTCAGTCCTAAATGCTCAATTCTTGACGTTGTTGTCACACGATGTTACTAGAGTGCTGAAGTCCTAGCCCACACCCCCCCGGTACACCTGTGAATATGACTGTTTGGGGGAAATCAGATCTTGGAAGATATTGTGAATTAGGTGAACTTGAGGGAGGTGGAACTCAAGGAGGATGGTCCCTAAATGTATTTAAGCAAACCAAACCCACCACCCCCGAGTCAATTCCGATTCATAGAATGCCCAAGACTGTAAGTCTTCACAGGAGCAAGCTCGGTCTGGTCTTCCTCCCTAGGAGCGGGTCGGCGAGTTTAAGCCACTAACTTGTAGTTCAACGCCTAAGCCACAGGGCCACCAGGACTCCTGAATCTCCTCTGATAAGAGACACGGGACCACATAGAGAAAGAGGGCCACAAGGAGCCAGAGGCAGAAATGGAGCTGTGCTGCAGCTGCGTGTCAAAGAACACCGGAGGCTTCCAGAAGGCAAGGAGACCAACAACGCTCTTCCTCTGTGGCCCTTTACCACAGTTCCTCATGTTGTGGTGACCCCCAACCATAACATTATTTCTGTTGCTACTTCTTAACTGTAAGTTTGCTACTGTTATGCATCTGAATGTAAAGATCTGATATGCAGGATGTATTGGGCGACCCCTGTGAAAGGGTCATTCGACCCCCAAACAGGTCATGACCCACAGGTTGAGGAGCGCTGCTCTGCAGCCTTCTGAGAGCACATGGCCTTGCCAACACCCTGGATTTCCAGAATTCTGAGAAGGGAAGTCCCTGTCATTCTCAGCCAGCCACTTTGTGGTATTTCCACGCGGCAACAAATACATACGTCTAAGGCCATTTCCAAGGGCCCATGGGAACAGATCCAAAGGGATGACCCTGGGGGTGTCTCAGCCACCCAATCCGAGCTGCGGACATCCGAGAAAGCCCTGGGCCAGGCCTTGCGTGCAGCCGGCCGGCCCGCGTGGAGCCCTGAGCCAGTTTAAGAACAGCTTCGCTCCCTCTCCAAAGTATGTGGCCACAGAGGCTGTTATCAGCCCAGCCAGGATGACAAAGGGTGACCTCTGCTGCCTCTCTCATCCCCTTATTCTCTCAAGGTGTATATTTATATTTTCATAAAGCTGCCAAAGGGAAACATTAAAAGGACCTTTCCTGTGGGGTGAGCGGCCAACGGCTGGGTGGAGAGAGCAGAGAGAGAGAGTGAGTCATGGATATTGTGTTAAATATATACATTCCCCCCCTGGCTTTCTTTGAACTGTTTTCTCACCTCCGCTTGCAGCTGTTTGGCTTCATAGTCACTCATCCCGAAAGTTCCACCACAGGCTCAGAGGACTGCACCCCTTCCTTCCAACGTGAGGCATTTCCAGTGGTACTACCTCTGCCCTTTTCCCTGCCATGCCACGTCAATGAGGCAATAACCGAGACAGCGTAACTAGGGAGATGTGGCTTCTCCCCGTTTTTGCAATCGCGCTGTGGAGCCCTGGTGGGGGTCTCCCCATTACAGAGGTTCATCAGCAATTGGTGGATGGAGACCCCCACAGCCCTGTACTCACCAGCTGTAGCGCAAGAACAACCAAGCCCTTCCCTATCAGCCACCCTGGCTATATTTTAACTTCTCCTGTGGAGTCTGACCCTTCCACAATGAGTACTGACACAGTGGAGGGGGAGAGAGACCTCTTGGATATAAATCACATGGACAACTTCAATGTCAAGTGTTGAAGCAATGTGCTTGGCCCAAGGACATATTTATGACCCTTCCTCTGAAACGAATGGAAAGCCACATAGATCATCTCGAGGTAGCAACGAACTAAAAAAGGATACTCAAAAGAAAGAAAACCAACTCACTGTCACTGAGTTGATTCCAACGCACAGGGACCCCATGAGACAGCAGAACTTCCCCTGGGGGTTGCCCAAAGCTGTCACTCTTTAAGGGAGCAGAAGGCTGCATCTCTCTCCCAAGGGGTGGCTGGTGGTTTCGAACAGCTGAACTTGGGGAGAGCAGACCAGTGTGTAGCCCACAAAGCCACCAAGGCTTCACAAAGGATTAAACTTTTAAAAGTAATCATACTTGGAGTTTCCTGTGAATACATGAAAGTAAATGCCTTTGTAAAGTACATGGAAGTTGTTAGGACCAGCGTATCCTTGAAATGGTAACATTTGAAGAAAAAATTCCTTTAGAGGGAGAATTTCAAAAAAAGCATATGTGAATGTGAGTTAAATAGTGTGTGTGTGTGTGTGTGTGTGTGTGTGTACTACTCACATATATTCTTTAAAATAGTAACGGCATTACAAGAAAGCCCCCTACCTTCCTGAGGAGCACGCGTAGCAGGACTTTACATTAATAGCACCCTTGCGTTCATGCCTACTGCTCTTTTCTAACACAATTTACCTTCCTGCTCTCCTTTTGTTGTGAACTTTAATTACTGCCTTCTTGCTGGTTATACACAACCACACATATCTTTCAAAAGCTAATTGAAGCGTAGAGAAGTTAAACATGATTTCTTCAAGGTCAAATCTCAAGTCGGTGGAAAAGCCAGAAATACAGCCTTTCCTCTCTGAGTGCTCGGGGTGCTGAGCCGTGCTGCCTGGCCAGGTTTTGACTTTTGAGTGTTGTTTTCACAATTCCCATGGGCCCTTTTTTTTTGCTTTTTAAAGCAGCTCATGTTGAGGAGATAAAAGGCAGGCGTGCCTAGCAAATTTCATTAACATTGCACAATTTCACATCCCTGTCACATAACACCAATTAGTTTTTAACATAGGTATTTTAAACTCTTTGGGAAAAGGCGATAGGGTTGACTCAAATATCTACAAATGGGCCAGGGAGGGGAGTAGCTTACAGCAACCCTGCTTTTCTCATTAAGCACCACTGAATCAAAATGCCTGCTCAGCAGTTTGTGCAAACAACTGCTCACCCTTTAAGGGCTACTCCACAGGGCAGTGGACCCCACCGGCGCGAAGACCCGCATGAGCGGTGCCTGGGAAGGGTGGACCGTCCACTGAGGATTCGAGATGCACTCAGGGGGGAAATATCACGAGTACGGAGCTGCAGTGAGAAATGAGGACACCGGAGTCGGAATCTGAAAAGCAAACATTCACAAGCATGTGCAGATTAAAAGGAGAGCAAAAGGGGGTTGGGGTTTTGTTTTTCCCTTTTTATGAAAAAGGGGACACCGCTCTTTTTGGCTTTCAGGCCTTAGAAAAGAGACCAGTGTGGGCAAGGGTTGTGAAGCATTTAACTCTGGCGGATGACCGCCCTTAGCTAACCGGGACTCCCATTCAGGAGAAACCCTCCTTCCAAGTAGCTCACTCACTGAATTTTGCTTTCTGCTACCATGCTTCAAGGCTCCTGGTTTGAATAAACAGATGATATCTTTCTTTCTTTCTTTCTTTCTTTCTTTCTGTCTGTCTGTCTGTCTGTCTTTCTTTCTTCCCTTCTTCCTTCCTTCCTTTCTGGTATCTCTGTATCATGAGAAAGCTCATCTGCCCTTTAATTTTTATCTAATGGTGTTGGTTGCTTTTTTTCTCCGCCTTTTTCTCCATCTACCCCCAGCCCGCCTACACTGGCATTCTCTGTGGTCAAAGAGTCTGTTTCAGTCTTAGTGTTCAATACAGCAAATGTCAAGTAAACACTCTACACATTTCCTGTGCTATTTAAAGCCTCCTAAGCAATTATTTGCTCTAAAGTATTCAACTGTACATTTTCCCGAGCCATGCCCATCCCTGTAGCAGGAGCTGTCACAGAATGGTACTTGGCACCCGCAAGTGCAGCGTCTACATCAGAAGCACTCTGAGGCGACATGTGGCAAGAGTTTTCCGTTTTCCATATGTGTGTGGCATAGTTTTGAAACAATGGACAAGGCTGCAAGAAGAAAGTGCTATCGAACTCCTTGTTTTGCCCCATACCAGAAGCTTTAAAGGCACGCAGTCTTTCCAACTAAGTTCTTTACACAGAGCTGGATGACCCAGGTCGACAGACACACACTCACTGTACGCAGACTTTAATCTCACAGTCCCAGGGTTCATTATCACCCACCCAAATCCTGACCCGTGAAATAGCACTACACTTCACAGGACTCCCCACCACCTAGGTAGTTTACCAGAGGGGCCCCAACCCTAGTTCTAATGGAACCGGAAAACGCTCACTATCCTGGAGCCCATTCTGACCCTTAGTGGCCCTGTCAGACACAGTGCAGCTGCCCCTGGGGGCTTCCAAGACGGCTCACCTTGGAGGGAATAGAAAGCTTCATCTTTTTCCCGAGGAGCAGCTGGTGGCTTCGAACTGCTGCCCTTGGGGTTAGCAGCCCCAAACATAACCACTACACCATCAGGGATCTCCTCCACTACTTCTATTAAGGGAACCCATGCTTCAACAAGTTTGTGGGCCACTGGAATGAACAGATCATGAACTTTTCCCAGCAACTTTTTGAAACCCCTTCCTCTACACAAAGGTATGTGACACTGAGAAAGGAAAATCCAACCCCAGCACAATGCACACACGAGTAAATGTTCAACTGTAAGTGACTAATCGTTTATATGCATGTGCCCCAGAGGCACTTTTAGTTTTAGCTGGATGGTGGTGTTTTTTCATCTTGTAAATTATATTACAGATTTTTATAATTACAAGAGAGGAACTTCAAGGCAGTATGGTTCTAACACTGGTTGGAAAGGAAATAAATTACCACCTTCTCCTTTGAAACTGATTGGTCCTCAAACTTGCATGCAACACAGTACCAATGTGCAAACATGAACCGAAAACATTTTTACTTATGTAAAACACACACACGTTATGGTGAATTCCTTAATGTAAACTTTCCAGCTGATAAAATAATTATATTATTCCCACTGGGCCATAACTCACTTTGATTTTTACACACAGAACCAGGTATCATGCCTTGGTGACATACTGCCTCAAAGCAATGCTGGATAGGAAGTCTTCATTATCTGAACAGGTTCCACTAATGGTTTGATAGAAGTATCTCTCTCGTAAAGAGTTGCATTCTTAAGAACCACATGTCCATAGAGCTAAGATTTGTGAACTATATATAACCTAGCAAGCTTGTTCGAGCCATCAGCACAAGTTCTGTGAAATTGCTCCTCTCAGGCCATCTGTTGGTGACAACCAGTGCACAGCAGTGCTTCCAGAGGGGTTCCACCAAGAGACCTCAACACCGACCATGGTCAGCGACCTCACCTCTAGACGTCCCAGCAGAGAACATTCTACCTGACCATTTAAAGCAAGGTCTACTTTACACTCCAACGTGTGAGAGAGAGAAAGTGGATAAGAGAGAGGGGGGATGGAACCGTGAAGAGAGACAAAGAGAGCAAGGAAAGCAAGTGCATGAAGATTGGGCCAGGAGGCTTTGGTTTGAACCGTTGTTAATTCTTTCAGGCTCCTGTTTGTTGTTGTTGTTTCTGTGTAAATTTTTTTTAATGATGGCCAAAATATTCTCCAATTCAACAACTGCTACATGTATCATTCAATGCCATTGATTATAGTTCTTGTGCTGTACAACCATTATTGATACCCTTTTCCAAATTACTCCACCACCACTAACATGAACTCAATGCCCCCCGGAGCAAAAACCTTTCCTCCTTCACCCATGGGAACCATTGATCTATTGCTGAGTTGGGAGAAAAGGTGAAGAGAGTCTGGTGGGGGATGGGACAGGCACCAACTCCATCTGAGTGGACAGTGCTCACTAAACTGATTCATGACTCATGATCATTTATACCTACTTTCTGAATATTAGTTTCCTATAAGTTAACTGGTTGGATATATATGTGTCCAACTAATTTTCTCATATGTATATATTAGAAAAACATTTTTGCAAGTGCCAGATATTAGAAAAACATTTTTACAAGTGCCAGGATGGCAAGTGGTCAGCAATGAAATAAAATGCACCAAGATCACTGGGTTGGAAGCTAAAATGGCCTGAGTTGAATCCCAGACCCCATCACTCCCTACCTCAGTGACCTTTTGCAAGCTGCTAACCCATTGGCCTCATCTCTCTAGGGGGACTAATAACCACCTACCTAGTTTTGCTGCAAAGATGATGTGATTCGGATAGTGAATGGCCATCCTAACTCCTTAATAGGCTGGCCATTCTCACCAGGAAAAGGATTGGTTCTCCATCCAAGGCCCTTTCTTGAGAACATAACACTGTCCCTCGAAGTGCCCACCCATAAGAACAAGTATTTGTTAATCAAATGACTTACTCAACAAAGAGGCCAATGATCAAACTGTTTTCCCAGTGAAACTCCATATGGTGCTATCCAGAAGAGGAACAAATTAATAGGAAAAGTATGCTTAATGGTTTCAGGGAAAAGGGTGAAGAACTTGAGTATCCAGGCATTCTTTCACGGAGGTCCAGTTCCTGTCTGTGATTTTCAGAAGAACTACAAGTATAATCCAGCACTTTTTTTTAAGTTTAAAGGCATCTATTTATTTCTGTGTGTATGCAGAGCTCACAAAACTCAAGCCAAACTCACTGCCATCAATTTGATTATAACTCATAGTGACCCTAGAGGGCAGGGTAGAACTGCCCCTATGGGTTTCTGAAACTGTAATTCTTTATGGGTGTAAAAAGCTCCATCTTTCTCCCTCAGAGAGGTTGGGGGTTTTGAACTGCTGACCCTGTGGTTACCAGCCCAATGTGTAACCACTATCCTACCAAGGCTGCAAAGTTCACAAGATACCTTCAAGCTTAATATCTTATACTGTCAAAAGAATAACAATGATCAGAATCTGCTAAGAAAAAAAATCTGTCCTCTAGAAAATACAGAATAGGAAATGAAAGCTTAATCAAAGGTGAAGCTGTCTGAAGCTGTGTGCCCCCATGACTCAACTTGACTGGTCTCTCTTAGCACAGTGCCCTGCACAGGGAAGAGTTATAAGACAGTTCCAGAATTAAACTGCAGGTAAAAATAAGGAGGCTGGTTAAAAAGATATTTAAGGTCCTTCCTGACTTTAAAATTCCGTGAATGACAAACTGAAATGATTGAACTATCACAGATGCTATTTTGTTTTCTTCATAGGTAACCTCAAGTTCACTGCTACATTCATAATGAAACTTACTGAAGTCAGTCCTCCTTCCTTAATTTCAATTAAGGTGAACATGATCGATTCATAGCTCTTGATTTCAATGTTTAATTCAATCACCATAATAGTAAGAATATAGCTGCCTTCTAGGAGCTTACAAGCTTCTAAAATCAGAAAGAAACTAGAAATTCTGAGAGGTAAATGCTTTGGAAGCAGAGAAATTAAGTTAATATGGTAATTAAATATTTTTTCTTTACATAATTCTTAATCTTTCTTCAGTACAGGCATTGAGTGTTGGAGTCACTGCATAAGACAATTACTAACTGGAAGGTTACAGGGTCACGTCCACCCAGAAAGGCCTGGGTAAACTGACAATCCACTTTTTAAAAACCAGCCACTGAAAACCCTGTACAGCACAGGTCCCCAGGATTGCAATTGGCTCAATGGCAACTGGTTAATGTCATGACTCTTCTGCGAGAAGGAAATCAACCTCAACAATTTTTTTTCCCCCAGAAAGAAAATCAGGAAATTATAACACAAAAATTCCAGGATGGAATAACTTGAACATTCACATAGCAATTAAAACCTGTTAAACATAGACTCCCATATACTCTCAGTCCTGCCCTGGCTGTAAAACTGGCTGGAAATGGATGTATTTTTATTAGATGCTAATGGAAGAAAATCCAAGTCGGAGGATCAAATTCCCCTCAAAGTCAATCACTTACATGTCTGTACCTACATTACCAAGGGCCAGTGTGCACCCCAAGCAGAAAGGCTTCCCAGAGATCAGACACTGAATCTCCAAACAGAAACATATTCATCTGCAACCTAATATATAAGAACAGCTCCAAAAAGCTATTAACAAAGGCCAGTCCTCGGTGGAGAACCAAAAGGCATAAAGATCTCAAAGTCAAAATGCAAGCCTCTTGAAGACTGTATGGGGTCTCTCTGAATTGCTTCTTACAACTATGTGTGAATGTGCAATTACCTCAAACATTTTAAATAGACATACATAGGTTATCATTATTATTATTTTAATGCAATGCTCCTTAAAGAGACCTCCGGTGGTGCAAATGATAAGGACTGGACTGCAAGCTGAACATTTTGCAGCTCGAATTCGAGCAGCACTGCTTGCCTTCTCTTCACGGCAGCCCTGGGTGATCTCCTTTTGAAAGGTCAGACCCTTGAAAACCCTGTGAAGGTATTCGACTCTGCCTACCTGGGGCTGCCAGGCGTCGGAATCAACTTCACAGCAACTGACAACCATACAGCGACAAACGTTCTTGAATTTTCTGAGGCACATGCGAAGCGAAGACATGTCAGGGGAGGAGAAAAGCAAGACACCACAGAGACTGGCAAATAGAGACTGGGTGCCTCAAACACCCGAATCTACGTCGCTGGTTCCACGCCAGTGACCTGTTGCGGGGTAAGATTGGCCAGCAGACAAACGAGCCTTCGGAAGGATGAATTAATTACCCGCAGACACACAGACACACTCTCACACAAAAGAGAGCAAAGCTGATGCTATTTAAACATCATGAAATATTTTCCTAACCATGCACAGATGGAAGTACAGACGTTTCTGCCAACAGCCTGGTTCAGAAACTTTGCTCTATTTTTAATTATTTGGTTCAGAGGACTCGTTGGTGATTAACTTCTGTGTTGGATGGCAAAGCAAGTAAAGTTCCTGACCCACAGCAAAGAACACAGAGGGAAGCTTAATTATTTTTAAACAGCGAGTGTAATATTGTAAAGCATGTGCAGGGGCAACTAATTTACCCAAGATCTATTGATGGCTGCTGCAGTGTGACGTCGCAAAGTCAATGAATCAGTCGAAGAGGAACAGCCTAGAGACCTCCAGGAAGTGACGCCGGAATGAAGCTTTGAGAACAAATAGATGTTTGACCTTGAGAAGCCACAATGGAACAGGGAATGGAGGGGGAGACATTGATGGCGTGAGGACTCATCGGAGGACCAGAGCTCCAAGTTTCAGACTGGACCACAAACGGTGTGGTGGACGGACTGCCAACAGCATTGAGCACAAGAAACGGACTCAGATGTCAGGAGAAGTTGGTCAGGAAACTCCATCCATGGTATTCAGAAGCACACAGCCAAATGGTTGAGCAAGGTGAAATTGCAGAAGAGACGTAGAAAGAGAAATGATGGACTAGCAAATAAGGCAGGAGAAATGGTCAAGGTACGGAAAAAATTAAAATGGTTAAGGAGTCTTAGTTATAGAACTAATAAGAGAAAAAGAAAGCTATTTCCAAATAAGAAAATAATAACTCTAACTAGTAAATCAGTAATGACACAGAAAGGGAATAAAACGTAAGCCTTCCAAATTAAGATTCTTGAAGACAAAATAGAATTCAAAATTCTTTAAAACAATAAATAAATAAGAAAGAAAGAAAGAAAAAGAAAACTCACTGTGACCCTATGGGGCAAGCTGGAATTGCCCCTGTGAGTTTTTGAGAGTGTAACTATTCATCAAAGTAAAAAGCCTTAACTTTCTCCCAAGGAAAGACTGATAGATTAAAACTGCTGACTTTTCACTTAGCATCCTAATGTGTACCCCACAACACCACCAAGGCTTACTTGCTGGAAAAGCATTTCTCTTGATCAAAACCCCTAACATTTTAAGAGCTTCTGTCCTTCAGTCTTTGATGTCCCAGGAAAGCCTCAGATTCTACTGAGCAAAGTGATTCTGATTTAACAACTGCTACTAAAAGATGTATCTGCCCTGGGCCCCGAGAGCAATGCTGGTATGATCTGGGAATTTACAAAAGAACACAAAACAACAAGCTGCGCCTACTTTTTCCGGAAGGGGTGTAGACATGGAGAACACAAGACCTCAAATTCTGAGGTGCTGATTTCAGATCCTTAAGGTGCTAACATCGGTCACGAGTTTAAGGCTGGGTTGGTTAGAGGTGAACTGTTGCCGAAAGTTTAAAAGAGAGTCTATTCCTATTGCATACATTCACACGAACAGGTGAAGGGCATGCATGGGTACGTGTGTTAGAACAAGAGATTAGAATAAAAAACAAACAAGCAACCAAAAACAAAAACAAAAAAACCCAGAGCTTACCAAAAAACACCTACCACTGAATTATTTATAGTTGCAAATGGTTTCATAATACCAACTTAGCATTCTACTATGGGCCAGTGGCCGTGGCTCAGAAATGTTTTCACTTCATTTAGAGATGTTTGTACGTGCTATAACAAGAGTCGCTGAGATGGGATTTGACCTGGGCCTTTGTCCATAAAACAATTCTCACACAATATGTAAACATGAATTCAGTCCAGGCAAGCAAAAATATGGTCGTCGTAACAAGAACTGCTTTCTGTGGAATATGCTAGTTAAAAGGAAGCTATTCAACTTGAATCAATTGCTGTATCCATTCTCCAATACACAGCAGATTTATATTTCAGAAGGGTTTTTTGACAGAGAACAAAAATGCTACTGAAATACCTCTTCCATTCCTTTTGTCCTACATAACATTCCGTGCGCTGACCCCTCGACAAGGGGCATCTGTTTGTCAGCTTCTGCTTGCACTTGTTCTATTCCTGTTTGTCTTTGTCGCAGAGTTTCTGTTTTGACCCTTTACTGACAAAACCTGAATATATATACCTCTTGGCTGTGTCCCAACTTACAATAAAAAGAAAGAAAGAACCCTAGATTTCCATTCTATGCCATCTCTAAGCACTAAAACCTGTTTAAGTTTTTTAAAACAAATGAGCCCCATGTAAGCGTGTCGGTTCCGACTTAGGGCGCCTCCGTGCACGACAGAGTAGAACTACTGCATACGGTTTCTTGGCTGTCATCCTTGAGGCAAGCAGATCGCCAGACCTTTCTTCCTTGGCATCTCTGGCTGGGTCTGCCAACTTTTAGCCTCATGGTTGAGAGCCTACAAGGCTCTTAACCACCCAGGGACCTTCGTAAGCCCTGCTATTTAAATTGGTTTTATATCTATTTCAAATTTTACCTGCTTATGTAAATGCTAGCCATTCAAGGAGGTCCCTCACATCAGCAGCCACAAGAGGACACCCTCCACCTGGAAGAGCAGTCCCCACCTACAAACCTAGTGACCCCTAGAGGAACTCATGTGACTAGGAGAGAAGAGGTAGAGGACCACTTAGTGAGTCATCTCAAGGCGCCCCAGATAGCATGGCCGGATCTCATTCTGTGGTAGTTATATAATCTGTTGTCAATTTGAGAAGACTTAGAGTGAAGGGGTGGAGTTTAGCTGGTCTGCCAATCAGGTTAGAGCCAATGAGCCCTCTGTGTGGGCATGGCCGTCTCCTGAGGATTCTGGGAACTCTAGCATTCCTCCTTGGAGGCTGGTGACACTCTGGGCTCACTCCCTGGGAGACATTGCAACTGACAAGACATATGGAACTACGCTGAAATAGTGCTTATTGTGCCAACCTGGCCAAGAAACACATGTGGAATTAATTGAAGGGCGGAGAGATAAATGGCTCAGTGAGTCTCACCTTTCTAGTTCTCAGGTCTCTTGCTTTCTGATGGTCAGACCAGGGTGCAGCTGTCTTAGCCAGTTCCCTGCTTCAGCTGGCAAGGATCACTTCCTGCAAGACATCCCTGAGGAGACACCACATGGACCTACCCCGATGAACCCCTGGGTGCTGAAGCAGCCAGGTGGACAACACTGCCAGCACTGAGATGCTTACACATTCAATGATTTGGCTTTCTTCCTGCAGTCAGCATTATTGCATGTGTTTTGTGAGATTGAGGAGGACTTTGTGGATTGGTGTTGGACATATGGGCTAATGTTGGACTTGTGGACTTGGGCAGCACTGGGTTGGGATGTTTTCTTGAGGTGCACTTACCCTTTATATAAAACTCTTTCTTATACATGTGAGTTTCTGTTGATTAGTTTCCCTAATTTACCCAGACTAACTCATATGCTAGTGCCCTGAGCTGAGAAGCCACGTGGAGACCCTTGCCAGTGCTGAGATGCTTACACTGCCATTGGATCCACAAGACTTCCCACCCGCTGGCCTGAGATCTTAACTGCATTCAGGGTCATTGCATGTGTTTCATGAGTCTGAAGAGGACTTTATAGACTGGTATCAGACATATGGGCTGATGTCAGACGTATGGACTTGATCCGGACTGGGCTACGATGTTGTCTTAATGTTCAATTGCTCTTGTAAATAAAGCTCTGTCTTACACACATATGAGTGTCTATAGATTTGTTGCTGTAGTCTACCCTGACTACCACACACTCCTGCCCCATCAGTCGCATTCCTCCATGGGCAAGGTGGCTCAGAAGAGGTGGGAAGAGACATTTTCAGAGGCTCCTCTATCCCTTTTGGGTGGTTGTCCTTTCCATGTGGCACCTGCCAGGACTTTGAACAACTTCATGTATTACTCCAGAACTACTTTCTTCCAGCCAAAACGATCTCTTCGCAGGAACTCTTGCCTGACTAAGAGTTAGATTTTGAAAGCTCTTAAGGGGGACTTATCAAGGTCAAAGAGAAGCGATTAGAGACATGGACCTCAGATCCATTCATTCATTCCACACAATTGCTGTGTTTCTAAGAATCCCCATGGAATTCAATAGGGATTTTTTTTTCAATATGACAAAAGACAATTGTAGACATAGAAAAACACAGCTATTCTTCCTACACTGAAGTCAAATAATAATAGTGGGGGGGGGGGGCGGCGGTTACTATGTGTGCTATAAAACTT
The DNA here is from genome assembly GCF_000313985.2 of Echinops telfairi. Lineage (NCBI taxonomy): Eukaryota > Metazoa > Chordata > Mammalia > Afrosoricida > Tenrecidae > Echinops > Echinops telfairi. The sequence continues at coordinate 4,872,104 of NW_022111339.1, forward strand.
AAAGATCACTGAGCAAATCCAACATTCCATCACAGATAGCTTTTGTTCCCCCAAATTCATCATCAGGCTTTTCTCTCTCCTGGGTGTTGCCGTCTCACAGATTCTGATTGCCTTTCTCGGTCATTTGTGTGATGCACACAGCACCAAGCCAGGCGAGCACAGCATTTCCCCGACGATGGTCAAGAGGGCCCCATGTGGGTTCCAGGTCACAAGGATGTAAGCCATGATCCTTATGAAGAGATGGAGACAATCCAGTGTATTAAAAAAAAAAAAAAAAAAAAAAGCTCACGTTGTATGGGAAATGCCTACATTTATAGTCCTACATCGTAGGCCTACCTAACCCCCTCCGAAACAAAACAAACCCACTGCCATCAAATTGATTCTGATTCATAGCAACCCTGGAGTAGAGAGGAGACCTGCCCCATGGGGTTTCCGAGACTGTGAATCTTTATGGAAGCAGAAGGCCACCTCTTTCTCTCGTGGGGCTGCTATTGAGTTCAAACTCCTGACCTTGCAGTTAGCAGCCTGGAGCTTAACCACTGGCCCACTAACCACTCAAAACGGACTTCATCAAATTGGTTCCGATGCATAGCAACCCTACTGCTTCTCAGGGTTTCTGAGGCCTGTCAATCTTTATGGGAGCAAAGAGCCTCACCCTCCTTTCTTCCGCATACCACCTGGTGGATTTAGACCTCTAACCTTACAGTTAACCGTCCAACATTTACCCCACAGCACCGCCAAAAAACAAAAGACGATAACAAAGAAACAAACAAAAAGGAACTCCCAGGGAGTT
>NW_022111339.1:4874089-4876255 GCF_000313985.2 Echinops telfairi
TATGCCCTCAGCTAGTCACCAATAGTTTGATACTGCTGTGGAAGAAAGGCCTGGAGATCTGCTAGCTCCCCGGTGGGGGAAAAAAAACAACACACGGAAAACCCCTGTGGAGCAGAGTTGTACCATGACACATAGGGGCTCATCAGGAGGCAGTTATGCTGTTTATTTTGTTGTCTTATTGGGGTTTAAACAGGAAGCATTGACCCAGGAGGGCAGCGGGCAGCTGAGAATGAGGACTGTGGCTGGCCAAGCCGGGTGGTTGGCTTGGTAGGGAAACTGAGCTCCAGCAACCACACTTCTTTCTCCCAGGTGAACCCTGAGGATAGTTACAGAAGAAAAAAGGAGCCCGTTTGTACAACCAAATAAATGGCACTGAAATGAGAGCAGATCCAGGCTAGAGAAATGCCCAAAGGAAATAGATGACTTGTTGAAAGATTTAACATCTAGGATACACTAAGAGCCTATATATAAAAACATATCGAAAAACATCAAGATCCCCATTTGCTAATTTAGCACATAAACATGTATGAAATGTTCTATCCTGAACAGGATCAAAGCAATATAAATTTTAAAATGGAGGAGGCTCTGAAAATAGCCCCCAAATAATAAGGCCCACAATTAATGCCAGCGAGGCAAGATGCACCCATCCATCATTAGTAGCAGTAATATAAATTGGTCCAGCCCTCTTAGAAAGTAATTCAGACCAATCCCACTTTCACTTTGTAATAAGGAGTATTATGTCCTAAGAAAATACTTAAGTTCCTTCCAACTCCAATGTTCAAAAATGATACAAAGCAGTAAACTGGAGTAAAATGAATCGAGGTTGTGTTAGATGACCATTTCAAGCGCAGCTGAGAGTTGAAGACCATGACATGAAAATCTTCCTCTGAACTTGAAAATACTGCGTAGGTGGTGGCTGTTGCTGCTAGGTGCCACTGAGTCGGTTCCAATTCACGGCGACCCTAGAACGAAACACCCGCCAAAGCATGTGCCACCCTCACAGTTGTGGTGTGTTTGAGCCCCCGATACAACCACTGTGACCACGTGGAAGGGGGGCATGTTAAGTGGACAAGAACTGGAAAGCCACACATAAAGGTGACAGTGACTCATGGGCTGGGATGGCAGAATCAGAGGCACCTTTTTTTTTAATGGTTCTGCTTTATCGTTACAATGTTGAGCAATAAGCATTTGGAACATACTATTTCTACAATCACATGAAGGTGAACCTACTTCTGGGAGATTGATGGGCCTGCCCAGAATGTAGCTCCCACGCCCAGCGGTGAAGGGAGACCTTCCCAAGTTTCAGAAGGCAAAGCGCTTCTTCCAGGCTGTTCCATGGAGTTCCTTCCCCTACTCTGAGGACCTTGAAGGCTCAACTCCTTGCTTTGCTTCATGTGCTTCCAGGGTTTGAATGCCACTTCCCCTTTTCTTCTTTTCATGTTTTCTTTCTTAAATTATTCATTGAGATCTCATGGCTGTCATTGTTCATCGCAGACTCCAGGGGACCCCATATACACAGAGGGAAACACTGACGGGGTCCTGTGTCGTCTCATCCTAGCATGCAGATCAGACTGTGGTGTCCACAGGGGTTGCCCGGGCTGGTTTTCTGAAGGAGCTTGCCAGGCCGTTCTGCCTAGTCTCTCATAGACTATAGGCTCCGCTGAAATCTGTGTAGCGTCATCACCACAAAACAAGCCTCTAACAACAAACAGGAGCTTCCCTGGAAGAGCACAAACTGGAAATCGAACCCACAACTCACGGGTGGAAGATGAGAATCCTACCACCAAACCACCAGCGCCTTTCATTGAGCTCAAACGTGTCTCTGGCAGAGAAAGGGAATGGTCTAGAGTTTTCACCTGCCGGTGAAAATTAATTGACTCCAGAATTTTGATTGCAAATGACAAGCAGAATATGGCCCTTGAAGCTACATTTAAGAGGAACTTGGCTTCTGCCTTCTCCTCACAAAATCTGGTTCCTGATTCTTTTCACGTCTAGCAATGCATTCCACCTCAGAAATGGACACTGTTTGGCACCAGGGCCCCAAGAAGAGTAAGAAGGAGTGGAGGTACATTGCACCCTGACTGGCTCCTCTCCTCCCCGAGACTCTTCTGTAAGGGGATGTCCAGTGGCCTACAAATGGGCTTTGGGTCTCCATTCCGCACCCCC
>NW_022111339.1:4876988-4878232 GCF_000313985.2 Echinops telfairi
AAAAAAAAGGAGTGGAGGAAGTATTAGGCATGAAACTAATATACTTGGGGTGACAAATGATTTTTGGTGCCACTTCAGACTGACTCTATTAAAAATGGCCTGATCATAGCTAGAATGTAAACCCTAATTAAATCCAAAACCTAAGGAAGTCAAACAACAACTAACAGCTAAGATCTTAGGGGAGCAGGAAGCAGAACGACAATAAACGCTGATCAGGAAATGCACGATGGGATAGACAAGCAGGCTGGAGAAAGCCTCCCTTTTGATCGGCTAGCTTTCTTGCAGAGGGGGAAACTGAGGCCCAGCAAGGGAGAAGGAAGCAATAACTCCTCCTCCAACATCCCGGCCCAATACCATGCCACTGGACCACACTCGCTGTGCAGTGTCCCCCGGAAAGCCACTGTATCTTAAACCCTATGTTTAAAAGAGTATGAAACATGCTATAAATATTAAAATTTCTTTTTAATAATTTTCTAATGCACAAGGGCACATTTTTAAAGGGAAGCCTGGTTTTGATTTCTTCTGGAAAATTGCACAGGGCTCAGTATTTAACCTCATATTGAGTGAAATATTAACAGGCCATATAATGGTTTCAGTGTTCCATCAGTAAAGCTAAACAGAATTTTTTAAAAACCACCATATCCCCCAGGCCTACAGTGTAGTTTCTGAAGCGCACATTAAACTCAACGCTTCGCTCAACAAGCCCATCACTGTTAAGTAACTCATCAGAAAATAAAGAGGGAATTACCAGAGGGGGATTGCCAAGCAATTAGTTCTCTGGAGCAGATGACATACAACTGGTGTAGGGAGGAGCTTCCCGGTTAGTCATATGTCAGCGTAAGAACCTCCGAATCTGTAAATAAAAATGCACCACATATGATTACTGCTGTGAAGGGGGCTGGAGCTGCCAGGCTGGTGCATGGAGAGTAAATCTCAGGTCCTCTTCTGTTCCATGCGCCTGGTAAAATCCTTCCCTTCCGTGCCCAAGACCAGGGCTCAATTCTGGGCCAGTGCCTCTAATGCACACTCTCCCCCACATCTGTCCATCGAGGCTTGTGTGGTACTATGAAGCTTCCAGACTGACACAGACTAACAATCAAGTCCTGATGCAATAGTTCCCCCAGTCAGCCAGGGGAACCCTCAGGATCATTAAGCAAGGTCCTATGCCATTGTGTGTGCAGTAGGTCACCCAGTGTGTGTGTGTGTGTGTGTGTGTGTGTGTGTGTGTGTGTGTGTGTGTGTGT
>NW_022111339.1:4878648-4885999 GCF_000313985.2 Echinops telfairi
GAGTCAAAAGCTCATCATCTCTCTGGGACTCTTGCTGCCGAACAACATTCGGAGACCAATTCAAGCCAATCCCCTGAAACACAGATAAGCCTGTTGCCATGGTCATCATTTTCTCCCATGAATAATTGTTGAAAGTGCACAGGCATCTCGAGAACACCTGGGGTGGGGGTGGGGGCCATGAAGAAGGGAGGACACACCACAAAGACCGTTTAGGGATAGTCACAAAGCCTGCTGGTGGACCTGAATGAAGATGGGGGGAAGGTGAGGAGGTGTCAGAAAAAGGCACATGAGCACTTTCCTGGTCCCTAACCTCAAAGATGGTGCTGTTCCTCTCACACCAACAAAACCCATTGCCATCAGGTTGAAGCCAACTCATGGTGGCACCAGGGGAGTCGAAGTGTAGCTCTGCCCCTTAGTGTTTCTAAAGTCTGTAACACCTTACGGATTGACCACCAGGCCTCACTTCCACAGCGACGTTAAGTGGGCTCGAACTGGTTAGTAGCCATGCACATTCCCTTTGTGCCACCGGGTTCTTTACATAGTACGCCTGGCTGACACACTTTGTCTTCTATACCCAGCAGTAAGTGTCATAAGGTCAAAATTCTGGGCTGGAGACATAACTCATGGCAGCAGTTATGAGCAAAACTCTGGGCTGTGGCCCAACCCCGGCCCCACCTCTTCATAACTGTGTCACCTCAGACAAGTTACTCTTGTAACTTATAACTCTGTGCCTTTGTTTCTCCCTCGTCGAAATGATGCCTATAGTGCCTGTCTCTAAGGATTGCAATGAGGAGTTAATAGGCAGCACAGTGAGTGGGAACCACTGATCCTATCTGGTTCTCTTTAGGGCCAGAGCTGGCACAATGCCCCTCCCATTCCATGCTCAGTAAGTATCTGCTGACTGAGTGTTCTGCCCTTGAGATGTTTTCTCCTTCCCTCTCACTCCTGTTCAAATCTTCCTGTCTTTTATAGCAGATTAAGTAAGTCACTGCCTTCATTCAAAGAGAGTTAGGGCAGGTAGGAAGTTCCTCTAAAGAAATAAATCAAGTAACAAAAAAAAAAAGAAAGAAAGAAAGAAAAATCACCCTGATCCTCAATTTTCCCGAATTACTTTAAAGCAAACCACTCACTGACACCAATGCCATCAGACAACGTCCAACCCTCCTTTTCACTGGGAGCCACAGAGGCACAGGCCAATGTACTCCCCAGAGGCCAGGCTCATCAAGTCTGTATTTCTTTATTTTCTGTGAATTGGAAAATCCAAAATGCTCAAAAAAGCCCTGCCTAGTAGCATCCTGGTGTAATATCTATTTCCCACTTAAAACAATGGGCACGGATCCTTTGAGAGATGCACCCTTATTAATGCGATTTGCAGTAAATGAAATGCCACAAATGAACAATGCCACCGAGTCAAGTGGATGGTACGATGTGATTTACGCACATCACAGGAGACGACGAAATCAACAACGGGGCAGATCAAAAGAGGTGCTGGAATGGCTTTTCGTATGTGCGGGGCTTCTCGGAACATCTTCTTAATAAAACTGCTTAGAGGGAAATAGAGGGATCATTTGTTAAAATGAAAAGAGATACTGCATGCGCTGAATTATAAAAGCAGCATTCATTTTCATACACACACATATTAGAGTTGTCTAAAATTAGCTCAAGTTCCTTTTTTAATTTTTTTAAGGCCTTAAAGGAACAAAGACCTGACAAGATGAGCTCCGGTTCAGCACGGACTGTCCAAAGTACCAAGGCCTCTACAGAAGACCCCATCATCCCTATGGGCCAGCTCTGCCCTTTAGCCCACCGGTCCTTCACCCGAGGTCTCAAGACTGTGCCACGGTCGAGCCACTCTCTGCCATCTCTTTTCTCTCTGTATTCTAGGCCACCTGGTGCCGTTCCTGAAATGTAGTCTGCCCTCCTCTTGTGGATAAAAGCTTTTTGCCACACACAAGAACCAGAGCCCCATTTTAAGGATCACACTTATGCTAAAGATGCCTCCAATTTTATCTTCAGACCTGACCTCACAGTAGTTTTATACCTATGGATTTCCTGCCTGCTGAACTCCAGCAACTGAGTAATCAGCCAGCACCGCCCCTCATCCAAAATGGGATAGTCTCTTACAGCCCACACACAGGCTCCTTACATCCAGTCTTTGGGCAGGTGCTTCCCCTCCTCTAGCAGACTCTCTATAGAAAAAGGTGGCCCAGACTTCAGGTTGCAACCCAGATGATCCCTCCTCCTCAAACTCTCCTGATCATGCCCACTCAGCATCACTCCTGTGCACCTCCAGTGTCTGTGCTCACCTCAGTAAGTACACCACCCTCATCGCTCAGTCTGCAGGACTGGGGGGCCTCATGTGTGGCTGACATGCTGGAAGCATCTTTCAAATTCCAGTAGGGCCAGTGGAGCTTCCAGACTGAGAGAGACTAGGAAGCAGGGCCCACTTCTGGACACTAGACACTGAAAACTATGGCTGGTGGGCTGCTAGCCTCAAGGTGAGCAGTTTCCAACCACCAGCCACTCTGTGGGAGGTGAGGCTTTCAACAGCCACAAACAGTTACAGTCTCAGAAACCCACACAGCTCAGCTCTACCCCGTCCTCTAGGGTCACTAGGATTAGGAACCGACTTGACGGCAAAAAGTTTAGATTTTGGAGAATAAGTTTGGCAGTAAGTCTGGATTTTGCAGTAAGCTGCAAACTTACCATTGATCATGCAGATGGCACAAGACCAGTCAGTAGGTAGTTCTGTTATCAATAAAGTCACCGTTAGTCAGAGTCCATGCAATGACAACCAGGGATTGATCACCCTGTAAGCCCTGGCTGACTTGTACTTATTTATCAATCTGCCCTGAACAGTTTCATAGCCAGGCCAAGCTGACCTTACTTACTCCGTCCCTGTCAGAGATTGCCTATTGGCAAAAAAAAAAGGCTTTGATTCTATAGGAAGGTGCTCTTGGGTTAGGGGAGAGCTAGATGCCAGAGTAAAAAAAAAAAAAAAGTGAAATTGTTCCCCATAAATTAGTAAGCAAGCCTTTCCCCCTTTATCAGGAAATCTGATACGTGGGCAGCTCTCAACAGTGTGAAGCTTCCCTGCTTCGCTTCGTATTAGCTGCTCCAGAGCATTTTGTTCTTTCCCTACCTGGCCACGCACTTCCTCTGGCAGCTCTTACTTGCTGCCAGTCCCTCGGCACCAAGTAGTAGCTAAAACACACACTGCAGATAAATGAATGAACCATTTCCTTGCAGGCACACCGCCTGTTCTTAGCAGTAAGGTCACGGCTGGCTACAGCAATGTTGGGTTTATAAATCACTGGACCCAGAAATAATTGTAGCCTAGGCTTTAATGTAAAACACACATACACACACACAAACCCTAAAAACAAAAGCACAAACCTGAATGAATACAAGACAGCATAGCATAAATGGTTCTTTGCCATGGTTTAGCCATCAATGGTGGGGGGCCATAATGTATGCAAAATGTTTAGATAATGTTTATAATCTTCCTTTAAGTGCAATCACTGAGAATGTCAGCTCCTTAAGATTCAAGGTGACTTTGCACTTTGTCAGGATTACAAGGATAGTATTCATAAGACACCTAGACTTGATTACTATGCCATACAGACATGAGTGTCTTCGCAATAAGCCTCCCATATTGACCAAGAGACAGGAATGTTACTGCCTGCTTTTTCACAAGAAAATCCTTGAGTTACTTCTAGTATACGAAATCATTTTCCATGACACCGAGTTTGAAAAACACCACACACAGGGCTTTTAAAAAGGAAGAAAGTTTGCATGTGCATAAATCATGGAGGCAATGACTTCATTCCCCCAGAAAACATAAGGGGTGCTGATTTCATGCAAATAACTATTAAAAAGAGGTAACCCCCTCCCCCAAACAGCAGCAGTTAAGCCCTCCCACCGAGCACACATTCAGCTGAGAGGGAGAGACCTTAAGAGGCTTACCTTTGCAGGTTAACTCCAGGTTACTCCATTTCCATTTATAGAACATTTCCCTAACTCACTGCCAATAAAATGTAAAGTGCCCTTTGCCACAAGGGCATACTATTGGTTGCTAATTTCTTCTGCACCCCCACTTCCACCACAATAGGACTTTTCTGGCTACCACTTTGTGGCATGCTATAATGGGGCTTCAAAAATGGGGGGGTGCACAGAGCTTAAAGATCAGGAGGGAAGGGGAAGTAACAGGGGAAAGGGTGGGCAAGAGATAACTTGCTGAAGGGGAAGATAATTCTCCACCACAGGGAGAAAGGGGGAAAGGAAGACCTAGCGAGTTATCGGGAGGTTTGTTCCGTGGTTAAAGTTGTAGAACACAAAAATGATGTGTAGCCCCCCACTGAAATCACAGTGTAAGGGTTAAAAAGAAGAAGAAAAAAGATCCTGGCATCTCCCCAGGAACTTTGGAAGGCCTCCTAGTAGGACATCCCTGCAGTCTTGTGTTTGCACTCACGCAGGCCACCAATTGCTTCATGCAACTCATCAGTTCACTTACAATGAAATTACGAAACAGCATCGTGCACATGCGTTTAGCACAGTTAGATGGCTGGCAACCAGAACTCACACAAAATGCTGTAAACTAAACAAAAAGGTTCATTTGCTTGGCAGAGCTGCAAATGTCTACAGCATGGGTCCAAAGACCAAGGATTGGGTATATTTACTTATTCCCATTCCCAGAGGGTCCAGGAACAACCATCATCAAACAAGACCCTCATGTTTATCCTGTCGAGAGAGGAGCTATATGACTGATACTCGTGAGAGCCTGGCTTGACAGCTGACAAGTCCCACTCCAAGTCATACTCAATGCATTACACATATGCTATCTCATTCGGTCTTCACAGCAGCGCAACAAGGGAGCTCTCATATCATCTCTACCTCCAGAAACAGAAATCAAAAACACGTGGTCATCAAGTTACTTCTGACTCCTGGCAACCCCATGTGACCCCCCCAGGCAGCACACTTGAGTACTTTCAAAAGATGGGTGGTAGGAACCCACCCAGAGGCACCTCAGAAGAAAGGCCTGGCAACTGGGCTCTGAAAGGCTGCTCCCTTGAAAACCCTCCGAAGCGCTTCTTTCATTTGCCCACAAGGGGCCGCCGTCCTCTCCATTTTCTCTATGAAGAAACTGAGGCCCCGGAAAGGTTGCGTCCCTGCCCAAGGTCACAGTGGTTCCGGCCAGGCTGGTTTAGGAGCTCCCATGCTCTTTATCTCAGATACCACAGCGTTTCTATGTAACTTCAGAACAGTATCCTCGTGCCGCCAGGGAGCTCTCTATTTAAAGAAATCTGGTGAGTCACTTTGTAAGTGCACATTCTGGGGAATGCAAACATTCACCTCTTTAACAAAGCCATTTTCAAAATCCGTATTTTCGCCTGGGAGGCTGGGCCAAAGGTGGCTGCACTTCTCACCAAGTAAGGAACTGGCAGACCACAGGGAAGAGGGGCCTGAGAACACCCAGCCCAGCAGTACCCAAACCTGTGGCGCATCCATACCTAGAAGACCAGCAATTCCAGGAGAGCAGCCAGGAACATTCTGCTTCAGTGGGCCGAGGGTCGGAGTCCCTAGATGTATTTTTTTGTTAAGCACTCTAGGTGAGTCTATGGCCCAGCCAGGCCTGGGAACTTCGGCTCTAGTCTATCTGCACAGCCTCCAGCAGGCTAGCTCCCCAGGCAAGTAGAAAGAGGACAATTTATTTCACAAGCGCCTTTGATTACATGCACCAGTGTTCCCAAGCCCTGGCCGTGCCCGGTGCTATCTAACTTCCATCCCCCCTGAATTCGTTTGCAGCAGTATCCTCCCGTCTCGCTTCAGGGGAGAACCATGAGTCATCAGCCCTGTATACACCCTGTGTCTGCGGGACTCTCCAGGCCAGAAAAGTTTACTGTACATGAGGAAATCAGGAAGTTGTAAAATCCAAACCGGCACAGAGAAACTCAAGATTCAACAAATACGAGTCTGCTGATGAATGAGCGGGCCTGCTTCTTGACGTATTCGACCTGCATCCAAAACTTCCCACAAGAAAACCTGGACTTACGGATCAGTGTTTGGCCCTGCGTGAAGGGAAAGGTGACAACAGAAAGGCTCGGGCTCGGGTCCAAAATGCCATCATGGACCGTCACCACGTCAGAAGTAGACTTCTTTATAAAGCAAGTAGGTTAACCCCAAATGACAAATACTTTCATTAAAGCTACCTTGGCAATTTCTCAATGTCCTACGCAATACCATCTGCAGGGACACACGCTGAGGATGGAGGGCTAAAGCTTGGCTAGGAGGGAATTTCCCAGGCCAGACCATGGCCAGGAGGAAATGAAAGAGCACTGAAAACTCTCACCTGATGGGCGGAGGACTTCCCTGCCGTGGTGGCGCGGAAAGAGACTGCCTTGCGAGCACGGATCCGTCTGCAGCTTGAAGGGACCACCCTGGTGACTTCCACGTGACGCTGTTGCAACAGTCCAGGCAATCCAAAGGGAAAGACAGAACACATGGCTTTAAAAAAATAATTCTCCCCCCCCCCTTTTTTTTTTTACATAAGTGTCTCTCTTCACTAAAATGTGAACTGGAAGATTGCCGTCTTTTATATTTGGCTTCATGAGAATGACAAAGATGCCAAGCAGCTCAAAAGGCAGGCCTGGCTCAGAAGGAGGCCAACACTCACAAAGGTCAATCCTCCAAGCAGTTGAAGAGTTTGGCCCATCCGTGCGCCCCTCCCCTCACCACTCCCTGATTTGGGCCAACCACTGTAATTTTCCAGTGATTCTAGCCAGTCATCTGGTAAAGGCACACTGGTAGACACAGGGATATCAGGTAGAAAAGAGCAGGGGTTGACGGCTAATTGAGCTAAACCTCATTTCAGTGTGGCATACATCCTCTATCATGGAGCCCTGGTGGTGCTGTCAGGTAAGCGTTGCACGGAGGACTGCAAGGTCAGTGGTTCAAACTCACCAGCGGATCCTTAAGAAGAAGAGGAAGCTTTCTGCTCCCCCAAAGATTTACAGCCTTGGAACCCCCATAAAGGGTGCCTATGAGTCGGAATGTCGCCAAGGCAGTGGGCTTGGTTTTTATATTCTCCATCAGCATGCAACTTGACGAGCAATCATGAGAGAGCATCACTATTATTTAATGTACCTTTCCAATGGAATTATCTGTTAAGTATAAAATGTGGAGGGAGGGCATCAAAGTACATACTCATTCATTAGAATTTCAACTGTGAATTAAGTATTATTGTATGTGTGTCTACTTTTTTCTCACTTCCTCAAATGCCTTGCATGTGGCTATGTAAAAATTGATCTGTCATTGGATGAATGCGTGAATGGATGAATGAATGAATGAATGA
>NW_022111339.1:4886833-4891694 GCF_000313985.2 Echinops telfairi
GGGTTATCAGGAGTCCATAGTGAAAGAGAAGCTCATAAACCTCTCTTTCAGCAGACGCAGGACCTGTTTTTAAAGTAGTCTTGATTTCTTTCTAGAAACCTCGCAACTGGATCATCCAAAGGCTTCATAGTCATTTTGAACAAGGGGCAGGTCCCATGGATCTGCAAACAGGGCTCTCTGAGTTCCCAGCTGACACTGTTTGCCGATGCGTCGATGTGTGTGCACACAATCCCATTTACCTATCACCTGGCAGATAAGGTTTTATGGAGTCCAAATTACAGTCTCCTCCCAGTCTGCTGAAGTGCAGAGAACAGTCCAACATGATGCAAATGTTGTAAAATATTAATTTACTCTCGCGCTGGAATGCCTACTTATTTCAAAAGCATGCATCTTGCTACACATGTCAGGGTAATAACAAGGGTTCGTGTAACTCGCTGTATTCCATCGTGGGAAGAAAGACAGGAATAACACCAAGGCAGAAGGGATTCGTGGCAAAAGCACATAAATAATATGTACAGAAAATAATTATAGACTACTTTATATATACAATGATAAACACTGAAAATAAAATATTTTGCATTTAAAGAGCCCAGCGTGGCAACCTTCTACCCTTAGCTGTGGATGCTTACTACCATCTCAGCCACTATCACCCCTCAAAAAAAACCCAACAAAGTGGTCCAAATACTATTGAGATCAGAATAATGCAGGGGAGGGGAGGAGGGCAAAGTTAAGGGTGCAATCAGAGAAAATGCGTCACACAGTGACAGAAAAATGCGTTCTCTGTGAGTGTTTGGAGCCTAAGTGCTTACAGGTTCACAGCTATGGTAATCCTCACTGAAAACTGACTATGCGTCTGACTCTACTGGACAGATGACAGTCGGTTGTGGTGTTTTGGTTTGCTGTGCTTATTTCTTTAGTGGGAAAGAAGATCCTGTTTGCTCAAATCAAAAGCACTTCATCAGGGGAACCTCTGTCCCTTTAAGTCTCAATTCTGATGACACTACAATGAGTTGTCTAAAAAGTGTCGTCTGGGGAGGGTACGATCTCGGTGTCCACGGTGGCAATGTTCACTGCCTTTTCATTACTCCTCAAACAGGACGCATTGGACGTTATAGGAAAATCAGTGCAACAGTTCTGCCAACCTCAAATCGGTTAAAGAAAAGACGAAGGGTGTTGCTTTTTTTCAACTGTTTGTGTGTGATGGTCGTAAACGTGTGTTAGTTAGTACATTTGGAACAGTTGTTAATATGCAGTACAATATTTACAGCGCATCTGCGTGAAAGGTGCAGCATTGTGAGGGTTAACATACATATGGCTACACTGAAACAAGATTATAAAGATATTTTCATGTGGGGGGGGGCATCACCAAACTATGTCCACAAATAAAGATTATTTGCCTGAAGAGTGTTCTTCATTACTTCTGTGATTTTAAGCATTTGCAGGTTTTTTAGTTCACTTTTGTTTTTTAAAGATCTCGAGCCAATTCTGGCACTTTCAGCTAACAATTTAAGTTCTCATCAAACTACTGGCCTGTCCAGAGTCATTTAAGACTGTACCTTGTAGACCGGCATTTTGAGTAAGGAATTTCACTTTAACAACTGAGTGATTGAAGGGCAAATAAAATGGGGTTAGTATAAGTGACGGCTATAAAATCCGAATCTTAGGAGGAAATAAAGAGAAAGAAATTCTGTATGGCACACAAATTATCAACATGTCTATCGGGATTTCTGCGACTTATGATTTCTAGTGCATCAAACGACGCAAAGAAGGACGTACTTCTGACAAGCTTGCAGGTGCAAGTGTGGCCACAATCACATCTGCTCTTGGAAGCGACTGAGCACACATCCCAATCTTCTTTCCAGGAGGGCCAGCATTCAAACTACTGAATCACTCTGAAAACATAAAGCAATGGGAAGCAAGCATCAACGCACGCGCGGGCACATGCACACACCTGAGCTTTCTCCCCGCAACCTCATCTTTTGTTTCTTTGTTTCGGAATCCATCTGGCCCCTAGAATCGATCCTCTGTCTTGCTGCCAGGTGTCATTTCACATGCATAAGGAATCTGCAAGCTTTTCAGACTCGAAACTCTGGGGGCCGTCCACACGGCTCCAGTTTGAAGAATGAACATCCACCATTCTCTTAATGGGAAGTTTCCAGTTCCAGGGTCTTAGGAAACTGCCACAGCAGCTAACTTCTACTGGGAACTCAATTGAGCCAGTGTGGCAGCGGGTGGTGACTCATCAGAAGCGGTCATTCAAGGAATGGACAGAAGTAAAATCCACTACTTGCCATTTCAGAATGGGGGGCGGGGGGATATGATAATAATAGTAAAGACACAACACTGTAGAGAAGGAATGTGAGTCCTTGGACTCTACGGGGACAACACAGACAACGGCCTGGAACTGTGCTTGATAATATTTTAATAATCACTTGAGGTTGCGTTTTCCCAGGACTCCCAGATAACTGAGTTGGGTCTGTGGAAACGTAAGTCCAGCCACAGGCCTAGGACATAGAATGTGATGACTAAAGGATGTTTGTTTTTGTTTTCTCTTTGATCCTACTCTAAAAGACTATTTGGAGTCTCAAGAGCCAAGCTGTAATATTCCTGATAAAGTATAACTTCTGTGGACCAAACCCTCACAAAGTAAACTCCAAGGTTAATTCTATTCTCAATTGAGTAAACATATTTTTCATACTTTCTTTACCACTTCATTACTATTATTATTATTAGACCATTCAAACACACATTTTACTGCAAGGAAAGCGATTATCTGTATGCTGCAAAACATATTCCAGGACCTCCAGGCATTGCATAGCGCTCACACTTCTGGGCCTCTTCTGTATCTCAGCTTCCCAGCTATTTCCCTCCGAGAAATGACAGCTCCTTTTAAACCACAGCAAACCTAGATTTGACCAGGCCGCAGTGAAGTTACCAACCACATAGCTCACTACACAGTAAAAATACTCAGAAACCCCTGTGAGCACAGCTAAGCAACTCTCTCGATCAGCTGGACAAGATGACAATGCCAACAACTTAACCCTGTAGCTGTGCAGCATTGAGGAAATCACCATAGAATCAGACGCAAATTAGTGTTCTCCTGGCTTCTTGCCTTCAAAGGTAAGGGTGATTGAAATATCCCTCTTACTTTCAAAGCCTGAGCAGTAAGAGCCCCAGCAAGTAAACCTATTTCCTTTTGCAACAATATTACTTTTCTCTTCATAGGCAGACTTAAAAAGGTGGTGTCCCGTGCAAAGGGGCAGACTGCTGGGCTCTGAACACTCTCTAAACTGCCCCCTAAAATAGAGGGTCGAGGTGTTTACTGTGCAAAACCACTGCACTACTGTCTACTAGCTGTGGGCCTGTATCACCTCTCACTTGCCAGAGAGAAAACCCTTTGAAATTATTTCCACAGATGTAAAGCTTGGGGCCAACAGATCCATATTGAGAATGAATACATTCAGAATGTTTGCCTCTTAGCAGGGCTATTCTTGTTATCCTGATGCTGAAAAGTTTGTAAGCTTCACCATGGGGGTGATTCTTCCCAAATGGATGACTTGCCTGGAGTAAACCGTTTAGCGAGCTACTCCTGACCCTCAGCAAATTTGGGTTCCTAGTCCACCCGTAGGCACTTTTCCAAGGCCAGGGGCACAAGACTGCACATTCCACTGACTCCAGTGGTCTCTGCAAGGTTTCTAGCAAGTACCAAATACTTGTTGATCTGTTAACAATAAACACCAGTAGGGTTCTCAGGCTCCTTTCACTGTCCTGGGAGATGTACTTACAGACTGTGCCCAGTAAGAGCAGATTCATGGTCTCTTTGATAAAAGTTGAGTAGCTGGAAAGCTAATTCCGTGTCTCCTATCCACATTACTGAGAGGCGAGGCAATTGAAACAGTGAAATCTCTCTTGTGGCTCGGGCAGCACAAATAACAGTGCATAAAACACTTGGAGTAGTCCAGGCATAAGACAAACCCACCTGAATAGACAACCAACACTGTCTGTTGCCATGGCAGCCTGATCTAATTACATGACTGATCAGGGCTGGAGTAAGTGCACCGAAAACCTACACCACTGACATGTATCTACATGATGAGAAAGACAGGCACGCAGGAGATTCAGGGGAGCCTTTCAACCTCTGCCTTATGTGGACACGGCTGCCATCCACCTCTCTTTATTTACGGAGCTTTGACGACATTGACCGATGCATGCACAGTTCCAGGGCAATGGGGGGAGATGAGATGGCACAGCATTAGCCCTGATGGTGCAATCCCTTTCCAAGATTTCTCCTCCTTCTCTCTGGTGGTTTCCTGGTGCATAAACTTCATTCCAAAGAGGCCCCGGGGAACAAACTACCCTTACCCACCTAATAAAGTCAGAGGGTGGGATTGGCAGGGGCTTCTAGGAACTGTAGGTCTCCTCTGAAACGCAAACAGAAAGGACTTAGCTCACGTGTGTGAAAAAGTAACCAGCTGTGCCTAAAAATAGCCATCAAGTTACTACGCACGGCTGGGTGCAATATATAACGACGATGTTTAAATATTAATAACGTCCTGCAGTATACAACACAAATGTCATTGAGATATGACTATTTGGTTGATGAAGGTGAACTTATTTGCATACACACATTCCCGTGCATGCACGACCGGATTTGCACGGAATTAACCACTCTAAGGCATTCGTTTTTTTTATCCTGTGGGTGTAATAGGGTCTTCCAATTTTGCTTACTGTGTCCTGTGGCTCTCATAAAGAAGCGAAGAACCTCTTCGGGGACAGAACCAGTTTGGAGTCCCTACAGCACAGCATACGGTAAACAAAATAAAAATAGCTTGCCGTTCTTGTTAGCCACCTCGCGCATTAT
>NW_022111339.1:4894099-4907554 GCF_000313985.2 Echinops telfairi
ATCGGTGGGGCCCGGAGCACTTCCCCTGGTCCCAGCACCTAGTTCGAAGGGGAGACGGCGACCGCGGGTGCAACTCGAACACCCAGAGGGTGTCCTCGAAGGGGGTGTCACAAGCTTCCGCTCGGTGCCAGGAGATACGCAAGGGGGAGGGGTGGCTGGCCAGTTCTAATCCCGACGTGCCCCACGGCCCGGGCGCCAGGAGAAGAGGCTGGGAGCATTGAGTCCTAGGATCAGCTCCAGGTTAACCCTCTAGTCGGTTTCATTTCGGTGTTCTGGAATCCGCACCCTGGGGCTGCGGGGACTGCCACCGTCTGCAACTCAGGAAACTTTACAGGGTCTCCCCGAATCCACGTGCTACCTCCCCTCCCCGGCCTCGGGAAGCTGCGCCCCCTTCTTTCTGTTTCCGAATGTCCGGAAATCTGCTTCGGATATTAAACTCTTCAGTTCTAGCCTTGATAGACGACCCGCACACCCGGCTCACTGCTAATTCGGGATCATTAATTGAATCGGAAATGAGGTAACCAGTGTAAGAGAGAAAGCAAATCGAGCATCAAATAAGCTGTTCCCTGGAATCCACGCCAAAAACTTACTTTAGACTTTTTTTTTCTGAGTGTGGTGCTCAGCTTCCTGCCCCCTCCGTCTGCACCCCACCCCAGGGGTACATCATGCCAACAGGTGTGGCACCTGGAGGAAGAGAGAGTCAGCACACCCTTCTAAAGAAGCTCAGTGCGGTGCTCGACCTACAGATAATTCTGGAAGATCCGTAAGTAGGTGTCAAGCTAAAGTGCGAGCTCCTTCGGGTGTTGAGAATGAGCGTCTGTCTAGAAGCTGATCCCTCCACCTACGTTTCACTATTGTGGTTGTATTTGATGCAGCTAGCTGCATTTGAGAGGCCTTTTGGCTGAGTTTACTTATGACCTAACGGTTAGTCACCAACTAAAGCAGGATACAGAACCACCAAGAGAAATGTGTCAGCTTTTAACAACGGCATTTTGCAGATCCAACATGCTTCAGAAATAAAAATAAGTACAGGTATTCTAACTAGGAAGGCGTTGAGCACCATAAATATTTTTCTCTCTCTTTTCGAAACTCCGAACACCTATAGATGGCCATTTAAACAGAGCTACTACTGTTCTATCTTACTCATTTGGACCACTCCCCACCCCCTTTCTTTTCATTTAAAAATCAATGTTCCGGTGTAAACCTTCGATTGGTCAAAAATGACATTGTTGGTCTCATTACAGCCTCTAGTGGACGGTGAAAACTCAGTGTTCTGAAAAAACTCGGCTTGCTTTTGTTTTCTTTGATAAGCGTCAATCAAGGTGAAGGTGAATATCACAGAACATGGGTAACTAATATCTTTCCCTAGGCTTGGCCACGCCAGCTTCTCAACCAAGCAGAGTCCTGCTGGCCCGGCCCCAAGAAGACGTATGCTCGATGCTGCAGGTATTATTATTATTGCTGGCCTGTGAATAAACAGAGAGCTTCTGCTGTTCGTTTCAGTTTCAGACAGCTTTCATAAAAACTAACTTCATCTAAAATATTTTTATAACAGAAAATATTGGTTGCCATGTTTTTGGCTTAACTGAGATGTTTTTATTCCAACTCGTAATCTGCAGACTGTCCAATCCACCTCCACTCTATTTTTACACATCTTACATTTAGAGGGTTTTCAGTTAAAAAAAAAAAAGGCAGCTAATATTTTAATTATTACATTGACATAGCAGTTAATTTCCGTTATGTTAACAGTTTGAAGCACATTAAAACACATCATTCAGATTAGAGTTAGTCAATTAATTTGAATATTCCCTCAAGGAAGCTAAATATGTATATTACCCACACAGTAAAAGTAATAAGAAATGTGTCATTTACTTTTTTAGCCATTCAGATTAAAGCCATACACGGAGTAAGTAAAATCTATGACTATTACTTTCTGTGAGGTTCAACTCAGACATAATACCCATGATAGCAGTTTCATGACCTTCCCTAACTGAAAGCTTCTCAGATGGCAGAAATATTAAAATAGCTACCACCACAAAGAAGAGGCTCATGCAAATTAAAATCCGTATGCGCAGAGGGAAAGAAGAGCAGGGTTTTCAAGAAACCAGCATGCAAAGAGGACTATCGCCCTTCTGGTCATCCTGATATTCTATTGGTATTAGCCCAGTGTATCTTTGAAATGCAAAGAAACAGCAAGGAGGCCTGCTGAACCTACCTGCCCAACTGGCATTCTAGAGGGCTTCAATACTATGGGCAAATAAGTTCAGTTCCTTAGGTCTATTTCAGGCGCCCTGGGGCCTCAATGGGTTAAGAATAACCCACCTGCGGTCAGTGGTTCAAGACCACCTGGCACTCTGAAGGCTAATAAGGAGGCAGTGTGCTTTTGTAAAAATTTTCAGCCCTGGAAACCCTATGGAGCTGTCCAATTCTGTCAGGTTGGAGTTATGGCTGGGAGCCTTTTTTTTTCTTTTTGGTTTTGGTTTTTGCTTGGTTGATTGGCTTTAGATCTACTTAACTGCTTTGATAATATCTACATTTGGTGATTTTAAAAAAGGCTATCGGGTACATAGTACATCATCACTATCAATAGTGGTCCAAAAATGTGGTCCTGGGAGAAGTGAGTGGCAACAGCCTGTGGGATTTTTTGAGATATCACAAGAAAAGATTCTATCCCAGGCCGGTTGAATTTTTTTTTTAAAGCATTTTAATAAGACCCCTGGGGCTGGTTTCTAAGCTTTGTAAGGTGTGAGGAGTGCTGGCCCTACTACAGGGCTAAGACTGACTGAAATTAGCTAAAGGTGCAGAATGAATTCATCTACATACCCCTGTTTATTCTTCCCTCCGCACCCCCCCCCCATATTAATGTGTGCTTTTTCATTTACAAAGCATTTCCATTGTAAGCTTTGGACAAATACACTCCATTTCAGAAATCTGGATCATCATGGCCAAGAGAGAAGAACCTTGCCCAGGAATGGACTGGGGTCCTGAGCCTGACAGTTTTCCTCACGGCAGCAAGGGGGAGCACAAGAGTGCATAATGAAACTATGTGAGCAAGGGCTCCAGGTCAGAGCAGCTTGTCTAGGTTTATAGTGGCAGTAGCTGTCTGTGCAGTGCAAAAACAAAGCCGTAAGGGTGAGCAAAAATAGCATACCAGGTTTTGACAACATAATAATAGGACAGGTTGGGAGGGTCTTTTCAAGTTCAATAGTATGTAGACATACTTGTGTCAAGTTGCTGGCTCAAGTTTTTGAACTTGGACGTCCAAAGTCATATACAGTGAACCCTCGCCACTTGGCGCTTCGACTTCCGCGGCTTCACTCTATCGCGGTTTTTGCGTAACAGCACCCACTGCCTACACCCGCTCCTTCAGAGGAAAAAGACGGCGACCCACCTGTAGAGTACATCCCTTAAGTCATTTCATAGGCTATTGATTACAGTATTTGTAAGAACTATGTATAATAATACTGTATGTGAAATATGTAATGCTGTAAACTAGATGCCATAAATAATATAATAAATAATAAATGATAATTGTAACGTCCAAAATGTTTTACTGTATTTTCCCTTTTTCGTTTCATAAATTGGGTAATACGAGTGTAATGGTGACTAAAGGGTGTTTTTTCATGTCCTCTATGCTCTAACTACGAAAATATTTGATGTACAAATAAGGAATCCTACTTCGCGGAATTTCATTTATCACGGTAGGGTCTAGAACCGATTAACCGCGATAAACGAGGGTTCACTGTACTGAGAAATCAATTCTTAGCTTTTTTCCTAGTCAAAAATAAAGATAACACAATGGCAACTCTCAAGAGGAAATCCTGTTTATCTCAACAAAAAAAAAAAGTTGGAGTAAACGAACCCAACACGACAGCATATAAATTAGTTTCATGTGGAGTCAGGCATATTTGTTTAAAAGCTCATGCACTTTTCACAAGTATGTTCGCATGAGGACTTGAGGGGTTTGTCCTGAATTCACTCAAAGGTTTATCTCTGCAGCATGTCAGCCCTTTCACAGTCCTTTCGTGTGACATTTTGAAAAATTCTCAGGGGCAAGGAAGAGAGATGGGACAGTCCAGCCTCAAAACGGATGTTGACACAGCTAATGGTTTCATAGCCTCTGGTCCTTTCATGGTTTCAGCCATCCTTTGAGGCATTCACAGGTGATGGAAAGCATACACTTCCACTGTTCCGAAGGCTATACAGTGAACAAGTGCAAATGGTTAACATACTCAGCTACTAACTGAAAGGCTGAAGGTTCAAATCCATCCATGGACACCTAGAAGAAAGGCCTGACAAACTAGTTCTGGGGGGAGAAAAAGGCCTTCAAAAGCCCCCCCAGAGCACAGTTTTACCCTAAATAATGTGCAGGGGGTTGCCATGAGCCAGAGCCAATGCAATGACAACAAGGCATGGCTATAGTGAACATTCAAGAGACGATTGCTCCATACTCACTCACATCACTTATGATAGATGCATAACCCACCTTAGCCTGCAAAAAGTTCAGCAAGACAACTCGTATTGTTCTGCAAAGGTTCCCTGACCAGGAGGAAGCACAGATACACTGAAGCATGCAGCTGATTGTCTCTGCAGCAAAAGAGAATGATAGAATCTGTCTTATCTGAATTCCTTCCATACCAAAAAATGTCATGAGTAAGTTTAAGTGGCAAACATTTACTTAGTTTATCTTTCTTAAATTGTAAAAAAATAATTTCCTCCTAAGCTAAATAAGGTGGGCCAAGTTTCTGCCTGGAACAATTTCTTATGGTTGTATAATAAATCCCAGAAAGTTTGCATTTTTAATGGAAACATTGACAGACCCTTAACCATGCTATTATAAGAAGGATGTTATCCTACATATGTCATTTTAAAACCCAAGCAAACCATAGTATGCTTACAAAACAAATATACTATACTTGGGCTGCACTCCCAAATTAAGCTGATGCCATTCAGTCAATGCCAAGTGATACTGAACCAGCCCCGTTCTGCATCATCCTTTCAGACTGGCTCTGTTGGAGCCTATTGTTGAAGCTTCTGTCTTCCCCTTTTGTGCTGACCTGTAGTTTACCAAGCATGAGGTCCTTTCTTGGGACCGGCCCCTCTGTTAACTGTCGAAAGTACTTGACCTGACATCCGGCCACCTTGTCCTTCATCTAAGACAGAGTTGCTGGTGCTTGCTTTATCTGATCAATATTCTTGCTTTATCTGATCAATATTCATCACCAGTCCATAATTCAAAGACATCTCTTCTTCCATGAACTTTTCTCATTCTCCAGTTTCCACGTGCTTAGGAGGTGAGATTGAAAATGCTGTGGTTTGGGTCAGGCCCACCTGAGTCCTCGGTGTGACACCTTTGCTTTAAAGAGGTCTTTTGCTGCAGCCTTGCCCGACAAATGTCAGTTGTTGGATTTCTGGACTGCTAGTCGCATGGGCATGGATTGTGGATTCAAGCAAAAGGAAATCCTTGACGACTTCATTTTTTCCTACATTCATCATGATGGTACTTACTGATTCAGTTGTGGGAATTTTGGTGTTCTTTGTATTAAGGTGTAATCCATACTACAGCTTGTAGGCCTTCCTCTTACTTAGTAAGGGCTTCAAGCCCGCTTCACTTTGTGCAAGCAAGGTTGTGCCATGTGCCTATTATAGGTTGTTGATGAGCCTTCCTTCAACCACATGTTGCATTCTCCTTCCTAGAGGAAGCCTTCTCAGATGACTTGCTCATCGCCCAGATCGATGAATTACAGCGAACGAACACAACTCTGAAACTCAACTTCCCTGATTTTCAGCCTTGCAGGAGCCCCTTGTTCTGGTCAGATTCTGCATGAGCACAATTAAGTGTTGTGGAATTACCATTCTTTGCAATGCTACCTATAATTTGTTTTATGTTCCACACAGCCAACTGCCTTTGCATAGTCAAGAAAATGCACGCGAATATCCTTCTAATAGTCTCTGTTTATAGTGAAGATCCAGCTGGCATTAGCAATGATATCCCTCATTCCATAGCCACTT
Organism: Echinops telfairi; assembly: GCF_000313985.2. NCBI lineage: Eukaryota > Metazoa > Chordata > Mammalia > Afrosoricida > Tenrecidae > Echinops > Echinops telfairi. The sequence continues at coordinate 4,900,112 of NW_022111339.1, forward strand.
CTGAACTTGGCTTAAATTTCTGGAAGTTGCCTGCTGATGTACTGCTGCAACTGGTTTTGAATTATATATTGGGTTAAAATAAGGCCAGGGAGACGAAAAGAGGAAAATAAACTTAAAAACATAAATGAAAACCACTCACACAGTAGACTCTTGAGTCCGATCACCACCCCCATACTAAAGTAGTTGGGCTGTGTGGTTGACACAGACACTCTTAAGGGATGTGTTCCTGAATCATCTTCTTTCATCCTCAAAACATACTACATGTAGCAGGGCAGACTTCTGGGTAATGAAAATGACATCAATGATCAAGGATCAAATGACAACCATTGTATTTTCATATCTGCCAGCATTTCATGGTTAACAATACATGCATCCCTCCTTCAGGTGCCATCAAGTCCACTCTGTCATGGGAACCCCAGGTGTATTAGTCTGGGTACTTTGGAGAAACAAATCCACGGCGACTCATGTATAAGAGAGAGTTTTATGTAAAGAAAAGGTGCATCATGAAAACATCCCAACCCAATGCTGCCCAAGCCCACAAGTCCAACATTAACCCATTAACCCAACACCAGTCCACAGAGTCCTCCACCTCACAAAACAGAGGCAATGATGCCGACTGAAGGAGGAAAGCTGAGTCCATGAACGTGTAAGCATCTCAGCACTGGCAAGGGTCTCCACACGGCTGCTCCAGCACCCAGGGCTGCATCGGGATAGATCCATGCGGCTTCTCCTTGGGGATGTCTTGGAGGAAGTCAGTCTTGCAAACTGAAGCAGGGAACTGCTAAGGCAGCTGCACCCGATACAACCATCACAAAACAAGAGACCCGAGAACTAGAAAGGCGAGGCTTCACCACCCATTTATCCCTCCGCCTTTCAACTAGCACCACATGTGATTATCGGCCAGGCTGGCACAATTAACTAACTCACCAGGTATGTATAAGTAGAACTGTGCTCCATAGAGATTTCAATGGCTGGGTTGTGGAGATTAATCACCAGGCCTTTCTTCCAATGTACCTGTACATGAACTCTTAGCCTCCTATCTTTCAGTTAGCAGCTAAGCACCACACAGGGTCTCCAGTGCACGAGTCATAGTGCAGTAGTTTGTTTTCAGTAAGACAGTTTACCATGAAAATAAAAAGTATTTGCTTTAATGTAGGTCAACACTGTCCGTGCAGATGCAACTAGCGAGAGGTGATATTAACTGATATTAACTCTCAATATTCTTATTCAACACTGGAAATTCTAGCCAGTGCAATAAGGCAAGAGGAGGAATTTAAAAAAATTACCAAGAGTAAGGGAAGAAATGAGATGTGCCATAATATACCCCATTTTCTAAATCATTTTCTTAGTCACAAGGAAAAAAGATTATCACATAGCTCAGCAATAAATTTTATACTGATTAAATGTTGAAATAATCGTATGCTGGGTACATGTGCAAAATAAAATATGGAAAGCAATTCTTCTACCTGCTTCTTTTTACTTAAAACGTAAAAAAAAAATTGCATGTGTGGCTCACATTCCATTTCCAGTGAACAGCTGCTGAGGTAGAAGGGAGGGGCAGGAGTGAGTTCAGAGCCTCACAGCTGACTGCTGGGCGTGGCTCTCAGGAGCCCAGTGGTTGCTGGCTTACTTTTCTACCTTCCTGGGGTTTCCCCATAGCTGCAAAACCTGGACTTTATCCCCTGTGACAATGATCCTTGAAAGCAAAACATGGGTGAAGGCATGCTCTCCTTGGTAGATCTGTATGGGCCTGCAAAAATAATCTGCTAGGCCCACTGGTGGCTGCTGCTTCTCTGAAGGAAACCCAATACAGTGAACTGAATCCACTAGCATGTCCTTCTGCGGTTGCCCTCTCCTGTCCTCCAGTTCTCTGCCTCCGGCTCTCTTCTTTATGCATAGCACTGCACTTGCTTGTGCTTGGTCAGAAGACCAGCTTCTATGCCCTCCCGGGGGCTGATGCCAAACTTCTGCTCCAGTTTAGAAAACGCGGGGCTTTGGGAGTTCCAGCTGGTTTGGCTGAATGGTTTGAGGCTTCTAGTGACAGATGGCTTTGGGTATTGATCATGAAAGTTATATTATATGCTGGTTAACTAGACAATGCACCAAAGTCCACAAAAGTAAGTCTATTTTAAAATAACTTTCTAATAGATCATCTAGTTCACCAGGATGTTACAAAAGGAAGATGAGATGACTTTTTAAACCATTATTAGTTATTATTTGTTTGGTAAGCAGGACCTAAACAAGTTGTCATCCATGTACCGCTGACCAAGATGGAACACCATGGAATGACTCGTGGGAGATCAGACATTATGATCTTAGACGTCTCAAGGACAGCTCTTCTCTCAGGGGCGGAAGACATGCTTTGCTTGGTATTTGGAAATCTACTAAAAGCATTTCCATTAACATCTTGGCATTTGGTTTCCTCAAAAGAACTATGTTTTCCGAATTAAAACCCAAGCTGAAAGTCACCCTGGCTTGAGCTAAAGGTAGTGGCCGCGGATGGGTCCCACCTACTAAGCTTCCTTAGAAACCTTCCAAATAAGAGCATGCGTAACAACAGGCTAAAATAAATACATAACCATCCCATCTTGATGGAAGGAGCAAAGCGGCATTCTTTGTTTTTCTAACTCCATGACATGAAAACACACGGTTAGAGGCTACTTTGTTTTTCTTGAGTTAGTGTCTGCCAGCAAGAGCTGACCCAGTAAGGGTCAGAGTTTAAGAATATCATTTTATGAGGCATTTACCAAGTTTACGCCAAAGAGGAAGCGTTAGAGAGAAAATGTGTTGGCAAACTTTGCCTTTGGACATAAATAACTGGAGTTCACCAAGGAAACTGTCCGCGTCAGGATTTCAGCGCGGACTGTCAGGCAAGGTGGTATTTGCAGAACCCCTTTCAGTTCAAAGTTGAACCGCTGGGACTCGGGATGTTCCCAGGACTGAGGAGTCAGGGAGCGATTTGCCCCCTTGTCTTTGGCACCGACAGAAAAGATAGCGACGGCACAGATGTTTCCTGACTGAGCAGAATAAGAGCGCTGCGATTTAAAGTGTAAATTACACACAATCCCTTTCTCAGTGCGGAATGAAGGCACCTAATGGAAGACCTTGTCAGCGAGAATGCAGTAACATCAAGCGGCAGAAGACAAATGGCTCACTTAGAACGCTACCGCCAAAACTGATCCTGCGAACTACTGTCACAGTTGACTCTTCCTCGGTTGTAAAGAGAAATTAATGCATTGTGATTTTATATATATATGACATATGATGCCTTTCCTCTGAGAGCCAATCAGCTTACATGATCCGCTCTCCAACACTCCCACCCCACCCCGCCGCCACTCTACCCACCCCCTGGGTTGAAAAGTTGGAGCTCAGATACCAATAAATGGTAAGGATGCCTCAGTCCCATTCTTCCCAGACCTGGCTTGCTCCCGAAGTCAATTTCGAAATTGCGTGGCTCCGCCCCTCTCCTGCGTGGCTTTCTTCTCCCTAGTTACCCTTCTCCCCACCCCCACCCCCACCAGCAATGAATCATCTTGCATTTAAAGAGACTTCTATGACCCTGGGTGAACTTTCCTGGCATCCTCTACATTCTTATGCCAAAAAAGGGGAGCTGTTTAGTGACAGAAGCCCAGCAAAACCCCTTACTGCTGAGCTTAGAGACAACACGCTTTGGTGCTTATCTGGGAAAATCATCGAGGAGCTAATTTTCCTAGATATGTGGCGGTGAATCAGAATTGCCTATCTCGGTTCATGATCAGGTTTTTAAGAACCCAGCTCGGCCTTTTGTGCAGAAAGGAATATATCACAGGGAGATGTTGGCAGATCTCCTCCTGCAATCAGGGCAGAGGAATTTATACCACATTCAGCCCTTTGATTTCTGCAGATCTGGCTGCGGGCGGGGTTTCCATATTTGTACTTTGGCAAATGTGTCCAATTATTAACTCCTTCCTATGCATGCTCCCAGTTTAGGTTATCGTGTGCTTATTTATGAAAATCTAGTTTTCTACCACCCTCTCTCCATCACCGGCCCCTCCACCCCTCCCAAATCTTGTATATAAGGAATACAGATTAAGGAAGCATGGATTTTGCCCTTAAAGACTTTTCCTCATACTTACAGAGCCCTGGAGGTGTAGTGGTTATCGTTGGGCTGCAATCAGCATGGTCGGCAGTTCGAAACCACCAATAGCTCTGCAGGAAAAAGACTGGGCTTTGTACTCTGGTAAACAGTGACAGTCTTGGAAACTCACAGTCTTGACTCCAAGGCAGTGAGTTTGGTTTGGTTGGTTTACGAGGCCAATTAGGAGTCTTGCTGGCCTAGTGATTAAAAATTGGACTGCTATCCTCAAGGTTGGCAGTTCGAAACCAGCAGCCACTCTGCAGGAGAAAGACTGGGCCTTCTACTCCCATGAACAGTGACAGTCTCAGAAACTCAAGGGGTACTTCTACCCTGTCCTATAGGGTCACTACAAATCTGCATCATCTCTATGGCAGTAAGTTTGGGGTTTTGGTTTTAAGGAGGTTAAGGAGTCCCCAGGTGCTATAAAGAGTTACTGTTTTTGTCTTCTAACAGAAAGATTGGAGGTTCAAGTTCACCCAGCCAGAGGCACCTTGGAAGAAAGGCCTGGTGATCTACTTCAGAAAAGATACCCACTGAAAATCCTATGGGGAGCAGTTCTACTCTGACACATCTGGAGCTCTCGTGAGTTAGAGTTCAATTGAAGGCAAGTCCTCCCCATCACCCACCCCTAGGAACCCTGGTGGGCAGTGGTTATGTGTTGGACTACTAAGCACAAGGTCAGCAGTTCAAAACCACCAGCCGCTTTCTGAAACAAGCCAGGGCTTTCTACTTCTGTAAAGAATTACAGTCACGGAAACCCATTGGAACAGTTCTACTCTCTCCTGCAGGGGCCCTGTGAATCAGAAGCAACTCGATGGCTGTGAGTTTTTGTTGTCTTGCCATAGGAAGCCCTGCCTCTTCTTGGCATGGAGACTTTATTATCCTACTGGAGATCCAGCTCAAACCTCAACACTTTTCTTGCTCTGCCCAGTATACTAGTCAGAGAAATGGCGCTTTATCACTCTTCATATTCATAAAATACATTTACAAACCTGCCACCGAAATGCAGACAATAAATCATCATAATAAGCAGCGCCACGGGCAGAGAGGAACGCATGCTAAACCCGTGATTATATTTCCTCAGTCAGCTACTTCCTCTCCCCTCCTTTATTGCTCCAACTACTTGGTTCCCCCACTGATCAATTCTCTTTATGTGATTGCCTTCCTGACAAGGACCCTGATCACAGATGGGCCATATTCTCCCCCACCCCACCCTCCCCACCCCCGCCCGCTTCTTTTTATTGGCATGACTTATCCCTCTCTTTCTCAGTCTCAGGTAATCAGGTCTGCATATTTATTTAGCCCTTTACACAGGACAATTCCAATAAACAAATGAATAGAATTTGTTTTAAAGAGAAAGTTCTAGAACAACTTGCCCATCAGTCCAGAAATAACACCTGTCCCCAGGCACAGTCTTCTTAAATAGGTCTGAGGCTGCGCTGCGCGGGAACCTGGGCTGGGCCACCAGTCAGCCCTCAGCACAAAGGTTTTCAGAGTCTACCTTGGCTCCCTCTGCTGGGCACCACCAAGTACCACCTCCAGAGGGGGTTCCATCAGTGAAATTAATTATTCAAGCAATTTACCCTTTCATTGCCTGTCAGAACTGAAATTGCCTTCTTCCCCAGAGAGGTTATGTCCTGCCTTAAACAAACACACAACAACAAAACACTAAATCAACTGTATGACATTAAAGGCGCCCGCAAATGAGGCTGATTCTTAAAAAGTATTTGTATTGTCAAAGTGCTAATGAAAACTTCTAGTCTTTCAGAGACTAATCTTTTCAAAGGACAACTGGGAAGTTCGTTTGTTTCAGACGGGCCCTCCCCAGCAGGGAGACGGAGGCCTTCCACCCAAGCCCAGAGTCCCAAGGCCTTCACTCGGCCAGAGTCACCATGATTCACACAGGCCAGCCCTTCCACAGAACTCGGTGAGGGGCCATTCTGCCCTTCTGACTGCTAAGGCCCAAAGCTACTGGGATCATATTGACATCGCTCTTTCGTTCACACCCCACCTTCAATCTGCCACAACATTCCAACTTGCTCTACTTTCAATGCATTTGTAAAACCTGAGCACTCTCTTCCACTTGTGCCTCTACTATGGAGGCTAGCCCATCATCACCCAACAGGATTCCTTCAATAGCCTCTTAAATGGTCTCTCAGCTTCCCCTCTTAGCTGCCCATGCAGCGTCTACTGCCTACAACTCTTAAGAGCTTTAGGATGGTTCCTCCGCTTCTCTTGGAGCCAAAGGCCTACCCACTCAGGACCCTCCACCTCTCTGATCTCATCTCTGGCCCCTTCCGATCCCATCTCTCTAGCCCCATGTCCTTTTGGCTGTTTCTCAAACAAGCTGGGTGCTGTGTAGCCTCAGTGTTCTTGTACCAGTTGCTCCATGAGCTTGGGATGATTCTCTTCCCTCGCTCACCTTCATCAGTCTCTTTTCCAAGAGTTAACCTTCCCCAATGGAGGGCAAGAATTTAACCCCTGAGCCATACATTGTCCATTGAACACAAGAATGAATTAAGCAATAGCATTTTCCAAGACCTACTGTGTACAACCTGTCTCATGGAGGGGCTTCCTAGAGCTGACTCTAGGGCCATAACAACAATAATAAAAACAGGGCCTCGTAAACCCTGATACAATACTTAGCTCACCAGAAGCTAATCCAAAATGAATCCATCTCCTTTTGTCCAAGTCATGGCATAACTTCTATTTTAAAAAACCCAAGATTTTATTGGGAGCAAAAACAGATATCATATGGTTCCATAGTTCAATCACAGCAAGCAGTATTGTACAATTGCTACCACAATCCATTTCAAAACATTCTTTTCCTTCTTGAATCCCTTGCGATCAGCTCCCTTTTACTGCCCCCCCCAAGGTATTCCCAGAAACCTTTATTCTACTTGCTGTCCCTATATTGGTTCATCCACCCTAGGTTTCATATACTGAAAAACAGAAAAGCATAGAACAAAAATCCAAGAGGCTCACTCCCCGTGACCAAATACATCTGAGATAAACCCCAACATGAACAAGGCATATCTTCTATTTACTTGATCTTTGACCTAATTAGATATGGGATGACTAAGAAAGCTAAGTTGGGATTTAGCCAAATCTTCCATTCTGTCTCAGATATCTAAAACTTCTTTAAAACCCATAAAACCAGAATCAGAGAGAATGTGTGACTCTGGCAACACGTTGTTTTGTTTCTTTGTGTTGGCGGAAGTCCCACAGTTTCAGTTTCTAATAACAATTATAAGAAGAATAACATTGATGTTGGAATGAGTGAGATATGTATGTTAGTCTGGGTACTTAAGAGAAACAAATCCACA
>NW_022111339.1:4907903-4909121 GCF_000313985.2 Echinops telfairi
TTGCCAGCTGAAGCATGGAACTGGCTAAGGCAGCTCCACCCTGGTCCAACCATCAGAAAGCAAGAGACCTGAGAACTAGAAAGGTGAGGCTCATGGAGCCATTTATCCCTCGGCCCTTCAATTAACCCCACATTTGTTTATCAGCCAGGTTGGCACAAATAAACTAGCTACCTCAGTATGTCAATAAAAATATTTTATATTAAAAAAAAGAATAACATAGAAACAATACCATTCTTGGGCTCTTCTGAGCCAGGCATTGTGGTTAACAGTGTTACAGGGTCATCTCATCTAATCCCCACTACAGTACACAGTGAAGCAAAAACACCAAGACCCATCTCCTAGGCAATTAAACCAAGGCCAAGAGGTTAAAGAATGTGTTCAAGGTGCAAGGTCAGCCAGCCTCAAGGTGAAAATTATCCACCCATGCCCCCCACACCCAGTCATTTTTTTACAAGTGAATGGAATAGACAGGATGGAGTTTGTCACACTGCATTGCAAGATTTGGGGTAAGGAAATATTTTGGAGGCCAATCACTATTGGTTATATTTTCTTTTTGAGTGAATAATGCAGATATCCCAGAAATTAAAGCCAGCACTCCTCATTGGAGAGTGAGTATTTCATAAGCCGAATGGTTTCAGACACATTAACCTAACTGGTTCCCCAACTAACGGAATTATATTCCATATTATCACTTTTACCCACTCCACTGCGTGCAGGAAGGGATTTCCACTTGGGCAGCCCAAGACTCTTTCCTTTCAGAAAGTCTCCACCCATCGGGTGCATCCCATGGTGGTGAGTAGCGTCTAGAGTCAACATGGGTCCCTAACCCTGACTTAGGAGCAGCTGACCTGGACGTGATTTCTCTTGCCTCTCCTCTGAGCTTCCTGGAGTCCACTGCCAACAGAGCCCAAGGGTAAAAGCAGGACACGTGGGTCAAAGCAGAGCTGTGTTGTTTCACCGGCTGTTCAGTGACTGAGTTTGGGGACATAGATCTACAGGACTTTCTCCTGAGGTGCCTCTGAGTGGCTTGAACTACCAACCTTCCCGTTAGGAGTCAGTCATGTTGTCTTAAACCTTTGCACCACCCACGACTTCTAGAACCCAAGGGCAGAATCTGAAAATATCCTCTACACGGTCTTCACAGGCTTGCTCTACTGTATGTTAGAAAGAAACGATCCTAGAAGCTGACATCGTTCCAGAGGGGTCAATAGTCTGGGT
>NW_022111339.1:4909221-4922727 GCF_000313985.2 Echinops telfairi
GGCACACGAGGAGAAGGAGAGAGAGTCCTGCATTTGCAGAGATGTGAAGAGAACCCTCCCCTTTGAAGTTGGCAGGAGGTGAGAAGACCCTATTTGTGGCTGCAGGAATGGAACAGAAAAGAGCCCCGCAAGGAAACTACCAGCAGATGGTAAATACATTTTTAATTCTTCTGTCGTACTGTGTGGACTTGTGCACATTTGTCCTGCTGTGTTAGGCTCCCGGAATAACTAGCCATGGAATTGCAGAGCAGTTTGGCTGCAGCTTGAGATTCACAAAACCATGCTAGCTGACAACACGGGCAGGGCTCGTGGTAGGCAGCAGTGGCTTTGCTTCCAGTGGGCATCTCCTCTCTTGCGGGTCTTACCCGCTGCCATCAAATCAATTCCAACTCCTAGCGACATGACAGAACAGAGTAGAACTGACCCGATGGCGTTCCCAGGTGGTACCATTCACAGAAGCAGACTACCGCCGCTTTCTCTGGCAGAGTGGCTGGTAAATTACGACTGCTGAATTTTTGGTCGGCAAGGAGAGCTTCACCGAGGTGCCACCAGGGCTCTGCCGGGTTCCTCGTGCAGGGAAACTCTCACGTGTCAGGTCTTATGGCTGATGTTTTGAAACAATATTTCAAGTCTTCTCCAGTGTCCCACGGACAATGATTAAATGTTGGCACTTTCCAGAGGAGAACTCTCAAAGAAGAAACCGAGTGAGATCCATGTCTTTCTGGGTCCTGAGACCTCTAGATGCAGCACAGACCAGCCAGGGTGCAGCCCAGAGCTTTACTCGTTGTAAAGTCATAGACACCCCATGTGTGTAAGAAAAGGACTGCACCCCATTGAGTTTTCAATGACTGATTTTTTCAGAAATAGAGGCACCAAGTCTTTCTTCTTCGTGAAATTCCGCTTCTCTGATGATTTGCTCAACATACAGAAGGAACAACTATGCTGAGAAGATACAGCCCTGACACACACCTTTCCTGGTTTTAAACCACGCAGTATTCCCTTGTTCGGTTTGCACAACTGCCTCTTGATCCATGTACAAGTTCAATATGTGCACAATGAATTCTTCTGGAATTCCCATTCTTCACAATTCTATGCAAAGTTCATTATGATCTACATAGTCAAATACCTTGGCATAGTCAATAAAGCACAAGTAGACATCTTTCTGGTATTCTCTGCTTTCAGCCAAGATCCATCTGACACCAGTAATGACATCCCTTGGTGTCTTCTGAATCTGGCCTGCACTTCTGGCAGTTCCCTATCAATGTACTGTTGCAAGCATTGTTGGATGATCTTAGCAAAATTTTACTTTCACATGCAATATTAATAATATCACCAATCAATAATATCAAAACATCAGTGCTATTGAGGTTGGAGGTAGACTTATTAACAATCTGCAGTATGCAGATGATACACCTTGCTAGCTGAAAGTGAGGAGGGATTGAAGCAGTTGCTAATGAGGATCAAGGATTATAACCTTCAGTATGGATTATAACTCAATGTAAGAAAGAGCAACATCCTCACAACCAGACCAATAGGTAACATCGTGATAAATGGAAAAGAGGTTGAAGTTGTCAAGAATTTGGACAATGAATCCACAATGAATGCTCATGGAAGCAGCAGTTAAAAGATGAAAAGATGTATTGTATTAGATAAATCTACTTCGGGAGACCTCTTTAGAGTATTGAAAAGCAAGGATATTTCTTTGAGCACTAAGATGCGCCTGGCCCATGCCGTGGTGCTCTGCATTGCATCATATGCATGTGAAAATTAGACATGGAATAAGGAAGACTAGAAGAATTGATGCATTTGAGTTATGCTGGAGAAGAGTATTGAACATAATACGGACTGCTAAAATGATAAACCAATCTGTCCTAGAAGAAGTATGGCCATAGTGCTCCTTAGAGGCAAGGATGGCAAGGCTTTGTCTGATATCCTTCAGACATATTGCCAGGAGAGACCAGTCTCTGGAGAAGGACATCCTGTTTGGTAAAGTGGAAGGGCGGGGAAAAGAGGAAGGCTCTTGATGAGAAGGAATGACAACATGGCTGCATCAAGGAGCTCAGGTATAGGAACAATTGTGAGATGGTTGCTATGGGTCAGTGCCGACTCAATGGCTCCTAATGACCACAGCAACAAGCTTTTCTTCCGTGGCACCTCTGGGTGGACTTGAGTCTCCAACCCTCCGTTTAGCAGTCAGGCATGTGAACTGCTTCCACCACCCAGGAATAACTGCAGTGTTCTAGATCTAGCCTTTTCTCAAATTTTTGGTTTTGAGATTTTGTTTTCCATCCATAGGACCCCATTAGAACCCAACACCAGATTAAACGTCATCTTGGAAAACACGTTCAGATGACTCCACATCTGAGAAGTGGCCTGAAGCGAGTGAGACTCTCACCACTGCCTCTCAGGGAATCTGCAAGCCAGGGACGGTGTTGATGAATCCAACTGGATGTGGAACTGTGAGGAGGTGATGCTTCCATCACCCAATCACAGCTCCTGAAACAGAACTTACACAACACCACAGTGTTAGAACTGAAGAATCCTCAGAGAATCCACACACCCAGCCTATTAGGTAATTCTTCCATTCACTAGGTTGGGATCTGGATCCAATGAGTTACCATCCATTGGCCAAGGTCATACAATGATCTTGGGCAAGCTCAGGGTTCAGTGCTTGTTCTGCTCCAGTACCCACAGAAGGTACAGACTCCCTATGAAACTTACTTTGGATGAGCAATATCCAAACACTTATCTTGTGGCAATCCTCACACTTGGGTTGTGCATTGGCACCCAGGAGATTGATAAAGCAAGACAGTGAACTCTCTGGTCTCTGGCCATCTGGGAAATAGGCTGATGCACTTTTATGGTCAGTGGTTCAAAACCACTCTCACTCCACCAGAGACAGATGAGGCTTTCTAATCTATGGATTCATGATCTCAGAAACCCACAGGGGCAGGTCTGCTCTCTCCAATACGAGTCAGAATGGTCTAGACGGCAGTGAGTAAGTGAGTGAGTGAGACTCTTTCTTAGCTAAGTTTTCAAGTTGAAATCTATTTGTTCGTTCTTTCCCCAATCCCTGAGGACACTATGTAGACTATACAACTAGCACATTGTTTGGGCCAGCTGGGATCATCTTTCCATGGCATAGCAGGGGAGACTGTAAGGGTTAAGAACACGAGCAGAAAAGAAACAGGAAGTCTTATATAATAACTACCCACCTCATTAGTGCTTTTGTGGTCTAAGGGTTTCTCCCAGCTTCTGTTAGAACGAGGGCAGGTCAGAGGAAAGGGGATTTTTATCTTAGAAAAAGAGAGAATAACAAAAACATTTGAGCGCTGCTCAATTTGATGGAAGCTTGGTTTCATGTATTTTAAGTTTCTACGAGGCTGCCTATCTTTGGCTCAAGTTGACTTATTCATGTATAAATAAAGTGGTTTTCCAATGGGGCACATGCATCATTCATGAATAAAAAAGTATTCTCCATCCGCTTATTCAAGGCATGTTTTTCATTCCTATGTTCAGGAAAGCTCACCAGTAAATGCCCCACTCACCAATTTTGCAACAACGTCTCTGAACTGTTGACAGTTCTGATCAGCTTTGTGATCTGATGTTTTCAACACGTGAGTTCAGCAACGTTTGATTTTTTTTTCGGAGGTGTGACGGGTTCCACTGGACCCTGGAATTCTGTGTTCAGAGAATCCATTTGCTCATCTTGAAACCTTGTGTTGAATCTACCGGCTCTCCGTGGTGGTGGTCTAGTTACAGACGGGGTGGGGGGAGGGGGGACGGTATGGAGCGCCGTAATGGAATTATTTTGGACAGGGCTGCGGGAAAGGCACACTTCAGGTTCCTTTGTTCTGGAGATCCAGATTTGATTATCTAGCTAATATCACTGGGGACATTAGAAACTTTCATAATCATAGCTCAAAGCCTAGGGAGGGGCTGGGGAAATTATAAAGAAAAGAATTGGCACTTACTACACTTCCATAGTCAGCCTTTCTAAGCGTTGCCATCTGCGAGCCTGGTTGACTGCATTGCCGTTAAGCCGATGGTGACTACTAGCGACTCCCCGTGGATCAGAGTAGAACTGCAGTCCGTTGGGCGTTAAGTGTCCGGCCTGTGATCTCCAGTCCTATCTTCAAAAAGCATCTCCTGGTGGGTTCGAACAGCCACCCTTTCTGTTACTGGCAAGTAAGGGTGCTGCGGCTTGTGCCACCCAGAAAGCTCGCTCTGCTTTATAAAACAGCTGGGTCCTCACCTCCCCCATTGGGCTGAGATCCATAAGGTCGGCCGTTCGAGACCACCACTGCTCTGAGGGAGAAAGACGGGGCTTTCCCAGTCTCTGAGGTCCTACTGGGTCACTGTGAGTCAGCATCGACTCCATGGCAGCGAGTTTTTACTTGAAAGGGTAACAAAATAAGCTATTGCCTTTACATTGTTGGATGCCTCCTCCTGTTCCTTCTTTTCCCTCGAAAGTTTTGAGACTGTGATTCTCGTTGAAAGTACCATGAACTGTGATGAAGCGGCACGGCTCCGAAACGCTTCCTGTTTCTAGGTCAAGAGCTTTTTCTATGACAGGAGCCTCTGAAATATATTAACTTCCCAGTAAAATCTCAGGCCAGCTCTGGTTTGCATAAGGGTGTGGGGCTTGGGAAGCCGATACTGCTTTGCATTTAGGTGGATAAGCAAACCATCCATAACTCTGAGGGGCAATTCTCAGCTGAGCCAATGTCACCTGTGAATGTCACAGGGCAGCTTGGGAGCATCCCTCTCGGTGGTGGGGTTCAAATAATTTAACAACTAGTTCACTGCCCTGATGACTGTTTTAAGTATAAATAGATAGTTTGTTATTTCATCCAGTTAATACTTAAGAACAAGAAGAGAGGGACATAAAATTAGATTGTTAGAAGAGTATTAAAGTATGAATGAAAAAATTAAATATCTGACAGAAAGCAAAACTGTTATTTTAGATATTCCCCTTCTTAGTTGGCCTCCTCATTTGCAATATTCTTTGCTTTTCTGTGAGCAACATTGACTGCATGATTTTTGAGTCATCTTTTCACGGTCGGAGTAGGGTCCCATCCCATCAGACAATAGTCATGGTGTTTGGTGTATCAGAAACAGGTGACTTCTCTGCTCTGAACAGAATATGCTCACCTTTGACAAACGCCTTTCTGCATTGGCTATACTTACAGCCATTGTTCTGACAACTTTTTCAGCTCTTTGAACATGTTCAGGAATTGCCTAATCCACTCACAACACCTTGTGGGAATGTGGGGTGTAACGCAAAGCTGAACCGCATGACAGCATGTCACCCTCTGGCTGTTCGGCACTTTGTCTCTTTACGTTCTATGTTTGCTTACTGAAGTAACAAACACAAGGGAATAAAAATGTCATATTTTTAAAAAAGTATAATGAGTTTATGAAATGGATAAATAAATATTACAAGCACAATTCTGTCTCATTGTTTATACCTGTGGATGGAATGAACATCCCCATGGGAGCTTAGTATGTGCTGTTGCAGAGATAAATGTTAACCAAGAATCAGGAATGTCAACTTGTGATTTCCACATCAGGCTGGGCAGCCATCCGCTTAGGGAAAACCTTGATTACAAGAGCTAGTTTAACAACTGGTTCGCCAACAAAAAAATTTGGCCTTGATTCTGCTCACTGCTACAACTGATCACACGCATTCTTCCTACAGACCAAAACTGAAAACAAAACAAAACGAAAAATCCACCTCACTGCTATTGAGTCAATAACAATTCATGGAAACCCTACAGGACAGAGTAGAATGGCCTCTATGCATTTCAGGACTGGAATTCTTTAGGGGAGTCGAAAGCCTCATCTTTTTCCTGCAGAGCAGCCGGGAGTTTCAACTACTGACCTGGGGTTCTAACCCATGCACCACCAAGGGCTAGAGAGCCTTCTGGAATCTCTATAGTAATGGAAAGGCTATTGGATCGAGTCAACCCACAGGTGCCTCAGTACAAAAGACCTACTTGGAGCCCTGGTGGCATAGCGGGTTATGTGTTAAATTGCTAACCGCAAGGTGAAGAGTTTGAAACCACCAGTCACTCTAAGGGAGAAAGATGAGGCTTTCTACTCTTGTAAAGAGCTATGGACTCAGAAACCCAGAGAGACAACTCTGTATTGTAAACTATGAGTTAGAATAAACTCAGTGAATATAATTATGCTTTTGAGGATCCCTGGAGGCATAGTGGCATGCTGGTTCGGCTGTCCTAAATCACAAGCTTTTCCAAGGGAGTATGATGAGGCTTTCCACTCCTGTAAAGGTGCAGTCTTAGAAACCCACAGGGGCAGTTCCACCCTGTCCTGTAGGGTCACTATGAGCCAGAATCGATGGCAGTGAGTTTGAGTGTGAAATCTACTTCTAAAAAATCAGCCATGGGAGGGGGTGCGGGGAGGGAGGGGGAAAAATGAGGAGCCGATATCAAGGGCTCAAGTAGAAAGCAAATGTTTTGAGACTGATGATGGCAACAAATGTACAAATGTGCTTTACCCGGTGGATGGATGTATGGATTGTGATAAGAGTTGTACGAGCCCCCAATAAAATGATTTTTAAAAAATCAGCCACTGAATGCCCTAGGAAGCAGGGCTTTACCCTGTGTGCACATGGAGTGGAGTGGCAGGTGTTGGAGCTGACTGCACAGCAATGGCTATAAAGTGTGCTCTTGAAGGTGTGCCTCTCATACATAGATACCATGAGCTGATGGACTGCTAAGCAGCTTAATTCCCTGAGCTCCTCAGAGGGGGGCATGGGGATCACTGCAATCGACAACGCAAATCAATCCCAAAGTGTTGAACAAAGACGAACATAACACAATTGATAATGTTTTGGTGCATGTATATGAAGCATTCAAACACACAACACTAATCTACCATTTGGGGCAGAAGCATGACCATCGTGGACTTTTGATGAGGAGGGAAAGGAGCATGATTAAGGGAAAGCCTCCTGCATGGAGATGAGAGAGTTCGTGGGTGCTAGAAAGTTCTATTTCTTGCCCTGGGTGGTGACTCCTGAGGTGTGTTCACTGTGTGATAATATGTTGAGTTGTATAATTGTGATCTTTGCACTTTTCTTCTGTAAGAATGATTTGCTTCAATTAAGAAGTTTAAAAATAATATGCCCACTGGGGAAGATGATTTTTTAAAAAATAAGCTAAAATAGCATCTTGCCTAATTAAACAAATACATATACTAATTATGGAGAAAAATAGAAAATTCAGATAAGCAAAAGTAAAATAATAATAATAATTACATAGATCCCAGTATAGGACAATGGGGATTCTCATACCTTATGAGAAGGCAAGTTCATTGCTGATGCCATGTTTGGGAAGATGTTTTGCATTATCTATTATAATTACAGATATGCCTATGCAGTGCCGCAGCAAACCTGCTCCTGCATATATGTACTATAGACATGCATACATGTGAGCCCTGTGGCAGTTACATAATTTCATGTCAACTTGAAGATATATAAAAGTGCAGTGGAAGAGGTCACACCCTGGTGCAATTGAGATACATCGCTCTTTGGAGGTCTCTCTCTCTCTCTGTCTCTCTCTCTCTCTGTCTTCACCTCCCTGCTGGCTAGCCACCCTGAGAGCTTCTGAGGCCCTGCTAGCCCTGCTTTGGATCCACGTGACTTTGCACCTAACAGGCTGGGATCTTCCTGCACTCTGCATCATGCATGTGGCTGTGTGAGTCTGAAGAGGGACTTCGGGACGATGATCAGACTTATGAACTTGAGTTGGACTGGGCTTGGATGTTTTCTTGATATATAGTTACTTCTTGATATAAAGCTCATTCTTACACATATATGAGTGTCTCTTGATTTGTTTCTCTAGTTAACCCAGCACCACACAAGCCCCCAAGAATAGTAACCCTATTCATAATAGCACACATATTGAAATAACAAAATTTCCCACCAACAGGAGAGTGGATAAATGGTGGAATATCCAAGCATAGACTACTACACAGTCATGAAACAATCATTCCTTTTCATAGTCCATCTCAGCACATGGATAAAACTTAGAGCCCTAATGTTGAAAGATAGAAATCACACACACAAATTGTATAATCCGATTTATTTAAGGCTTTTTCTTTCTCTATCTCTCTCTCTCACACACACAAGTACAACAAACAACTAAATTATAGTGCTTGTGGTTAAAAAAAGAAAAGAAAGGAAAAAGGTTGACTATCATAAAAGTAAAAACAGTGTTGCTCTGGGGAAGGGGTGGGCTGTCATTGGGAAGAGTTGGAGAGAGGGGTCCCAGGCCTTGTTTTACAAAAAGTTATTCAGCTGTGCCTTTATATGTCTTGCACTTTTCTGAATGTATGCTATCAAATCCCAAAACCAACCCCACTGACATCTATTCAATTCAGGCTCTGGGTTAGTCTTAGGTAGACTAGAGAAACAAATTCATAGACACCCATATGTGTATGATCATCCTGCATTCCATGGCATTATATGTGTTTCATGAGTCTGAAGAGGACTTTATAGACTGGTATCGGACATATGGGCTAATATTGGATTTATGGGCTTGGACTAGACTGGATTGGAATGCTTTCTTAAAGTACAATTACCCTTTATATAAAACTCTCTCTTATACACATGTGTGTCCATTAATTTGTTTACGTAGTTTACCCGGACTAACACATCAACCCAGTCCAGTCCAAGCCCGTAAGTCCGATATTAGCCCATATACCCGATACCGATCTATAAAGTCCTCTGCAGACTCACGAAACACATGCAATGATACCAAATGCAGGATGATCGCAGGCCAGTGGGTAGAAAGTCTTTGGATCCAGTGGTGGTGTAAGCATCTCAATGCTGGCAGGAGTCTCCTTGTGGCTTCTCCAGCAGCCAGGTGGCTTCTCCTTGCAGGGAGTCAGCCTTGTCAGTAGAGAGTACCCAAGGGAGTGAGCCCAGAGAGAGATAGTTTGTCTCACCTCCAAGAAAGAATACAAGATTTCCCAGAATTCTCAGGGGGAAGGCCATGCCCACACCAAGGCCTCATTGGCTATGATTCAATTGACAGACTAGACGCCATCCCTTCACTCTTAATCTTCTCAAGTCCCAAATTGACACCAGATTATGTAACTACCACAGCTCCTAGCAAAACAGTCAACAAGTTTTCACACAAAAAAAGCGTCAACAAGCTTTTACAGCCTCATCTTCATTCCATGGAGTGACTGATAGGGTTGACCCACCCTCTTTGCAGTTAGCAAGCTAATGCTTACCTGACAGTGCCACCAGGGCTCCTTAGTGTATATTATATTTCACAATAAGAAGGACATAAAATATTACATGAACCCCAATGACTCAGAAACACTTCAATGTATACCTTGACACACACACACACACACACACACACACACACACACACACATATACCACCTGGACTTTTTTAATGCAAGATATATATTCTGTTCATACTATTTTGTAGCCTTTCATTTTCCTGTTTTCTCTTTCTTGATAGCCCATCCCAGAAGAGTTCCTCTCTGGGTTCTTGCCATTTCCAGTCCGGTTTAACTAAGAGGACACACTGCCCATGTTTTGCACCCCTGTGGAAACCTGAAGCTAAAGAGTGGCTTACAGAAAATCAGGTTGCTTTAGCCTCAGCTACATTGGTTCATACAGCAATCAACAGGAGTTTGCTGGAGCTCACGGGAGACTTTCCCTCCTGTGTTAATAAGACTGCTACTTCCAAAGAGAAAACCTCTCTTCACCTCTTCAGAGTGCTGTACTTTCAAATGGAAATGGTAGGCAGTGAGGGGAAAGGCTAGCAGGGGCCTGAGCAGGAAGCTTGAGGCACAAACCTGACTTCATTCGGGCCACTCGGACTCCACGGTAAGCCTGTCATAGACAACATCAGGAAGGAGAATTTCAAAGTGAGCTAGGGCTTTTTATTTATTTATTTTCCTTTAAGCCCCAAAGCAGTCCCATCGCTTTTTCTTGCTTCGAGGAAAATGCTTGGTCGAGTAGATGGGCAGCAGAAAAGAGAAGCGCCCTCAGCAAGACGGATCGGCAGGGTGGCTGCCACCGTGGGCTCAGGCATGGGAACAAGGGTGACAGGCGGTGGGAGCAGGTTGTCTTGAGATGAACTCTGAGAAAGGAATGCATGCCAACGTCTGACTGTGGAGATATTGGTGCTCAGTTCTCTGAACCCCGAGGACCTGGAGCAGAACGCTGTCCAGGGCTTCTGAGTAACCGAGTGCATTCACAGGACCTCTGAACCTCACCCCCTTCTCCACATAGGACCAGCACCTTCACGGCTTAGGCAAGGCCCCGTGAGAAGGTGCTGATGGTTCAACCTGGGGAGCTGATGCGCCCGATGGCCCCACTCTCCCCTAAGATAAAGTGACCCCTGTGGCGCCCGTTCCCTGAGAGGCAACTGGAGCAGAGCATCTGCAAACCTGCAGCTGTGCTCCCTTTTTCTGGCGGTATCTTTCCCTCCAGACCATAGACCAGTTGGCTAAAATATTATTGCTTCTTCGTTTGCCTTCGGATAATTGTCAACAAGCCCGTTCTGTGAGAACTTGTCACAGGAGGCAGGGTACACGACGAGTACTGTATCTACGTCCTCCTCGATTACAGATCTGGGCCTTGGGGGGCTCTCCTAGAGCCCCCGAGCCCCAACATTGGCTCTCATCTTTTATCTCTATGCTATCTCTCTCCATTTCGACTATGCCCTCTTGTCCCTGGCTCGATGGGTGAGCTGTCTCTCACAATATGTCTATGTGCATTGTGCCGGGCCTGGCATCCCTCTGTTGGGCATAGGGTGGCTGTGGGTCAGGACTGACTCCATGGTGCCACCTAACCATCACCACCACCACAGGACAAGTTCAAAGGAGCCCTGGTGGCACCATGGTTCAGTGCTTGGTAGCTAACTGGCTGGAGCCCACGAGCTGCTTTGAGGGTGGAAGATGAAGCTGTGTGCACCCATGAAGATTGATAGCCCTGGAAACCCACGGGTGCTGTTCTACTCTGCCCCGTAGGGTCACTATGAGTTGGAATAGACCAGATGGCAGTGGAATAGGGTCTCAAACTTAAAAGCATGTCATTGTGTGCTGACCTGGGGGGAAATATTTTGGCTTTTGTTATATTAATCTTTCAATTCTCTGCAAAGAAGGCCAATTTCTGGTGGTAGTCTTGGCTGAAACCAGGCAATGGGGCAAAGGCGTTAAGAATGGTACAAAAGAGAGGAGAGGACAGGAGGCTCAGGCACGGTCGAGCGTTGGAGATAATGGTGGGGGAGGAGGGAAATGTTTATTGAAAGGGGAACAACAGGATGGGACGTAAGAGGCTGAGGGAAGGGCAACTC
The DNA here is from genome assembly GCF_000313985.2 of Echinops telfairi. Lineage (NCBI taxonomy): Eukaryota > Metazoa > Chordata > Mammalia > Afrosoricida > Tenrecidae > Echinops > Echinops telfairi. Next base: position 4,920,567 of record NW_022111339.1, read on the forward strand.
GAGGACCCACAGCAGTAGCACTTGGACGCTGGTTAGAAATGTAGAACCTGGGTCTCCGCTCAGCCCTCTCCATTCAGAATCTGGATTGTCAACAAGATCTGGGGCGAATGCCTATGCACACTGAAGTTTGTGCAGCTCTGCTCAGAGTTGCCCCCCAGCCGGTCTGAGCCAGCCGTGATCCTTGTCATCAGCCGGAGACCTAATAATAGAGAAGCAGGGCTGGTTGCCTAGAGACTACAATCTGGTTCCGCTGTGTAGATTCCACGTTGCCACATTCTGCAACCATTCTGGCCAAAGCCTTCTAACTCCCAATCTGCCTCAGTTTCTCTGCCAAGCATTCTGCTTCTCTGCTGAAGTTGGATCCTTGTCCTGAACGTCAGCTTAGTCCCCTTCCCAATTCTCTACTAAACTCTTGCTCTCTCCCCTTCCCTTAGGAATCAGGATGTGGTTTCCGACATTCTCCTCAGCTTCTGGCTCAGGATCTGCTGTGTCAGGACTGACCACCTGGAATGGAGCCTGATTTTCAGTAATGCCACTTGGACTTCTTCTGGAACTGTGTTCTGCTGGCTCTTAGGACTCACTCAGAAATCCCCATGGAGAGACCACTCTGAGCTACACCTGGTACTGGCCTGCCTGGCTGCCTCCAGGGGATGGACCAGCTTCTTCAGAAGATCAGCTTTGGAGTCCCCCTGTCCCAGCCTGACCTGCTTCCCACTTCCTATGCCCAAAGAGGAGGCCAGCAGAGACTAAGGGAAGCGGGTCATAGATCCTTCATTGTCTTGACATCTGTGACTCCAGAAATCCCTGGGTGTGCTTCTGTGTTAGGAGCCCCGGTAATGCAGTGGGTTACACAGTGAGCTGCTAACCACCAGGTCAGTGGTTCAAACCTACCAGTTGCTCTGCAGAAGGAAGATGAGACTTCCTGCACTGAAGAAGATTTACAGCTTCGGAAGCCCCTAGGGACAGTCTACTCTGTCCCATAGAGGCACCATGAGTCAGATTCAACTCAATGGCAGTAAAGTAAGTGATTGAGCTCCTGAATCAGCCATGAAATTCTAAGACTGGTCTTTGAACTCTTTACATAAAAGATATCCTCAAAGTCCTACAATACTACTGAACACACACAGGCTCAGTGGTCTAATCTAACGTACTTTTAGCCCTTTCTCCAGAGTGGAGAAAAAGCGTCTTTGTTGCCTGACATATTTTGTAAAAACAGGCCAATCCACAGAGAAGCTTGGTAATCTCTCTGGTTACTATATACCTATGTCACTTGGAACATTGGGATTATACCTCCCGCCATGCTCAGTTTATGGTGCACTGCTGCATGTAGCATGTCACATCTGCCGCTGTTTGTTTAAAGCCAGTGGAGACTGATGTGAGGTTCAAAACAATGGGGCTGGCTGTCAGTTCTGGAGACCAATTCTTAAATTATCATTACTCTTTATTAATTAACAAAAGTTCATTAAACTAACCGACTCTCTCCCAGAGCCAATTTTGGGGAAAAGAAAGAAAGAAACAAGAAGAAACCATAGCAGCACCCAAATAGCTAAGTGATGGTGTAGGCATCATTTCCATACAGCACACTTACCACAAGAATCCAAGTGTCTGACAAAGCAAAATACAGTAGAATGGCGACGAAGACTCTGTAACAGAGGTCGGCATAAAGAAAATGACTTAAATCCAGTGAAAATCATTTACACAGAAAGAAGGAATACTTACCACAAGAAAAAGTTAAATTTTAAAAAGTGAGGTGGAAAAGCTATGTCTAGAATTCTTGGAATAAGAAAAAGTGTGTGGACTTTTTTTGCAGTCACTCTGAAGTTCTAAAGTTGCATGGCAATTTCACAATATTGACAGGGACACACACACACACACACACACACACACACACACACACACACATCTAGGCCCAAGGCTGTCCCGCTCATTCTGCCTCATGTGCAGCAGAGTCAGCCCGTGCCCCTTCGGGGTTCTGATGGCCGGGACCTTTCTCAGGCAGATCACCAGATCTGCTTCCAAGGAGCCTCGGAGTGGATTCCGACGACTGAGTTGGGAGCTGAGAGCTCAACCATCTGTGCCACCCGACACACAGACACACGGGCACACAGACACACAGACACACAGACACAGACACACAGGCAAACAGGCACACAGACACACA
>NW_022111339.1:4923233-4942699 GCF_000313985.2 Echinops telfairi
ACACAGACACACGGACACACGGACACACACACACAGACACAGATACACAGACACACAGACACACATAGAGGCACACAGGCACACAGACACACGCAGACACACAGACACACACACACAGACACACGCACAGACACACAGGCACACAGACATACAGACACACAGACACATGGACACACACAGACACACACACACAGGCACACAGACACACAGACACACACAGACACACAGACATACAGACACAGGCACACAGGCACACAGACATACACACACAGACACACACAGGCACACAGGCACACAGACACACAGACACCCAACACACAGACACACAGACACACACATTCCAGTGCACATGCCAGCAATCCTTGTTGAACGAAATCATCGGTCCTTACTCAGGACTAAGAAGAGTCAGTCAACAGGAAATAGAATATCTTATCATTCACTACTCATGGCTCTTTTTTCCTTGCCCTTCTCAAAAGGTTCACATCATCTTAGGGCAGACTTTAGTTGATAAGTCATGAAGAAATTGTATTTGAAGTGTGTATAAAATAAAAATGTAGAAGTTGAGGGGGTCTCCTAGCAGTTCCTTTTCATCGCTTTCTGTCTTATGCCGGCTGATATGTCATTATTTGAACAAGCTTCCAAAGCACTGCCCCATCCTTGGAGGACAAGCCCCAACCCACCACAAAGTGGGAAAAGCAATACTAGCAGGAAAAACTTCTAAGATGTTGCAGAAACTTCAAAATGGATCATTACATAGGACTGCTGCCAGTGTTATAAGAACGTCAGTCCTTATGGCTACAGCCCCCACCGCTCAAAATTACGATGTCATCTGTCTTCTTTGTATGGCTCTTGTTTTCTCAAGTCACGTGGCCAAATCAACAACTACTACATCATCCCTGGGAGGATTCAGCTGCAGAAAAGGCTTCCGCTGGAGCATCTCTAGGGGAGCTATTATTAGCTTGCTTTGATTCGCTCATACCACACATACCCGTGCTTATTAAGCAGTTTGTATGCTGCCTTTGTCATATTGCTCTATGAATATGACTATTGCTATGCAGTAGTGAAGCCCAGGGGAACCCATCCGCGGAGGCCTTTCCAAAATTAATGTAATCCTGCTATCTCTCAAAAACACTATTTCAAGAAAAAAGCAAACAAACGATCTCCTACTTGCCATGCTATTGAAACTTTCCAAGGAAAACATTACAGAGCCCGTACTGAGTGGAATCGTGTCCCCTGAAACCCACATCCACTGGTACCTATTGATGTGGAATTGGGGTCACTGTAGATGTAACCAAGTTACAAGGAGGTGGTCGTGGATTAAGGTGGGCCTTAAATTGAATGAACAGTGCCCTATAAAAAGGCCATGTGGAAACAGAGGCACGTCGAATGAAAGCGACCATGTGAACATGCAGGCAGAACCCGCAGTGATTTAGCTCCAGGCCAGGGAATGCCAACCATCGCCAGCAACCAGCAGAGTTATTAGAGACAAGAAGCAGGTGCCCCCTCAGGCCTGGGGGTGAAGGGTGAGTAGGGCCCTGTGAAAGAAGACCTTTCTGTCTTAAGCCAGTTGGTGGTTGCAGCGGCCTTGAGAAACTAATCCGATGCCTAATCACGAGGCTAAGGAAACAAGCAAGTATATTTGCCAAAGACTTGCAACTCACTTTCCCTTAACGAAGAAGCCAGAGCAGGAAATGGCTACTTGCTGCAGTGAGACGGCAAGCGGCGATCAAAGCCGTGATTATACATTGGCCATTTTATATAAAAAAGCAGACATACCTGTGAAAGAACGGGTGTTTCAGCTAAGGCATGACGACATGAAGGCTGTCGTGCTCAGAACTGCACCGTGTGACCAGACTAGAGCTAGGCGTTAGAGCCACCTACTGTCTTCAAGAAGCTTGTAGCACAATGGGTGGTGGCAGGGAGGCAGGACACAAGTAAATTATAACTTCAAGAAAGTGCGCTCTGATATAAATGCATACAGTGAACTCTGGACCTATTGAGAAAGGATACCTGACACAAACTTAAGGGAACAATGTTTAAAAGACAAACAAACACCACCAGCAAACTCACTGCCATTGAGTCATGCCGACTCACGGTGACCATACAGGATAGGATATGACTATTTTTGTGAGTTTCTGAGACAGTAACTCTTTATGGGAGTAGGAAGTCCTGTCTTTGCCCCTTGGGGCAGCTGGTGGTTTCAAACTGCTGACCTTACAATTAGCAGCCAAAGTGTAACCACTACACCCCCAGGGCTCCTAGACGAGGTACCATCTCAACTCGAGCACCGAAGAAGGAAAACCATTTAATAAGCATGGGTTTAGCAAATCCTCAGTACAGTATCATGGGGGGTTGCTAAGCACAAGCAGGAATGAAGAAGCAGTGGATCAGAGTTAAGAAAAAAACCTCAAACTAAGGGAATTTTAGTGTCCATCTTGGAGTGTGGACTTAACCCAAAGTCAATTAGAAACTACGGAAGTAGTTTTTGCAAGGGAGTGATGAGGCTGGATTTCGGTATCACATGTATCAGTCAATCGACAGCACAGAGCATGGCTTTGAGGGAAATAATATGAGCAGCTTGTTGCAAAGTGATTGACATAATCAACGTGGCAGGAAAAATTAAAACATGGCAGAGGAGATGGAAAGAATGAAATAATCACAGAGCAAGGGAAGTGAAGGATGGGTGGTGTAATGTCAGACATAAAGAATGGAGTGAGTGAGGAGTTGGATGATTACCAGGTTTATGGTATGTAATGGGAAATGTGCCCAAGATAGGAGATTTTGGCTGAGAAAGAGGAAACTTGATGAAGACAAGAGAGTGTTGTGAGAGAGGCTAAGGAGACATGGAGGACTGTGGTATCTTGCTGGCTTTGAGAAAGGAGGGTTTTCCAAAAGGAAGTAGTATTCAATTGTGGCAAGTACTACAGTAATGTCTAGTAAGGTGAGGCTGAAAAGTTGACCATGGGCTTCAGTGATACAGGCCTCTGGAGATCTTGGCAAGATGGTTAAAGGGGAATGGCCAGGGCAGTCATTAAACTAAAATTGGTTAAGAGATGAATGAGAAGTTAGGAACTAAGGACAAGGAGAGGAAGTACTCTAGAATCATGGCTTTGAAGTGGGGAAGAGAGAGGAAAAAGGGTGGCTAGAGGAGTGTTTAAACTTTTGTTGTCATGAAAGAGATCCTTTTTAAGAGCGAGTATTGAGAAATAACTGGAAGAGAAGCAAGATTTGCTAAGTAAGGTTGTGATGAGCAAGATTGTAGCTTTAGAAACACTCTTACCTGATGATTTCTTCATGAAGTAGTAGGTAAGAGTGAGGTTGGTGGGACCATGTTAGCATAGGGGTTTGGAGGAGGAGGGGGGTAGCTTGGAATAGCTTCTGTGAGAAATGGGAGAAAATTGGTGAGCAGGAGCTGACCATAAATAGAGTGGGAATGAACGGCTAGCAGTGTAAGAACCAACTGAAATTGTACAGCATGGGATTTTGGTGCGCCAATTCCTTCCACTATGTTATTTTCTCTTTTATGCATAGCTATCCAGAGAGTCCTGGTAGTATAGTGGTTACATGTTGGGCTACTAAACACAAGGCTGGCAGTTTGATACCACCAGCTACTCCCAGGGAGAATAATGAGCCTGTCTACTCCTGTAAAGAGTTATAGTACCAGAAACCCACTGAGGCAGTTCTATCTCTTCCTACAGGATGGCTATGAGTCAGTATTATCTCGATGACAATGGGTACTTAGATACCTAAATGTAGGAGAAGGCAGAGGATTAGGTTACTTTGAAGTTTGGATTTGCCAGTGAGTGAAAATCAAGGACAGTGGATAAAAAGCTGTAGGTTTTGGCAAAGAGAGTGGCTGAAGTGATATAGGGTCTCCTTAGGTTGAGATGCAAGTGAATGTGGAAATGGATTCCACAATCCATTTTAGATTAAAAAGAAAGTAGTAAAGTCAAGAGACAAGACTTAACAAGAAAGAAAACGTGTATTGAGCATAACACTGAGCTAGCTGGAGCCACAAAGACGAGACTTGAGTGCTGTTTAAAATGAAGGTGTCAGGGCCTACCCCTGGGTGGCTGAAATGATGTGAAAGTGAAGTCATTGGTGTTGAGGGGGTCAAGGACTTAAGAAGGTAGCTAGCGAGGAGATTTCTTCTTTTAGGAAACTGGAGTAAGAATGCTTTTGTTTTTTTTCCCCTTCTGTTAAGTATAACAAAAATCCAGACCCTTTTTATATGAACGAGTTTAAGAAAAATCACATGGCATTTCAGTTAATACAGAAGTTCATTTCACAATATTCAGCACCCATTCATGATTAAACAGCAACAAGAGCAAAACTCTCAGAAAAGATAGAGACAAACTTCCTTAGTTATAAAACAACCATAAGAAATCATGAACAAGCTCAGTTATAGCTAACATTATGTTGAAAGCTGACTTCAGTGATATTAACTCTCAACTTTCTTATTCAACACTGGATATTCTAGCCAGTGCGATAAGGCAAGAAGAGGTTGTTTTGTTGTTGTTTGTTTGTTTGTTTTTAATGCAGAGAGAAAAAGAAGAAACAAATCATACTCAATCTGCAGATGACAATTGTTTAAATAGACAAATTTTAAGAAATTTATAAGAAAAAAATTCAAAAAAAAAAAGAAAAAAATTCCTAGGTCTAATAGGTGAATTTATTAAAGCTTCAAGATACAAAATAAGCATGCACAAATCAATTACAGTTCTATACACTTGCAATGAATATATATACACAGAAATTAAAACTCTTAAACCACTTATAATCAGTCAAGATAATGAAATAATTATGTGTAAATCTAACAAAACATGAACAGGATGTGAATGCTTAACATTAAAAAATGCTGATAAAAGAAATTTTTCATAAAGGAAATCAAAGAGTATCTAATTAAATGGAGTGGTATACAGTGAACCCTCGCCACTTCGCGCTTCGACTTCCACAGCTTCACTCTATCGCGGTTTTTGCGTAACAGCACTCACTGCCTACACCCGCTCCTTCAGAGGAAAAAGACGGTGACCCACCTGTAGAGTACATCCCTTAAGTCATTTCATAGGCTATTGATTACAGTATTTGTAAGAACTATGTATAATAATACTGTATGTGAAATATGTAATACTGTAAACTAGATGCCATAAATAATATAATAAATAATAAATGATAATTGTAACATCCAAAATGTTTTACTGTATTTTCCCTTTTTCGTTTCATAAATTGGGTAATACGAGTGTAATGGTGACTAAAGGGTGTTTTTTCATGTCCTCTATGCTCTAACTACGAAAATATTTGATTTACAAATAAGGAATCCTACTTCGTGGAATTTCATTTATCACGGTAGGGTCTAGAACCGATTAACCGTGATAAACGAGGGTTCACTGTACTGTGTTCATGGATGGGAAGACTGAACATGGTAAAGTGGCATTTCTTCCTATATTGATATATAGATGTAATCTGATTCCTGTTACAACCCCAGCAAGATTTTTCTATACACAGGCAAGACTATTCAGAAATTTATATGGAAGATTGAAAATAATTTTGAGAAGCAAGAGTGTATAACTATAGTAATAAATCCAGTATTAGATCTATTAAGAACAGATCAGTGGAATGTACTAAGAAACCCAAAAATCAACTTATGCAAATAGTGTTCAGCTTATTTTTTTTGTTCTCAATTGATATTTGACAATGAATGCAAAGCAATCTAATGGAGGAAAATAATTTCTCCAACAATTCATGCTGGAGCAGTTGAACATCTGTTGGCAAAGTAATAAACCTCAGCCTCTGTTTCCAAAGTGTCATGCAATAATTAGCTCAACATGGGCTTTAAATTTAATTTAAACATAACATTATAGAACTTTTAGGGGGGAAAAGATACAATTTTCAGAATGTAGGGGCAGGCAGTGAATTTTCACTCTTGACATCCAATGCTCAATCCGGAACGGGAAAAACTGATAAATTGCACTTCATCAAAATGAGAAACTTTTGTTCTATGAAGGAACTTGTTCAGAGAATGAGAAGAAAAGCAATAGACTTTGAGAAAGTATTTGCACATCACAAGCCACACAAAGGATTAGTATCTAGTATAAAGAACTCTCACAACGGAGCAGTGAAAACCAAACACCACCATTCAAAAATAAGCAAAATACACGAATCGAGATTTTACCAAAGAGAATACACAGATGGCAAATAAGCACATGACAGTATGTTCAACATTATTAGGCATTTACTTGGTGTTGTGGTGAGTTCGTTAAAGTTTATTGTGCCAACCTGGCCGATAAGCACATATGGGGTTAATTGAAGGACAGAGGGATAAATGGCTCCGTGAGTCTCGCCTTTCGAGTTCTCGGGTCTCTTGCTTTCTGATAGTTGGACCAGGGTGCAGCTGCCTTAGCCAGTTCCCTGCTTCAGCTGGCAAGGATCACTTCCTGCAAGACATCCCTGAGGAGAAGCCACATGGACCTACCCCGATGCAGCCCTGGGTGCTGGAGCAGCCGTGTGGAGACCCCTGTCAGCGCTGAGATGCTTACACATTCAATGATTCGGCTTTCCTCCTGCAGTCGGCATCATTGTGTTTGTTTTGTGAGATGGAGGAGGACTTTGTGGATTGGTGTTGGACATATGAGTTAATGGGCTAATGTTGGACTTGTGGTCTTGGGTAGCACTGGGTTCGGATGTTTTCTTGATGTGCACTTAACCTTTATATAAAGCTCTCTCTTCTACATATGAGTTTCTGTGAATTTGTTTCTCTAATGTACCCAGACTAACACATGTTGTTAGCAGCTGTCTAGTGGATTCTGACTCCTGGGGACCACGTGTGCAGGGGAAATGTTAATTCAAATTGCATCAAAACATTACTCCACACCTAGAAGAATGGCTAAAATGGAAATAATAACAACATCATCAAATTCTAGTAAGGAGGCAGAGAAACAGGACCACTCATACATCAAGCATGGGAATGTAAAATGTACCACCACCATGGAAAACTATTTGCCCGATTCTTTAAACACCTACCAGTAATTAGCCCACAACTCAGTTCATGCTTTCTTAGGCATTCATCCCAGAGATATGAACATTTATATTCTTGCAAAACCCTGTATGTGGAGGTTGATAGCCATTTTATTTGTAATAGTACTAGAAGCACGGACAAAGATTAGCAGTCATCCAGTGTCTGTCATGTGGTGAATGGTTCGACCAACTCTAGGGCATCCACATCCTGGAATGCTGCTCAGCAATGAAAAACAGCCAACCATTGACACACTCGAAGATACAGGGACTCTTCAGAGGATTACACTGAGCCAGAAAAGCCAATTCAAGAGATGATGGTTGTTAGTAGGGCCTGTTGGGTCAACTCTGACTCACAGTAACATCATGCGGGAGGAGAACTGCCCAGTACAGTTTTCTCTGCAGGAGCCACTGGGAGGGTTAAAGTGGGCAACCTGTCCATTAGCCGCCAAATGCTTAACCATGACACCACCAGGGCTCCTAGTCAAATGGCTACATCTTGTATAATTCCAGGAATAAAACATTCGACAAATGACAAAATTATGGCAATGGAGAACAGATTTGTGGTTGAAGGGCCAAGGAGGGGGGTGGGGTAGACAAGAAGCCGATGAAGCTGTCCAAGGGCAACAGGAGGGATTTGTGGTGATAGGAATGTTTGCATCTCGACTTTATCAATGTCAATATCCTGGTTATGCTGCAGTACTAGTTTTCCGCCCTATGTTACTATTGGGAGAACTGAGAAAAGGTACATGAAATCTCTGTATTATTTCTTATATCTGCATGTGTGTCTATAATTATCTCAACATACAACTTTCACCTTTTTTAAAAAAATTAAATATGAGAGCTGCATATATCATAAAAAAATACTGTAAGATCCAGAAGGTGGCAAAACTCAGGGTGTGTCATTCTGAGCATCCATGACTTACCTTCTGCCGCCACCTCGAAGCCCTCAACACTTTCTCAACCTGAGGTGGCACTGAGCCCAAAGCTGGGTTCTTTTCAAAACCTAAAATCCCTACACCTGCTATGATAAAGCTCCCATTCTCCTGTCTCATTACCTTCATCGGGACAATTCTCCTCATCAAGAAGAAAGAAAAAGCCCTGAGCTAGTAGAGTTAGCGTTAGTTCACCATTCGTTACCTGAGCTTGAATGGCTCTGAACCCTAGTTTTCTCATCTGCAAAGTGTAAAGCTGGTATGAGTACTTCCAAAAACTCTGAGCTTCTTTTCTGGGTCTTATAATTTATGAGTCTATGGAATGTTGTTCTCTTCCAGCTCTGCCTTGTAAAATTGGCTTAACAGTAAGTTAAAAATAAAAGTATATCAACAATTGTCACCAGGATTCCTCTTAGAGAAGGACCAAGATGTTTTTATGAGCAAATCATAAATCTAGGAGTTCTGGTTGGGGATAAACAGACCTCAATGCGAATCAAAAGGAAGCAGTCAGAATTTTAGAATGAGATGAAGTACTTGAAACATTGTGCTTAAGAAAATTTGGATTCATTTTATTTATTTTTAAACCCAAGAAGAGAGGAGGGCAAGGAGTGATGAGACTGTGGGGACACCAAGGTGGACTGACTGAAGGAGTTCTCAAAGTGAGGATGGTTAATGTTTATTGTTAAGATCAGTGTGTTACATGGTGGTGAATCAGTCTCCTCCACTACTTTCCGCAGTTACCACATTTCAGAAAAGCCTATGTGTTTTTCAGTGGAACTCAAGGCAAAGGTGGAATAAGGAACAAAGGAGAACACTGGGTGGGGCCAGTCAAACTTAACTGCCATCAATTAGATGCCAACTCATTGTGATTTCAAGGCCTGCAAATATTTACAGGAGCAGAAAGCCTCATTTTTCTTCCACAGAGTGGCTGGGGGGTTGAACTGCTTATCTTTTGGTTAGAAACCCAAGAAAAATGGTATAGGATAAAAAGGTGTTCTTACAATCCAGGAAAGGTTGGTCAGCATCCTTACCCCACCCTCTGGAAAATTCAATGCCCCTCCTAAAATGTTTTCTCCATAGTACCTCCCAAGGAGCCCAGGTGCCATACTGGTTACGTGTTGGGCTATAATCAGCAACATCCTCGCTTAGAAACCACCAGCCATTCGAAAGAGAAAGACAGGGCTTTCTACTCCCGTAAACAGTCACAGTCCTGGAAGCTCACCAGGGACTGTTCTATCAACTTTTCTCTGGCTGGTTACTGGATGCAGATCACCAGGCCTTTCTATCGCAATCTGGAAGCTCTGCTCAAACCTCTTCAGCCTCCTATCAGCATGTAAACCTCCACACTGACGAGGAGGGAAGGCTGTGCGTGAGATACATTGGCTGGAAATTGAACCCGGGTCTCTAGCATGGGAGGCGAGAATTCTACTATTGAACACCCACAGTGCTAATCATTTGTTATTGTTCCTAGGCATCCTTCAGTTGATTCTGACTCACAGTGACCCTATAAAAGAGAGAACTAGCCCAAATGATTTCCTAGGCAATAATCTTGACCAGGGGAAGATCACAGGGTCTTTGCCCCATCAAAGTACTTTGAGAACAACAAGTTCTCAATAAGAATGTAGGGAAAGAATTTGCTTCGCAGGCTTCCTCCTCCACTCTCCTAGAGGCTTGTAGGCAAGACAAGTCAGAGGTCACACATGACAAGTAATGGCCATGACAATGAGTGTGAACAGCAGGGTTACTTCTTCTTTTTAAATGCTTTTTCTCTGGATGGCTTGCAAGGAGCAAATCTTGGGTGTGTGACTGTGGCGAGGTGAGAAATCAAGAATCTCACTGGGTTTTTAACGAACATTTTCATTTGACAGAGAGCCATGTGAATAGAGCTTTTATCTCCCATAGAAAACTATCCAGATGTTGTATAGAAAACTGTCGGAACAAACTTTACCTCAGGATGGCTATGATTTGGTAATAAAAGGCTTTTTTTAGAGGAGAAGTTCCGTGTGTGTCACGTGCTGTTAATTTCATACCAATGCATGGTGCCAGCTGAACTCAGCAGAGTCTGGAGGAGAAAATCCTTCTCCTGCAGCTCTGATACCTGGTGAGTGGTTTTTGCTGTTTTCTACTCCCTTTCCCACATGTCTGACATCCTGCCCACAATGATGTAGTGACAGACCCTTGCGACACCTAGGTCAGTTCTTTCCACTGTCGATGATGAGAAGATTTCTCTTCAAGAAGCCCATAGCTCTGCTGAGACCACTGCCACGAAGTCGGTTCTGTGTCGCATCAACCCTCCAGCACAGAATGCGGAGCTGCTCCATTGGGTTTCTGAGACTATAAATCGTTATGGGAGCAGACAGCTTCATCTTTCTCCCTTGGAGTAGCTGGTGGGTTTGAACTGCCAGCCTTGTGGTGAAAGGCCCAATGCTTAATCCACTGCACCACCAGGACTCCTTATATCTCTGCGAGCAGCAAAACATAAAATCCTTACTAAGTATTAAATAGCAGTTGTAACCGCCCAGCAGCTACGGAAGAAAAGCTTAATCATCAGCTTCTACGGAGATTACAGCCAAGAAAAAACTCTGTGGAGCATAGTTCTCCTCTGTCAACACCTGGGGTCACCATGAGTTGTAATCAATTCAGTAGGAAAGGGTTTGGTTTGTGTTTTTTGCTGCATCACCCGCTTGGCTCTTTGCCCCTGTGTACCCAGAGGGTGCAGCTCCTGACATTAGTTTGTGCTAGGTGATGATGTAGTGGTTATGAGTTGGGCTGCTAACCACAAGGTCAACAGTTTCAAACCACCAGCCCCCCCATGGGAGGAAGATGAGGCTTTCTACTCCCACAAAGAGTTTCACTCTCAGCCATCCACAGGGACAGTTGGAATTGACTCAATAGCAGTGAGTGACAGATCACAGGATTATATTCCTGTACGACTCAGTCAAAATCTGACATCACTATACTGTGTGCTTACTAATGAGCTTCCTTGCATAGGAAACCAAAGACATCCTTCCATCCCCTGAACACTCATCCCTCCCTTCCCCCTCTTCCTGCCCTCTTTTAGGCATCGTTCTCTTAGCTAATATAGCCAACCAAGCAGTTGCTGTCAAGTCAACCCTGACTCACAGTCACCCCGTGCGGAGTAGGACCGAGCTCTGTAAGGCTGTCAGTGGCTGTGTTTCCGAAGTCGATCGCTAGGTCTTTCGTTTGAGAGACCCTTCAGTGGAATTGAATCTCTAACCTTTTGGCTCACAGCTGAGTGAATGCACCACTTGTACCACCCAGACTCTCTTGGCTACCTCTGTGAAAGGAAAATAAGGCCCAAATCAAGCTCACTGCCACTAAGACAAGTCTTACTCATAGCGAGCCTCTAGGACAGAGTAGAACTGCCCCTGTGGGTTTCAGAGACTACAAGTCTTTAGGATAGTAGAAAGCCCTATCTTTCTCTGGCAGACGTGGCTGGCAGATTGGAACCACTAACTTTGCAGTTAGCTGCCCAACACGTAACCCACTACGCTGCCAGGGCTCCATGAAAGGAACATCACTCTTCTGAACAGAGAAAGTCACTAAGAGGTGGCATGGCAAGAAGCAGCACAGAGAGCCTCTCTTCCCATTATTTTCATTCACAAAACCCGTCCGGCTTTCTAACTGTTGACTAAGGCACCATAGAGCAACATATACATCCAGGTATTTAATAAGTTAATTAATATTAGGTAATGGTGGCAAGTGCCTTCAAAAAGTTGCCAGCTTTTACTTAGCTGCAAAATGAGCACAGGCATAACCTCCACTTTTTTTTTTTCACAAAAAGAAATAATACAAATACATAACAACCCAGCAGAACCCTGGCAGTATAGTTGGTTACTCACTGAACTGCTAACCGCAAGATCAGTGACTTCAAAATGAGGCTTTCTACTCCCACAAAGATTCACAGGCTCAGAAACCCCAAGGACCAGCTGTTCTCTGTTCTATACTCAACCCATGAGCCTTGCCCATCCCCTTGGGCTGAGCTATCTACAGAAATCTCCCCACCTCCCTCCCATTATGAAGCAAACTCTCACTGCCCTCAAGGCAATCCAACTCATAGTGACCCTCCGGGATAGGAAAGAACTGCCCCTGTGGGGTGCTGAGACTGTAACTCTACGAGAGTAGAAAGCCTCGTCTTCTCATTATGATTCCTCTCCAGAAAAGCATGCTAACAATGGTCTCTGAACACGGGGTTCCTTGTGGATTCTCCCTTCTTCAGTATGCTTCTTGGTCTCTGAACACTTGACCCTCCTCTTGCAACCAACAGACCCATGCTTAGCCTAGTTAGGTTCACCCCGCCACCACACCACACACACCTCATTGCCCCTTTATAGAAATATGTGCTTCTTTACCATCCACTTTTAGGTACAACAAGTTTCATTAACTTTCTTCATTAGAACCTGCCCCCAGGGTTCAGAAGCTTGTGAGAAAGGTCCTACTGATAAAAAAGTGATCAGCTCCATTGTAGCCTCGGTTCTTACATCTGTCAGCGACAAGGCCCCAAGGAGTTGGATGAAAGAAAGGCACTATGGTTTGCCAAAGATGATGTAAGCTCTGGACTGGTCCATATCGTGAGTGCCGTGAACAACTGCTGTGTGTCTGACTCACGTTCGACTTCTACCAAGTTCTCCATCTTTCTTCTCAGCTGCTGTTTAGCTGCCGTCAGGTCGCCCGCAACGCATGAAGACCCCATATACATGGAACCAGGTGCTGTCTGGGACTGCACCAGCCCTTTCATGAGTTCCAGATCAAAGCACTCTTACCCATGGAGCTTTCCTCCGATGATTTTTGGAAGCAGGTGATCAGGCCTTTCTTCTGAGTCTGTGTTAAGATTCAGTGTTAAGGCCTTTCTCCTGAGTCTGTGTCAAAATTCTGCCAAGACCTGTTCAGCATCATAGCAACACACCAACCTGCACAGAGAGGTGGGTGGTGGATGCGTATGAGGGGCACTGGCTAGAAAGAAAACCAGGTCTTTCACATGGAAGGTGAGAAGTCGACCACTTACTTGTCATGGATGGGCCCTGTATTAGTCTGGGTCCTTTAAAGAAACAAATCCACAGAAACTCAAGTATAAGAGAGAGTTTTATATAAAGGTTAAGTGTGCATCAAGAAAACATCCCAACCCAGTGCTGCCCAAGACCACAAGTCTAACATTAATCCATTAATCCATATGTCCAACACCAATCCACAAAGTTCTCCTCCATCCCACAAAATGGACGGAAGGATGCCGACTGCAGGAGGAAACTTGAGTCAGTAAATGTATAAACATCTCAGTGCTGGCAGGGGTCTCCACACGGGTGCTCCAGCACCCAGGGCTGCATCGGGATAGATCCATGTGGCTTCTCCTTCTTCTTGCAGGAAGTCAACCTTGCAAGCTTAAGCAGGGACCTGGCTAAGGCAGCTGCACCCTGGTGTGACCATCAGAAAGCAAGAGACCTGAGAACTGGAAAGGTGAGGCTCACCAAGCCATTTATCCCTCCGCCCTTCAATTAATCCCGTATGTGTTTATTGGCCAGGTTGGCACAATAAACTAACTAACTCAGGCCCCTTATTTCCTGGGAATTTGCACTGAACGAGAGAGGTGTGGTAATCTACTCACATGGGCTCTAGAGCATACCCAGTCTGTTTCATACGCTTCACAGCAGGTTAAAAATCAATCAATCAAAAGTGCTCACCTCCTCCTATTTTAAAACCCTTGGAGTTTTCATGTTGGCACATTTTTTTGATCAACGTTGACCAATGTATTACCAAGTGCAAATTTCTGGGGAAAACCAAATTTCTGGTGATCATTAAAAGTGGCTCACAGGAGTTCTTGGACATTAGAGTGACAAGAGCATTAGAGTGACATTAGAGCATCTTAGAGTGACAAGTTCATATTTTGCTTTTTCTCAGCTCTTGCCCTGGTGGCCTAATGTATTATACATTCAGCTACTGACCTCCAGGTTAGTAGTTGCAACCACCCCCCTCCCCCCAGGGGAATGAGTAGGCTTTCTGCACCCATAAAGATGTATAACCATGAAACCTTATACATAGTCGCTGTGAGTCCTCATTGAAGCTACAGCAGTAGGCTCTAGTTCTTTCACAAAAACCCTCAGTGGCATAAATTGTTTTGGGCTCAACGTGGCTGTTAACCAAAAGGTGGGCGGTTTAACCCACCAGCTGCCTTGTGGAAGAAAGATTAAGTGGTCTGTTTTCATAAAGACCTACAGCCTTGAAAACTGTATACTCTGTCTTCTAGGTTCACTAGGGGTTGAAATTGATTCAGTCGCAATAGTTTGTTGTTGTTTTTTTACTAACCAAAAGGCTGACAATTTGAATCCATCCAGTGGTGATGCAAACGAAAAACATGGCAATTCAATTCCATAAAGATTACAGCCAAGAAAACCTGACGGGGTAGTTCTACTCCGTAACACAGATGCGAGCTGATTTACAAGTTCAGATAACACAGCCCACACAGAACTGACTCCACAACAACTGTTTTTGGTTGGTTTGTTTTGCTCCCCCCGCCCACTTGCCTTCTTTCAGAAAAGTTTATCATAGAGCTCAGCTGAATACCTCATACGCCAAGGTCTGAAACATATCAGGATGCTGGAGTGATCATTAAAAGTGGCTCCCAGGACATGGAGAAAAATCCAGAGTAGAAAGTGATTAAGGAAAAGCTTTAACAAAATCCAAGCAAATGAAGAAAGACCACTCAGAGTAACATGTCCAAACCCTTCCATGTTAAATTTAAATGGAACTTTCAGACAAAATCTGGATGCCTTAGAATGGTTTCATGCCATCCAGGTGGTTCCAACTCACAGTGACGACCCGTGTACACCGTCTTTGCTGCCATTGCGTCAATCCATCTGGTCCAGGGTCCTCCTCTAGTTTGCTGCCTGCTACTTTACCAGGCACGATGCCACTAGGTAAAGGAAAGTGTCCGCAGTCTTTTGTATTTGATACCAGACCAAGCTGATTCCAGAAGGAAAGAAGTTATGCTGTAAGTATCCTGAAGGGGCAAGTTGCTCAATGGGCTCACATTCTCGTTACATGTGTATCAACAAATACTTCACCTTTTTTTTTTTTTTTTTAACTCAGACTCTTATCAGATGGGAAACGCTGGGAAGCTACACTTGCAGAATTCAGGGTGAATGCTTTGGAAAGTCAGAAGTCATTTTTGAGCTGATTTACATGATCAGATAGTATCTCTGGCTTCAAAACTAGCTTTCTTTTTCAGGAGGCAGGCTTGAAGGCGGAAAGGGAGGGCGGGTGTTTTGAATCATCACGTAAGAAAGGTAATTTTATTGCTGCCCAGTCCCCGTTGGCTTTTTCAAGGGGGTGACCTTTCAAATACAGATCGCTAGTCCTGGCTCTTTGCCTTGGCAAAGTATTGCAGATCCCAATTCTCAGGCCAGGAGATTTCGGCCTCTTTCTTGATCCTTCCTCCCCCTACCCCTATAAACATCAGGCTGTTGTCAAAAGCCATAAATTGAACCTGGGTAGAAGCGAAGCTTGGCCAACTCTCCTTGTGGGAACATCTCAGGAAGTCGCTGGCTCATGCTGCGGCCTGAGGGCAGCCTGACTCCTAAGTGCTTCTCAGCACTTGACCCTCGAAGACGCCAGCCTTCCAGAGCTGCAACTGCTAGCTCAGTTCCAAACCGCGCTTCCTGCTTGTTACTAGTTCGGCTGTTTGCAGCCGGGAGATAGGGCAGCGGCCTGTTCTGATTGGCTGCTTTCCTCTGACTTAACACTCACTTCAGCCAATCACCACATTGCACTCCAAGAGCTTGCGGATTCATTGTAACAGCTGCTGCTCTGGGGGGAAAGGGAGGGGCACGGTTTGGGGACGTGTGGAGAGAGGGAGAGGGGGAAAAAAAGAGCAACAACTACTAAAAAAAAACCCCAAAACAAACTGTACACAGGACATCTGGAGGGACCCTGCGAGAGCCTCTCTCTTCTGCCAGAAGCCCCCTGGGAAGGCTGGTTTGCACCCCATCTTCTTGGCGCGCGGGGGAGGCAATTAGTGAACCTAAATTCACACCATTTTCAAAGTAGGTCATTGGAAGCAATCTCAGCGGAAGAAGGATACGCGATCAGCCACAGACGGTCAGCCGGGACTGCAAGGAGGGTGAGACCTTGCAGTAGACAGACTAGGCCCAAGAGGCAGCACCTGCAAGGCCAGACGCAGCGCGGTTCTCGCCCTCCCAGGACAGCGGACAGGCAGGCTGAAGACCACCCCCGATCCACTCTCCTAACCGTTTATAATTGGCCAGGGACTGTGTGCTCTGGACACATCTCCAGCAGGAGTTGGGTACTAAACCTGAATGAAATCCACTGTAAGAGGGATGATGTCATCTTTATTCAGCTTTTTCCCCTACAGTTTCCGAACAGTCATTGTTAACTAGGACATATGTGGGGTTTTTTGGTTTTGTTTTGTTTTGGTTTTCCCCCTGAGAAGGCCTACTGGCTCCCCTGAGCCGAATGCAAGTAAAAATAAAGAGTTGAATGCCTGACTTTGAGGACTACGCATAGAAAATAAATGCATGCACTGGTGTTCCAAATGTACCTCAGATATGCTCTTCAGCATGTCGAACTCATGCATTATTCTTCACATGCACATGCAGGTTCAGAGGTAAATCACCCTTTCATGATTTACGACATACGGAGCCACATGTCACAGATACTTAAAAAGTATATGCCTCTAGACAGGACCTACCTTCTGATAGCATGCAGAAGTTATCTTCTCTGAGCTGCTTGTTCCACCTGCAGTGCCCCCACTGCCCTCCCTACCTGGCAAGCTTACCCAGGTTTTAAGACTCTTCCCAAATCCTTCTTCTCTAAGAAACCTCTCCTGGCTCCCAATTCCTGGTGATTTCTCCCCATTCAGAATCCCTGCAGCAGTTAGAGTAGCCGATACCACATGCCTGGGACTAGCTGTATGCGGTGTTATTGCTTTTTAATTGTTTATTACACCATAAGTCCTGGAGATCAGAGGACTTTCTCGCACTTCAATTGTATATCACCTGGTATTTAGCACCGCACACTGCTTTCAGAACTGTGGGAGACTCAAACGGGAGGAGGAAGGCAGAAAATGAACATTTACTGAATGCCTAGAAGACATCAGTTACTGCACCAAGATTTATTTCAATGTTTTTCCTTTCAAACTCAGCTGCCCTAAAGTGTCGAATTTTCTTTCCACCATTTTAAAGATAAAGAGACAGAGGCTTAGAACAGTTACATAACTTATCAAAGATTCAACTGTCAATAAGATTGTCTGTGTGACTCCCTGCCATTCCTATTACGCCTCCATTATCAACCTGAGCAGATCCACTTGGAAAATTTTCGGATGTCTAGGCCCCAGCGCTGAGGATTAAGCTTCTGATTCCTAACCCTGGTGCGATGGTTCAGTGGTTGGCTGCTAAGCTAAAGGTCAATGGTTTGACTGCACGGAAAGACCAGGAGATCTTCTCCCATAAAGATTCCAGCCATCCCCACCCCCCACCCCCTATGGAGTTGATGCCTCATAGCGACCTTGTGGTGCCCCACAGTTTTTATACACAGGACCTGCGCTAGCACAGTGGTTAAGCACCTGGCTGGTAGCCTACAAGTTCACAGTTTGAATCCACCAGTTGTTCTGTGGGGGAAAGAAGAGGCGGTCCGCTTCTGTGAAAAGGTATGGCCTTGGCCACCCTATGGGGCAGTTCTACCTCTGCCCGCAGAAAATCAGATGCAATTGGTTTGGGGCGTGAACCTGGAAAGCTCAGGCCATTCCCTGAGCTTCCCTCACAGAAACCCTTGGTTCAGGGCGAGGTCATG
Organism: Echinops telfairi; assembly: GCF_000313985.2. NCBI lineage: Eukaryota > Metazoa > Chordata > Mammalia > Afrosoricida > Tenrecidae > Echinops > Echinops telfairi. The sequence continues at coordinate 4,940,999 of NW_022111339.1, forward strand.
GCCACTGCAGGTTTCTAAAAGCTCACAGGTAATTTTGATCTGCAGCCAGAGCTGAGAACTACCGCCCACACCGCGTGCTGCCCTGCTCTGGGCCTCATAAGTGGGAAAGCATTACTTTCTAAAAATAATTCTATCAACAAGCATTAGAGTGCTCACCCGTGCACAGCGGGGTACTGAGTTTGGGGGGTGGGGGTGGGATACACGGAAGAAGAAATAATAGGGCTTTCTCTCTCCAGGATTTCTAATCTGTAACTGCTTCAGTGCTGACCGCGCCTTAGATCTGCGTCTGTCATATTGCAGAGTGATGTGTGAAACTGACAGATCAGGAGTCCTGTTCTGCATCGAGGAGGAGAAGGAATATCTTGGACGCCCGGCTAAAGGATAACGTTTATCCTTCATGAGCTGCATGAATCTGTGAATGTTTACACACTGCTGTGTGTATTTCACTTATTACTATACCGGAGGAATGAAAAAGCGAAGGGAAATTAAGCCACACAGCTCTCTGCAGCAGAGGTGGGGGGAGGTAAAGGAGAGCTGATACCAAGGGGAAAAAGAGAAGGTTTAAGAAGAAAGAGAAGGCTTTAAAACTGACTGTGGCAGCAATTGTACAATACTGCTTGATGTGGTTGAACTATGGAATGATATGATTTCTGTATTGGCTCCCAATAAAATGGTTTAGGAAAAAAATATAAAACAAATAAGAATATTGAAAAAGGAAGAGGGAGGAAGAAAAAAAATCAAAGACCCTGCCCACTTGTATATAATGAATCCCTGATATGTTTAGTAATGCTTCTGAAAATCAAGGAAAACAACCTGTTATAAATGTATGTGCTGTTAGCTTTAGACATTTCCTAAAGTGCACGATCCAGAACATGTGAGAAAACAACTTAATATTGGCGGGGAGCAGGGGAGAATCTTATTTTGTGGAGTAAGCTTGGCCCCAAATAAATGCATTAAAAAAATCTCTAAAAGTCATACCACCATTGCATAAATACCTTATTTGATTTTCATTGCATAATTATTGTGAGTACATAAACAACAGCCACTGTTAAGAACCAGGAAATGAGGATATTTTAGAGAGCACATTATTTTAAGGGTAGGGAAAGCACTTTTTAAATAATTTGCACCCAAGAAATTTTTATGCAGTCACTTACTAGTTAACATTCAACCATTTCATGATCAAGCACCAATGGTACTGAAGGTATTAACCGCAGATCAGGCCCTAGGAAATGATGGAATACCAATTCAAATGTTTCAGCAAGCTGACGAAGCACTGGAAGCACTCACTCGTCCATGCCAGGAAATTTGAAAGATGGCTATCTGGCCAACTGACTAGAAGAGATACTCATTTGTACCCATTCTGAAGAAAAATGACCCAACAGAATGCAGAAATTATCAAACAATATCACTGCTATCACAAGCACATTAATTTTGTTGAATTTCATCCCACATTGGTTCTGCAGTACACTGACAGGGAGTTGTCAGGCTCAGAAAAGGATGTCGAACAAAGAATATTCATTGTTGATATCAGATGGATTGGTTGAAAGCAGAGAATTCAAGAAAGGTGTTTACTTGTGTCGTATAGAGTATGTAAAGGTATCAGATTATAGCAAATTATGAATAGTCTTGAGAAGAATGGTAATTCCATAATATAGTGAACCCTCGCCACTTCACGCTTCGACTTCCGTGGCTTCACTCTAT
>NW_022111339.1:4946938-4951210 GCF_000313985.2 Echinops telfairi
TCTTCTGAGGGGAGCCAAGTCATTTTCAATTGCCTCCTATGCATGTGTAAGTTGGACATTGACTAAGAAAACTTAAGAAGAATAGATGCATTTGGATTATGGTGCTGGTGAGGAATACTGAAAGTATCATGCACTGACAAAAGAACAAACAAATCTGTCTTGGAAGAAGTATAGCAGGAATGCTCCTTAGATGCAAAGATGGTGAGATTTTATCTCACCTACTTTGGACATGTCAGAAGAGACTAGGATCTGGAGAAGGTCAGTATGCTTGGTAAAGTAGAGGAGTAGCGCCCAAGAGTAAGACCCTTGACAAGATGGATTGGCACAGTGACTGGGAAATTGTGAGGATGCTGAAGGACCATAGGTTTTTCCTTCTGTTGTTCATACGGTTGCTATGAGTTGGGACCAACGTGATGGCACCTAACAGCAATGTTTATTGCCTATTTAACTGTTCTAGGCCATGTTTTATATGCTTTTCAGGTATTCTTAATCTTCCCATCAGAGGTGAAATAGGTACTATGACTAGATCTCATTTTACAGATGAGGAAACGGAGGCATGGAGATGTTAAATGACTTGTCCAGGCCCTCAGCTAGTTGGGAACTACTACCACTCAGCCAGTGGCTGTGTGAAGAAAGACCTGGTCATCTACTCCAGTAAAGTTGAAAACCTAGGAAAGCCTATGTAGGCAGTTTCAGGCTATCCTTTGGATCCTCCATGAGTTGCAATTGAGCTGATGGTAGTAAGAATAGTGACTTGATTACATAGTCTAGTTTCAAAGCAGTATTCATAAAAAATCATGCTTTCTCTATACTGCTATTAGGTTGTTTTAAGCAGTAGGATTTTATTTTTATATGACTCTGACATATGATATCACACACACAGATTCCTGATGGAAAGCAACCATTGCTTGGTCCCAAATTTAATTTCCGGCCCTACCAACATGCTGCATTTAGATTATGGCCTCCAGAATTGTGAGATAATACATCTCTGTTGTTTTAAGCCCCTCAGTTAGTTAGTGATATTTTGTTATAGCAGATTTAGGAGACTAATAATACACATCAACTCTTGATAGGATACCATGGAGGATTAGAAAGCAGGCAAATACTGCCCTGTTGTTGAAGGCCCTTACCACATGCAGATCAATTCCTGATAGTCTAGTTAAGATCCTTCTGTGGCTTTCTGCCTTCCTGTAAGTGCCAAGTCTCCACCTGTCTCTTCTCTGTCCTTCATGAGGCCAAGCAGCAGCAACTGGACTTCTCTTACAACTTAAAGCACCATGCCCTTCCTAGGGCAGGGTCTCTGTGCGCACTCTTCCACAAGCCAGGCTTGCTTCTCCCTGTCTCCTGTGCCCGCCTGACCTGAAGCCAGTCACTCCCCGCCTCTCTGCCACCCCGCCCCCTTTTCCTGCTGCTCTCAGGGCAAAGGCTTTCTGAGTAGGGGCAGATTCCTCATCTTCAGTGAACAAATATGCATAACCTACTACCCACTCCACTACCAATTAGGAAGGAAGTACAAGTTAGCCCAGGCAGGAAGATGTCATGAGGCTGAGAGACAGACAGGTACCACAGAATCTTTAATGTGGTGGGGCTAGTGGGGGAGGGGAGTGCAATTGTTCACTAAAGATTAATGAATAGGCCCAAGTAAATCCATGTTTACCTTGACTCTTGTATATTCTGATACTGTTTCTGAGGAAAGCCTTCCCCAATAGTAACCAGGTCCGGGCTATCAGGCACCCTTCACAGACCTGTTTGGAAACCTGTTAAGGAGCCCTGGTGGCACAGTGGTTAAGCACTTGGGTTCTCATGGAAAGGTTAGTGGTTTGGGCGCAGTGTGGGAATACGTGGTGTCAGCACCCCCTCCATGGACTGCTGCTGTACCTGACCATACTGACTCCTTAGTAATATTTACCACGTATATTATCCATAGAATATTCTGCACTAACTATAGTGATACATTGCTTAAATCTACTATTTCTTAGATTCTATGAATACTAGCAACAAGCCTGTTTTGCACACTCATTTTGCAACATTATTAAATTGCATCATTATTGATAAGTAAGTGGAAACTTTATTCTTTAACCTGATTTATTGATGATTATCCATGACTTTTAATTTTTTCTCCTTTTCCTGTAATTGCTACTTCATTCTCAAAAATGTTATTGACACAATTTCACGAATACTCATTATCACAATGTTGTAGCTAAAACACCAGGAATTTTGAGGAAATTAGCAATTATAAAAATGTGGGCAACAACAGTAGTGCTGGTAGCAATGTGCAGATGAGGCCACATGATTCAAAGTATCATTGACATTATATAATAAAGACATCTCTGGCCAGGCACGTTAGAAGGAAGTAGGGGCAGACACTGAGAGAAGTGTAAGAGTTCAAGGTAACAGAGGGAAATCGTGTTATACACACAGTCCTGCAATAACTGTGGTTGACAATTGGCTGCTTGAATAAGCAGATAGGCTGAACAGCTATGGAAGTTTGGCAGAGGATATATATATATATATATATATATATTTACCTGTACTGCAAATGTATCTATGAATGTGGTGGAAAATACAGGGGCCAAAGTTTGAAAGCTTCTTAGGCCTAACCTAACTCCTGGAGGCCCAGGATCATCTCGGGAGACACTGAAGTCAAAGGGCATAGCATTGTTCACAACGACAATGTTTTACATTTACTTTGTTAGTCTTTAAAACTCCTCATTGGCCAGACAGAGTACACCAATTTGTCTCTCCTCATCCTCAGGCAAGAAAAGTGATCAAAAGACACCTGGAAACATCAGTTCAATGGACTAATCGACCACACGAATATCAGTATCCATAACCCTGAGACAAGAAGAAAAAGATGGTGCCAGGCTACTACTACCGACTGCGTTGTTAGGATCACATTGTGAGGCCCCATCTAGAGTTGGAGAAAAATGTTGAACAGAACTCAAATGCATACAAGAGAGCAGGCATCTGTGGGATCCCTCAAGAATATGTCTCTTAGTCACCCTTCAGATCTGGAGCTGAACTTACCTTCCTGTTAGAATAACAAGCCATTTCAGATGAAAAGGCCAGCTTTTAATGACAAAGTTCAGAGAGTTAAGAAAGAAGATGACAGGAAACAGGAAATGTAGAAAAGAAGTGAGGTAAGTGTTGGTACCCAGAGGGGACTCTTGAGGGGATTGTTATGGATTAATTGACACAAGATATGTATGGACTGTCCTCTCGTGTTTTATATCCGAGAGGAATTACTGAGAGGTGAGCAACAGGTAAACATGATAGTGGGAGAGGAGGAAAGAAAAATAAAAAGAAGGAGGAAGAAGAAAGTAAAAATTATTTAGATAGGTTTAAATATAGATATGTATATATGTAAATATATAAAGGTAGGTATATTTGCATATATACATATACAAGGAAGCAGATGTACTTTGGGCCTCTACTTAAATCTTACCTCAGTCAAGAACAGCTTGTTCTAATAATGTGGCATTGAATGATACCTTCCTGATACAATCACTGAAGAGAAAATGAGTGCATAAGAAAATGTGGTGAAGAAAGCTGATGGTGCTGGCTATTAAAAGATATATCACCTGGGGTCTTAAAGGCTTGAAATTAAACAAGTGGCCATCTAGCAGGGAAGCAACAAAGTCCACATGCAAAAAGCACACCAGTCTGTGTGATCATGAGTTGTCCATGGGGATAAGTATCAGAAGTTCAAAAACAAGCAATAAAGTTGACGCAAAGGAGCTGGAACAAAGTGGAGGCCCCAAACCCACCTATAAAATAGTTGGACGGTCCCTCACAGAAAGACGACATGGAAGGGATGATAAATCTAGGGAGCAGTATAGCACTGAAGAAACACATAACTATCCTCTACTTCTTTAATATTTCCTCCTCTTATTATTATGGTCTTACCTCATTAATCTTGTTAGACCCGCATATGTTCATTTGTATAATTAAGAGAATTTGATGCTTAAAAGCAAAGATAGATAAACCTTCAGAAACAGTAACATGAGTAATGATTCACTGGCGACATGGGAAGGGGAGGCAAAGAGGGGGACGGGGGAGCTGATAGCAATGATGACTGTATAACCCCACTTGAGGGGAATAAATTACAGAATTGCAGATGAATTTATACATTGGATGGCAGCCAATGCACAGAGTGGACCATAGTGCCGGCCCCACCATGAAACACGATGTCCCTCACTGACCCATAGCACTATGAGGGATAACAGTGGAGGCACAATGTGGGACTTGTGCCCAACCTGACCCCACCAGACC
>NW_022111339.1:4953520-4955016 GCF_000313985.2 Echinops telfairi
TTTCATGTCTTACACTGATCACTGTCTCGCTTCACCCACTTTTCTGTTGTCCACCTCTCTGGGAGGGGATTATATGTGGATCATTGTGATCAATTCCCCCTTTCTTCCCCCACCTTCACCCTACCCTCCTGGTGTCACCACCCCCATTATTGGTCCTGAGAGGTTTATCTGTCCTGGATTCCCCATGTTTCCAGCTCTTTTCTGTACTACATGCTCTGGTCTAGCCCAATTTGAAAGGTAGAACTGGGGTCATGGTAGTGGCGGGAGAGGGAAGCATTAAAGAACTAGAGGAAAGTTGTATGTTAGTCGGTGCTATGCTGCACCCTGGCTGGGCTCATCTCTTTCTTGTAACCCTTCTGTATGGGGATGTCCAATTGTCTACAGATGCATTATCCCCTCTTCTAAGGAGCACCTGGCTGGTTTTTTTTAAGACAAATTGGTTTGTTCGATTTTCAATATTCTTCGCTAACCCCACAGTTTAAGTGTATCAATTCTTTTTCAGTTTTCCTTATTCAATGTCCATTTCCCTGCATTTGAGTCCATTGGAAGTACTATGGCTTGGGTCAGACACCCTTAGTTCTCAATGACATAGCCATAGTTTTCAACACTCGAAAGAGGTCTTGTACAGCAGATTTGCCCACTGTAATGTGTTAAGTGATTTCTTGACTGCTGCTTCCATGAATATTGACCGGATCCAAACAAAATTAAATCCTTGACAATTTTGATCTTTTCCCCATTTATCATGATGTTGTCTATTGCCCGAGCTGGGAGGATTGTTATTTTCTTTATTTCTTTTATTTTAACTCCTATTTTAAAAAATCATCTTATTGGGGGCTCATGCAATTCTTATCACAATCCCTTGTGTCAAGCACATTTGTACATTTGTTGCCATCATCATTCTCAAAACATTTGCTTTCTACTTGAGTCCTTAATATCAGCTCCTCATTCTCCCCCTTCCCACTCCCCCGTATTTTAACTCTTTACATTGAGTAGTAATCTGTACCAAAGGCTGCAGTTCTTGATCTTCGTCAGCAAGAGCTTCAAGTCCTCCTCACCCTCGCCTGACAAGCAGAGGTTCAGGAACAAGTTCAAATGGCTGGGTAAGGTCTAGCGTATTCTTTGGCTCACTCCAAAGGAAACACACCAGTTCATCCACCCGCAACTATACTTCCTACTCCTCCACCTGAGGCAGCTCCTGGGAAGCACTTTCTGGCTTCTTCACAGGTAAACATGTTCCCAGTCAGAGACAAATGAGCCCCAAACCCCTTCCTCATAGACACATCGCCCCTAAATTATAAAGCAAATATATCACTTAAGTTAATTTGAGGAAATCAGAAAACTATAGAAAATTATTAAGCAGGGGGAAAAAAATGATCAGTAGTTCTATTACCCAGAGATAATCACTGTTAAATTTTGAGTGTGTTTTTCTAATATAATGTGTGTGTGGACTCACTTATTTAACGTGTAATAAATTGATAAATTAAAATTATGTATCA
>NW_022111339.1:4955949-4957700 GCF_000313985.2 Echinops telfairi
TATATTAATATATATGTAACACAATGTATTAAATGATATCTTTTTTGGAATTCTGTTGTGCTGTGCATAACTTTAAGGAGCTCTGCTGTCACTGTAGGTCAAGCATTGGGCTGCTAGCTGCAAGGTCATTGGTTCAAACTCACCAGCTCTTTCTTGGTAGAAAAATGAGTCTTTCGACTCCTATAAATATTTTCAGCAGGAGCTTTAGGGTTGAGTGCAATCTCTCTTCTTTAGACTTGCTAGGAATTGGTATCAACTATAAGCAGCTGGTTTGATTCATTTTCCTTTGGGATCAGCTGGTGGCAGTGGGTTTGGTTTGGGGTTTGTTACCTAACTTTATAGCCCCTTATTGTTGTTAGTTGCTCTGATTTATAGCCGCCCTGCGTACAAAGGAAACATTGCTCAGTTCTACCCAATCCTCACAATTGTTGGTATGTTCCAGTCCAGGGTTGTACCCACTGTGTATTTTGAATGATGTCTAACCGAGGGGTTTTATCATCCATCACTGTACAAGATATCATGATCCATAGGGGCTTCATTGGCTGCTTTTTGGAAGTAGCTTACCAGTCCTTTGCTCTGAGTCTCTCTTGGTTTGGAAGCACCCTTGAAACCTGTCTATCATGGGTCAACTAATTCTTGAAATGCATGTGGCATAGCTGCCATCATTGTAATAACACAGAAAGCTGGCTCGATAGTACAGACGAAAATATGGCCAGTGGTTTAACAACTTTACCCCCCAATGAATGTGTTTTGTCCTCTTGTAACAGAGATTAGAGCAGAGCAGCATCCTGCGAGGTAGGTCTCCTATGCCTATGTCAGCAAATGCTCCTGCATCTAATTGCTTGCTATGTTAAAATATTATGAAAACCTTTGATCATATGAACATGCCACTATTTATTTTGCTTATTTAATTAGTAACATAGATGAGGTTAAGCTGATAAACCCTGAGATTAGCTTGCCTTGCTCTAACTTGAGCTCTTCTGACATTGGCTTCCTGTTTCTCGGTTAAGTTAATTAGCCTCTCCATACCTTAATGTTCGTACCTGTCCAATAGCAACAATAATAACAGCTCTCTGAGTTGTAAGGATTAAGCAGGATAAGACTAAAGGAAGCACTTAGAATAAACTCTTAGTCAAACATTTGTTAGATTTCACTGCTCAATTTAACTTAAAAAGAATATGTATCCTTCTTTGGGTATAGAAGAGTATATGATATTTTAATGTGCGTTGTAGTGTTCTTAGCTATAGTAATTTTTCTGTGTGGCAGTATCCATGTGCAATGCTGCCTTGCTCGTTTGGCTTGCTTCTCCTTCTGATTTTGTGAAGCAAAAATGAGAGTAACTTCCTACACTGTATGCCCGGCCTCCTGTTTATGGAAAAACTCAGTCACCAAGATTTGCTCAATGAAAGATGTCAAGGAAGGTACGTTCCTTTGGCCTGAAAACACAAGGTATTCTGGAGCACGGCTGGTGGTCCTCTGGAACACTAAGCCAAAGCTTGTGCCAAAAACCCTGTGGGTGATGATCGTATCCTTTCCATCGTACGGTTAACAGCAATGTCTTCTGAAACAAACAAACATACATGAAAAGGAAGAATAAATAAAATTGAAAAATACAAAAACCCAAACCAAAAGGCATGCAAAACTTTAAACACTCCTTAAACCACTGCTCTCAAAAGCTTCAGGTTTCTTTGGCGGGTTAGGATTTTCCTTTGTCATCAAATTCTCAGTGCCATGGAAAGACGTTGTTGTTG
>NW_022111339.1:4958623-4967644 GCF_000313985.2 Echinops telfairi
GGTTCACTGGTGTCTGGAAGCAGTAGGAGAACACTGCTCTCCCAGCGCCACTGGTCTAACTAGAAACCTCTGTGTCTTTTCCCTCCCACTTCTCATGGTGTTTGTCAAGTTCCTGTCGGTTCTTCTTCCTCCGGAATGTCTCCCAAATCCATCCCTCCTGCTATTTTTCTAAGGGAGGCCCCCTTGCTCACGGTCTGGCTGTCATAATGGTCTCCAGACTGTTCTACCGGCCTCCAGATTTTCCCTGCTCCAAACCACTCTCTTCAGTGTGTTGGCCTCCCCAAATACCAGTTGGATCATGTCATTTTTCTGGGTAAGGATGGAGTCCAAATGCTTTTGTGTAGACTTCACGGCCCACTCACATTCCAATTCACATTTTCTGGTCACATCTTGTGGCAATGTTTCCTCCTTCAACTCAATCTCCTCCCAAACCTTCCAGCCCACTGGCCCTGCCCCTCTTGTTGTGCTTCAGGCTCTGAGACCTGGTCCGATGTCATGTCCTCCAGGAAGCCTTCTTTCCCTTTCCCTTTGCTATGGAGCATTAAATGCTCCAGCCTCTGTGCTGTGCTGTGATCAGGCTTCACATACGATAACCCACATCATACCATGTTAATTGTCGTGTTTGTTGCCAACTTATGGCAAGCCTATATATGGCAGAGCAAAAGCCTGCCCAGGGTGGCACCTTTCAATTATTGGTTGTGCTTTGGACCACTATGACCCACAGGATTTCATTGGCTGATTTTTGGAAGTAAATTGTCAGACATTGCTTTCTACTCTGTCTCAGTGTGGAAGCTCTACTCAAACCTGTTTGGCATCCTAGCACCAGGCAAGCCTCCACTGGCAGATGGGTGGTGGCTGCCTGGAAGTAAGTATATGTTTTCCTAATGGGATTGTGCTGTCAAGGCCAAGACCACATTGTTTTCAACCTTGTCACATCCCTTCACCTTCCAAACCCAAGGCTATGCATTTGTTAGGAATTCAATTGTATTCCCCAAATGCTTAGGTTGAAACCCTAACTCGCTGACCCTGAGATCATGAATTTGTCTGGAAAGAAGGACTCTGAAGATGTTAGCAGTCAGCATCGTGAAGTCGTACTGGAGCAGAGTGCATTCTGATGATGATGAAGGAGGAAAAGAGACAGAGCTAGACCGACAGAGGGAGGATGGTCATGTGGAGACAGAATTAGGCTTCAGTTGTAAGTCAAGAAACAGCTGGGGCCACCACATCTGGGAGAGACAAAAAGAGGGTCGTCCCCTACAGCCTGCACAGAGACACCAGCCCTGCTGACCCCTGAATTCAGACGTCTGGCTTACCAAGCAGGTTGGTGAGACATTCCTGCTATTTTAAGTTACTCACTTTCTAGTATTTTGCTAGACCAGTCTTAGGAAACACACACAGCTCTCAACAAATACTTTTTGAGTGATTTGTGCTCATTCAAACCCAATTTGAAGTGCTATATATTCTTGGGAGGTATTTATGCTAAGCACTCTACCACCAATGCGAGATGTTGTATGCTTTTGAAGGTAAAAACAGAACTAATTTGAAAATTTACTATTTAAAGCCATCACTAAAGTTTCAAGAGCTTTGTTGATTGAAAATGATGTTTCATTGATGCACAACCATCTCATTATTTCAAGGTATGCTCACTTGGTAATGACAGTCGGGTAGTATAGAACTGTCTTAGAGGGTGTGCCAGGCTGTAATCTTTATGGAAGAAGCCTCAGCGGCTCACTGGTTAAGAACTAGGCTGCTAACTGGAAAAGTGGTTGTTCAAACCCACCAGCCTCTCGGTGGGAGAAAGAGGGACCATCTGTTCCTGTCAAGAATTCAGCCTGGGAAACCTGGTGGGACCCATGTACTCTGTCCTGCAGGATGGCTCTGAGTAGAAGTAGACATGATGTAAAGAGTTTAGTTTGGGCTAGTCTTTGCAGAGGCCAACAGCCACATTCTTCTCTTAAGGAGCAGCAGGCATGTTCAAACCATCTATTTCTGGTTCACAGCTAAATGTCTAAACCATTGTACCACCAGGACTCCTTTGATGGTTTGCTTAGACTCTAAGCCTTAGAGTTTTTTAATGCTATACTGTTAACTGCAAGGTTGGTGGTTCAAACCCACCAGCTGATCAGAGGGTGAAAGATGCAGTTGTCTGCCCCTATAAAGATAGCCAGTCTTCGAAATCCTATCCCGAGTCCCTGTGAGTTGGAATCGACTCAGCGGCTGTGACTTTGACTTTTGGGGATTAGCGTCTTTTAAACTCAGAGTGTGAGAATTTATTTGTCTACCCAGTATTATCCACGGGCTGTGACAAGAGACTAGAATCTATGCGCATGGAGACCACCATAGAGGTGAACTCGATGTCCAGGCAAGGCTAGTTCATTGCTCATTGCACAGAACATAGCCACACTCTTCTCATAGGGAATCCAGGCTCCACTTCTATACTTCCCAAACAGGGCTTCTCTTTTTGGTTTGGGGGAGGGGTGAGCTAGATGATCAAGTCAACACTTCTGAAGCTCTTAAATGACATTATGGTTTATGGTGAAATTGAGCCAGACCTCCTGAATCTGAGTACATTAAACTAAAGAAAAAACAAAAGCCATCACGTGTCCAGATCTGTAAAGCTGAAGATCAGCCGTCGGAGTATCTCAGCTGCTCCAGAACACCCCACTTCCTGGGCAGTCAGACAGACTTCTTCCAATTGGCAGAGTGGACTTGATGGCTATGTGTTTTGTCTTTGGGGCTTTGATATCCTCATTTCAATGTATGTTGCTACAATATTAAAAGAGTTGTTAAAAATGAGCACCGGGGTGGCACAGTGGATTGCTCTTTGGGTTGCTCACCACAAGGTGAACAGTTGGAGACCACTAGCCTCTCTGTGGGAGATGGAGTTTTCCACTCCTGTAAAGATTTACGTTCTTGGGATTCCACATTCTTGCAATTCTACCCTGTCTTTTAGGGTTACTATAAGTCAGAGTCAACTCAATGGCAGTGGATTGGATTTTTAATTTGGTTTCGTCCTAGAATAAGACCACTATGCGTCAGAATGGGCTCAGCGGTAGAGTTTGGTTTGTTTTGAGTCACGGTATTCTAAAGCAACTTGCATCTTGGCTGGGAAGGCAGGCGTATATTCTTCTGCTCTTTCTTCTTCCTTGGCAACTAACTTTAAAGTTGCCTCCTATGCCTGGGCTCCATGAGAACCTAGACTAGAGATCCCTTCTCAGCCACTGTGAATGGGACATGAAGCCTGAGCTTTTGGAACTAGTCTCCTCCAAATTAAGCAACCACGTTGGAGCTCCTCAGAGTCTCAGCAAATATTTGTAGTGTGTTGTGATGGGGACAAGGTTAGACGCTCTGGGCAGCAACCTCCACTCATGAGGGGAGGGGAAGCACCGGCGCCATCCAATTGGTCACCAACATCAATCCCCTAAAGGAGCTGGCAAATGGCATCGATTTCCTCTAGAATTCCTATTGGCCCAAGGCCTGAAATGTGAGGGTTTGCGCATGTGCTTCTACCCCCTACTGCAATAGTGCCCGTGTGTAGCTGAGTTTTCCAACATCATTAATTAAACCACTACTCCGGGGAAGGAGAAGCTACGGAAGTCAAATTGTCTTTCTCCCAGCAGGAACCACAGATTTTTAGTCTCTCGGTCTTCCAGGCCAGTCTGTCATGTGTCACAGGCCAGGAAGAAGGACTGGGCCTAACTGCTCCTGGGCACTTTGTGCCGCAGACCACCAGCCTAAGGATCTCACCATCTACCTCACTGGTGTTACCTTCTGTTGCTTGTAAGTAGGTTTTTCAAAAATAGAATAAACTACATACATGCAATAAAGTACAAACCTCCTGGGTACTGAAATATGTTATGGAAATTCCACGGGGTCTCTATCCGGCAGAATAGATGTCTGGGCTGAGGTAGCCGGGTTGTCACAACAGCAAACAGAACTGGAAGAAAGCCATCTTTTGGGCAAAAAATGAGATGAGGACTAAGCTCCTAGGAAATCCTCTCTTGAAAAGGCCCACTTCTTTATTCCTTTAGCACACCATGAATAGAGGCTTATGAGAAGGATGGCGAGAAGCCTTTGGTGAAATTGCAGTTTCAAATGAAAACCACCTGTTGACGCATCTAACCGAATATTGGGTAATTATGAAACATGAAGGGACACCTTTGCTCCCCTCTCTCTTGAGGGAATTTTGTTATTTTCTGTTTGGCTTTTGTCGCATCATTATTTAGCTACAGTGAAGGCTAGAGATATTTCATTTTTTAGGCCATCTACCAAATATCCAACACATTAAATGTCTGGTGTGGCAGAGAATTGCAGTCATGGTTCTTTCATTTGATATCATATCAGGATTCAGTGCCTCCTGCCACGTTCATGACGTTAGCCCAAAGTAGAAACATGTTCACCCGTGCCCAGATAATGTTTTCTCCAGACAATCGGAAGGTACCACTCGGTACTTCACTGAGCCACAGAAGCAGCCTGAAACAAGGCGGCCTTGAAAGAAAACTGCAAAACCCTGACAGCACGATGGGTGACATGGTGGGCCGCTAACCACAAAGTCAGCAGTTCTAACCCACGAGCTGCTCCATGGGAAGAAAATGCGACTCTCTACTCCTATAAAGGTTGGCAGACTTAGAAATCCAAATATCAGGTCTCTATGAGTTGGAATTGAGTGGATGGCAGTTGTATTAGTCTGGGTACTTTGGAGAAACAAATCCACATCAACTCATGTATAAGAGAGAGTTTTATGTAAAGGTTAAGTGCGCATCAAGAAAATATCCCAAACCAGTGCTGCCCAAGCCCATAAGTCCAACATTAACCCATATGCCAACACCAATCGACAAAGTCCTCCTCCATCTCACAAAACAGACACAATGACGCTGACTGCAGGAGGAAAGCCGGGTAGGTGAATGTGTAATCATCTCAGCTCTGGCAGGGGTCTCCAACTGGCTGCTCCAGCACCCAGGGCTGCATCGGGATAGGTCCATGTGGCTTCTCCTTGGGGATGTCTTGCAGGAAGTCAGCCTTGCCAGCTGGAGCAGGGAGCTGCTAAGACAGCTGCACCCTGGTGCGACCACAAAGCAAGAGAGCCTAGAACTAGAAAGGCAAGGCTCACCAAGCCATTTATCCCTCCGCCTCTCAATTAGCCCCACATGTGTTTATCGGCCAGGTTGGCACAATAAACTAACTAACTCAGCAGTGCATTTGAGTTTTCTAGGTACGTAGGTATAAAACGATAGTAAATTGAAGTGAATGGGAAAAGAAAGGGTTGAAGTTGGACAAAGGATACTAAGAATGGACAACGTGAAAAGGATGCCGGAAGCTAGAATCCAGTCAGGCCACTTTCAAGTTCAATATCTCCATATATAGGACATGCAACTTGGACAATTTGCTAAGACTTCCCAAACAAAATAACAAAGTCGTGAGTACATAGGCAGCCAGGCAAGAGGAACAGGTTGAGTAGGTGCAAGGGACTACACTCACAACCATGTATAGGTTTAACAGATAATAGTTCTACTAGGATATGTGTATGCACTGCAAATGTATGCTTGTTTCTAATATAGTCAACGGGGCCAAACGTGTGAAAGCAAGCAAACAAGCACCTTCCCAAGGTCATTAGAGTTCGCCTCTGCTTTGCAAAGCTACTATAACACTTAAATACATGATGGTATAACAGAGCTTGGCAAACAAGGACTTGTCTAAGTTTCAAAACAACAACAAACTCTAATGTGTGTTGTGTAGCTAAGTGCCAGCCATTGCTATTGCTGTTGTTAACTGCCACCCTGTCTGCTCTCCGCTCGCTCGTGGAGAGCAGCTCACCGAGAGTGGGACAAAATGCTGTTAGATCCCACACTGTCTGCTTCAAAAGATCTTTTTAATGTGTTATAAAGCAAGGGTATCAGTTTGAGGACTAAGGTGTACTTGAGCCACACCATGGTATTTTCTTATGACAAGATCATTTTATTGGGGGCTCTTACAACTCATAACAATCCACATATCAATTGTATCAAACATGTTTGTACATGTATTGCCATAATTCTTTTCTAGATATTTACTTTCCATTGAGCCCTTGGTATCAGCTCCTCTTTTTTCGCTCCCCCCATTGTGACCCCTTGATAAATTATAAATTATTATTATTTTCATATCTTACACTGACCACTGTGTCCCTTTCCCCATGTTTTCTGTTGTTTGTCTCCATGGAGGGTATGTGTGTGTGCTTATGGTCAATCATCGTGATCGGTTCCCCCTTCCTCTCCACCTTCCCCATAGCCTCCTGGTATTGCTATTCCCATTCCTGTTCCTGGATTCCGTGGGTTGTGAGCTCTTATCTGTACCTGTGTACATGCTCTGGTCTAGCTCGCAGTAAAAGTCAGCACTGGGGTCATGATAGTGGGGGGTGAGGAAGCCTCAAGGAACCAGAAAAATATTGTGTGTTTCATCGGTGCTATATTGCACCCTGGTTGACTCATCCTTTCCCTGTGACCCCTCTGTGAGGGGATGTCCGATTGTCTACAGATGGGCTTTGGGTCTCTGCTCTGACCTCTCTTGTTCTCAACAATATGCTTGTTTGTTTGTTTGTGTGTTATGGGTCTTCTGATGCATTACAATACCTCATGACCACATGGGCTGGTGTGCTTCTTCCATGTGGGCTTTTTGCTATTCTGCTAGATGGTTGTTTAACTTCAAGCCTTTAAGATTTCAGACACTATATCTTTTGATAAACAGGCACCATCAGCTTTCTTCACTACATTTGTTGATGCACCCATTTTGTCTTCAGCGATTGTGCCAGGAGGGTGAGTATCACAGAATGGCAGTTTGTTAGAACAAAGTGTTCTTGCATTGAGGGAGGGTATGAGCAGAGGCCCACATTCCATCCACTACCTTACTGTATTGCCATATAAATATATGTACATAGGCCAATACCTCTATTTTTATGAATTAATGTATTTACATATGCACACACCTATATTTATACCTCTATCCATAGCTCTGCTTCCTAGACCTTTTCTCTGTTTCCTTTTACCTTATTCCTGCCCCACCATCACACTCGCCCTTCTTCCACCTCTTAGTAATTCCTCTCAGCTAGATTGCTGTTGCTCCAACACCCCCAGGATCTCTCAGTCCTTCTTGTTGACTTTAATTCCCTTGTTGTTCTCCTGCCTACGGCATTGTTTGCTCACTGAACCCTTCCCCCGCCACCTTCTCCCCCCAAGTCATTCCAGGACCATTGGTCCTGTTGCTTTCTCTTTGAGCTTGCTGCCCGTGCCTATCTTATATAAGTAGGCAACACCATGGTGTTTTCAATTGCTTCATCAGCTGCGACAGCTGCACAATGAATAAGGAAGACCAAAGAAAAATTGATGCATTTGAATGAAGGCGCTGGCAAAGAATACAGAATGTTCCATGGATTTTCAGAAGTAGGACTAATCTGGTTTGGAAGGCGTTCAACAAGAATGCTCCTTAGGAGTAAGAGTGGCGAGCCTTCTTACTTTGGAGCTATTGTCAGGCGGGATCACTTTTTGAAGAAGGACATCATGCATGGTAAAGAAACAATTAAAAAAAAAAAAGGAAGACCCTCAAGGCGATGGATTGATACAGTGGCTGCAGAAATGGACGTAGACATAGCCACCATGTGAGGATGGCTTAGGAGCAGGCAGTGTTGTGCTCTGTTGTGTACAGGGTCGCTAGGAGTTCGAGATGACACGATTACCCCCAGTAGTAACATTCTACATCGTCTTTGTGGTTGGTTGCAGATTGAACTATGTGACCCATAAGGTTTTTGTTAATTGATTTTTGGAAACTTGTCTTCAGGTTTTCCTCCTTAGTCCATCGTCACCTGAAAGTTCCCTGAAGCCTCCTGGAGTCATCTACCGACAGACTGCGGATGAATGTGATGCTTTGACTGAGACTCAAAGCAGGCTTCCTTTATGGAAAGCGAGGATTCTACCAATGTCCTCATACCATGCAACATCCAAATAGGCAAGGGTTTTTCTGGTCCTTTGCTAAAAGGCATTATGTAGTTTTTTAAAAAAGAAAACAACCCAACAATAATGCTATATTTTACTGAGAATCTAAGTGCCAGGCTTTGCACTAAGTGCTTGTATACATTTGTTAGGTAAGTTTTGGTATGCCCATGTGGGCACAGAGCCTCTTCTCATAATTCCTGAGTCTATCTTGGCTTCCCAATGCCTGGTAATCCCATCACTGCCCTCAAGTCTGGGGTCCGAGACTCCTGAGGTGGTTGTGAAATAACACGAGGCACCTTTGCACTTAACGTTGTCTCCTGCATCTCTGTAGCATCGTGTGCCTAGCAGCGACAAGGTAAAAGAGTTGAGTTAATCTTTAACTTTTTCCTCCACTCTCCTCAAAGGTGCCAGACAATGAACATAGACTGCGACCTTTCTGTGAAAACAAAGTGGAACCTGCACGGATGACACAGTCCTCCAAGGCCGATATCTTTAGTGTGGCAAGTATGCGGGGTGTCCTGTTCGACGGTCTCCCATCTGATTCTTCCCTAAGTTGAGCTCGGGCAGCAGGGTCATTACTCTGTTGGGCTGCTAACTAGATGCAAGGCCTACAAGTTCAAAACTCCCAGTTGCTAGGCAAGAGAAAGCCTGGGCTTTCTACTCCCGTCAAGAGTTGCAGTCTCAGAAACCCATGGGGCAGTTGCACCCTGTCCCATAGGGTCATTCTGAGTTGGCACTGACTGGCCGTGCCAATGGCCGTGAGTTTCGTTTGGGGACTGGATTCTTCCCCGGATGTCTCATGACTCTCCCTTTCTTCTTCTTCATTCTCCACCTCCTCTTCGTTTTCCTCTTCCTCTTCTCTTAATACGGAATGGTGCGTAGGTGAAAGGCGGTACAACAAATTCAAGTCCTACACAAGACTTCATACACAGATTGTTGGATGACAGTGGTCACAGAGCTGCAATGTATCCGCACTCACCATTTCTACCCCACCTGCTCCTTTCCCATCCATCCAGGTTCCCTGGCCCTTTTTGCCTTCTCATCTTTTTTTTTTTTTAAA
>NW_022111339.1:4968932-4982524 GCF_000313985.2 Echinops telfairi
AATGATGAGGGCAATGAATGTACAAATGTGCTTTACACAATTGATGTATGTATGGATTGTGATGAGTTGCATGAGCCTGTAATAAAATGATTAAAACATGAATTTATCTTTTATTTTACATTTTTTCCCTCATTCTAATTGGGCCGATCTACCTTTTAATGTGTACCTGGTCAGAATAGTTGAAAGTGGTGGCCGGGCACCATCTAATTCTTCTGTTGTCCGGCTGAAGAGGCCACTAGCCCTGGGTCTAATTTCTTCCTAGAGTCTTTGGCTTTGCTCCAGAGCAGAAGAGATTATGGTTGCATTTGAAACGGTATTGTCTTCTTGAACTTTTTAAGTAATCACTGCAGGGTTTAGATTAAGCCTATCTTATGCTGTAGTGGCGTTGTCAGTTAGGCATTGGTTTGCTAACCCAAAGGGGAGCAGCTCGAACCCATCTGCCCCTGTAAAGATGTACAGTCTCAGAAACCCTATCTGTGAGTTATGAGTTGACACTGAGCAGTGATAGTGGATTTGGTTTTGGCTTATGGAATCTCTAGAGTTCCAGGTGGTACAAATGGTAAACTGTGCTCAATTACTAATGAAACAACATTGGAGGTCACTTAGCAGCAACCTACTTTCTCAGGAGAAAGCCAGAATTGGCCCTCTGACAAATGACATGAGCAATTTGTGTACGAGGTGCTGAGTCGGGATTTAATTGGCTGTGCACCTTCAAGTAACACACAATAACATATTAAAAGAAAAGGAAGAGAAGGACGGTGGCCGTGTCTGCACAATCAGCCATTGAGACCCCTGCAGAGCACCGTTCTCCTCTGACGCGCGTGGGGCTCTGTGGACTGGAGTCCGCTTTCGTTCATGAAGTGTCGGAGTCCGGGGTTGGGTTTGTTCTTGGCATTCTCCTGGCTGTATCCAGTGGCTGTTCCTAAGGGAGATCCATCTGGAACCTACTGGAAGTCCTGCCAGATGGTCGATTTGCCTCCAGATGGTAAGTTTGATAGAAGAAAAGGAAATTACTGAGCACACACATTCCCAGGACGAGGGAAGGCCTGTGACCTCATTTCTTTCAGGGCTGTTCAGGAGGGGAAATTATTTTATCTGCCTTAGCGTTTCACAGGAATATTTTCCTCTTCTTGACTCGGACTGCAATTAGGAACCCATGGAAGAATTATGCGGTTGTGGATAGCCAAATAGAGTCCCAGATGCAAATGGTGAAGGTACTCAGTTGCTACCTTGGAGAGGGAGGTTCGAGTCCACCCAGAGATGTTTGTTGATCTACTAAGGGAAAACCGGAAACCTCTGTTCTACTCTGACACACACAGGGCTGCCTTGCGTTGGAGTTCACGGAACTGCACCTTTTCTTTTTATTTATGTGTCTTTTCTTGTAGCTAAATATGATACCCTGGTGGCCTGGCGTTTATGTGTTGGGCTACTAACTGCAAGGTCAGAAGTCCAAAACTACCAGCTTCTCTGCTGGGAAAAATGGGGCTTTCTACTCCTGGAAAGAGTTACCGTCTCTGAAATGTACAGGCCAGTCCTACTGTGTCCTACAGAGCAGCTCTGGGTCAGCATCAACTCGATGGCAGTGAGTTTGCCTTTTGGTTTTGGTTTGATCGCTAAATACTGACAGCCCATAACCATATGGCGACCTGGGGTTGCTTGATTTCTTTTTCACTGTCAAAGTATTAATGAAATTGAAAATCTATGATCAAGCTCCCAAAGATCTCTGGGATATTTGTTGTTCACATGCCACACAGTGACTGCCGGCTTGCATTTGGCTGATGCTCAAAAGCAGACCACATTCAGAAAACCTGAGCTGTCCCCACTTCATCCCAGACTTTACAGAGCTCACTTAAGAGATGTGAGTGCGCCTAAAAAGGGCCACAGCGGTGGTGGGATCAGAATCATATAATAATCAAATAATAGTGATAACGACCTAATATTCAAAGAATGTAATCATTCAAATAATCAAATAGCCCTGTCACTGCCCAATCATTTGAAGTGTAAAAAAACGATACATTGAAAGGTAGTTTATTATTTCATACAGTTGATACTTAAATAAAAACAATAAAAGGATACACACAAATAGATCAAGTTATGAGAAAGAATTTTAAAATATTGATGAAAAATATCAAACAATACTTGAAAAAAGTGAAAAATCGGTGAGATATTTCCATATTGCTTCCTGGCTGGCATCCTCACTTGCAATACTCTGCACTTTTATCCCAGGATTATTGGTTATGTCATTTTTTCTTAACCACTGTAAGAGTCGGATCTCATTCCTTTAAAGGTAGGCACATTAGACAATAATCATTGTGCTTGATAGATTAGAAACAGGCGACCTCTCTTCTGTGAACCCATTATGCTCATCTTTGAAAAACCCCCTTTCCACTCCTGCTGAACTTATAGTAATTGTTCTGCAATGTTTTTTAGCTCTTTGACCACTTTCAGGAGTTGCACAAATTCACTGATATGATCTTATGTGAATGTGGGGCACAAACAAAGCTGACACAAATGGCAGCATGTCGCCCTCTGTTATCTGGCACGTTTTCTCTTATGTCACACGTTTGTTGATTGACATAACAGATGCAAGGGACTCAAAATGCAGTATTTCATCAAAGTCGAGTGAGTTTTATGAAATGAATAAATGAATTTTACAAGCAGAGTTCGAATGTGTTTATACCTATGCATGGAATGAACATCCCTACTTAGTATATGCTGTTGCACAGATGAATGTTAAAAGAAGAATAAGGAAGGTCCATTTGTTATCCCCTCCTGAGGGAGAACCCCGATTGCAGGTGCCATTTTAACAGCCAGTTCCAGGAACTCAACAAACATGTAGGCAGGTATCAGTTCTGCCAAATCGGTGTGAGCCAGCTGAATCCCACCATGCCATGCTGGACAGGAAGCAGTGTATTTGGCTTTCCCTTGGTTAAAAGGTGGACACTGGGCACTGGGAATCTGGGCTTCTTGAGGGTCACACATGCACAGTTCCTCTGCCACTGCCCTTCTCCTTTGCTCTAGACTTTCCAACACACTCTCTGGGTGGTCTGGAAACATCAATTTATCCACCAAAGGAACAAATATCCATCCCTTCTGTCTTTTTATTGAGGGGTCCCTGGTAGTGCCAATGACGGTGAGTGATAACGAAAAGTTTGGAGTCTAGTCCACTCACAGGTGCCTCAAAAGAAAGGCCTGGCAGTGTATTTCCCAATAATCAGTCATTGAAACCCAATGGGGCATGGTTCTGTCTGGACACGCCTGGGCTGGCCAGGAGGCAGAGTCAAGTTGGTGGACTCTGGTCACTTGGTGGCTGGCCTGGCTGATGGCAGTGAGCGGTTGCCTGGGGACACAGGTGTGTTCCTCTTGTCTCTTGCTAGCTTCTTCTATGTTTTGACTCTTGGCTGGACTTCTTGCAGCTGTGTTAGCTTATTCAGCCCAGTGGCCTTTCTCTCCCAGGGACAGTGGGTTGCTCGGTGGAATTTGCCCCTGTGACCTGAGATTGCCCCTGTTCCCTACAAACCTCAAACCTGTCAATACCAGGGTCATTAGGAGGCAGCCTCAATTGACCTCAGAAGCTACGTGTGCTGCCTCACAGGCCCCTGGGCCTCTTTGGAAGTTCTCCTGGGCCTGGATCCATCCCAGAGCTAGCAGGTCATCAGCTTGGTTAGATTTCATTGCCCTGCAGACAGAGGTTCCGGGCACGGACACGCAGCCCGCCACAGGCTGCATTGTGGCCAGGGTCGAAAGGGTGGTAAGTGAGAAGAACCTGCCTACTTACAACGCAGGCTTCCTGAAGTGCTTGCCAAGTAAATGCAGGGGATTCTTGTTTCCTTTGTATTTCTTAAGGGGCACACGCGGGTTGAGACCACTTAGTAGTGCTGAGGCAGAAAGGCCTGGCAATCTGTTTCTGTTGAGATTACAGCCAAGAAAACCCCGTGATGCAGTTCCACTCTGAGTTCTACTGATGAGTCAAAACAGACTTCACAGCACTAGGCTATATACCTAACTGAAAACAAAACCAACAGCAACAACACCCCCAAGATTCAAGGGGCTTGGGTGGTCTGAGAAACCAGATCAATGTTTATGTTTGTCTGGAGAATAAAGTGTGTGAGTACCCAGAGTCTCTCTACAAGCACCTTCTCGAGTACAAGTAGCTATAATGGCGACAACCCTAGCTGTTTCTAAAGAAACATTTGGCCAGTCTCGACCCACTTACTCTTCATGCCTAAACAGATTGGCTTGGCTGGGCTGTTTCCATGAAGTATAGCTCCTCACTAATCCCGATGGGCTCCCCACTCTGCTCCGTTCCTGTGCTGTGAGGGTGCTGCAGCCACAGAGAAGCCAAGCATGAACACACGCATTGAGGCCATTTTGCTTCTAGAACAGTTTTACACCTGCGGTGGCTCGTGTCCCTCCTCGAAAGCCACTACAATCGAATGGGGCCACTGCACATAAATCACGTTCTCTTCTTGCCAAGCGCCTTACCACTTATCTGAGTAGCTCCAAATGGATTATTTCTTCTTCTCCATTTTTTTCTTCTCTGATAGGTCACATGCCTCAGGCCTGTGGTAAGCTGGGAAATGGCGCCTGGGTGGTGGGAACCATTTGCTCTAGGCTAACCTAAAGGTTCATGGTTCCAACCTACCTAGTGGTACTGCCACAAACAGACCTGGCAATCTGCTTCCTTAAAGATATCCACCAAGAAAACATGATGGAGCTGTTCTGCTTTTTAACACCCAGTCACCATGATCGGGCGTGACTGGAAGGCAATGCATTTGGTTTGTGTTCTTTGTTTAAAGGCTGGGACTAGAACTCTTGCCTCTCATCTTTCAGTGCACTGAGAAAAGTGACGGGCAGTTCTTCTCTGTCTTAACTATGGGCTCAAATACATCTCAGAGAGTGCCTTTATTCTGTTGTTTGGATATCTTGGAACCTTATTTCTCTAGCTCTTAGAGGGTGCGCTGGTTCCGAAATCTTCAGCCCACCACCCTTTCCTGTATGCCTGGACAGTCACAGGTGGGAGAGGAGGGAGAGAGGGAGGGTGGCAGATAGAGACGGGTGCGAGCAGGAAGAGCTGCTTCCCAGGGCCTTCTTTCCCACCACGTGCTAGTGGGTGCCAGTGGCCGAGCTCCAGAGGAGGACCCGCCCTCCCCTCTCCAGTCATGGTAAGCAGCATTGATCTGAGTCAGGCACTGGAGTAGAAATAATAGCTCCTCTTTATCCGGTGCTGGTGAAATAGGCAACCTGCTGAGTACAATCCCATTTCATCCTCACATCATCCCCAGCGGTCAGTCATACTCCTGTTTTCATTTTGTAGATAAGAAGATAGTCTTAGTTTCCTAATGCTGCTATAACAGAAATACCACAGGGCTGTGGCTTTGAAGAACAGAAATTCATTTTCTCACACTTCTGGAGCCTACCGGCCAACTAGTAGATTCCTTCTATGGGCCTTGCTCCTAGTTTTTGGTGTCTGCCACTGGTTTTGGGGGTTCCCTTGCTTGTAGACCATCATTATCTGCTGTCTGCTTTATGCTGCCTGGGTGTACGTACATCTATTCTAGTCTGTATATAACTCAGAAGTGATTAAGTTTAGGATCCACGCTACACCAGCATGACCTTCATTGGTTGATTGACATATTATATTAGGTGAAAAGTAATTGCATCACATCACATTATTTTATACTATATTGTGCTATGGAAGGTAATTGATTTTACCCAAGTTCAACTGATCTAATCACTTGTAACTATTCCATGACAGCAACTAGACAAGTGTTTGGCCAAACAACTGGGAGCCACAGACTTAGCACATAAAATCAGCCATCACTGAAACCCTAGCATAAAGAGAGCTTACTTGAGCTCATATGGCCCGTGTGCATGTCTGATCCCAAAGGTATCCAGCCCATACACACCCAGTGACTAGGCTCTCTAGAGAACCTCAACAGAAGAGCAGTATCTAAGCAACAGATGTTTCCCATATTGTGGGGTGCCAGCCTCCACAATTGAACGGGTCCAAGGGGTGGTTGTGTAATTGAGGGGTAAAATTAAAGAGACATCAGACAAGATAAAGCACGCAAGTGCTCACCTCTGGGACCATCATGCCTTCAGGAGCCAGACTGCGCAGAGAGAGTGAATATATATCACCCACCAAGGCTTACATGCCCTCTAGGAGCATGCCAGTCCCATTAATTACAAGTAACCACATGGGTAACAGGAAGGGGTTGTACAGTAGTCTTATGTGTGATAGGAAATCATACATGTAACAAGATAGGCAGGCTCTAGAGTCAATATGGCAGCCTAGCCCTGGTCAACCCAAAGTTGGCTTGACCTTAGGTGTCTTTGGGTTCTCCTTCAGGGGAACAACACATAATCGTTATCAGAAGGGAGTGGGCTCTACTTAGGGTGGGATAGACACTAGGGCACGATTGCCTTAGATGGCTGACAACCTTCAGGCAGATAAAGTTTAAGCAGTTGACCTTTAAGTGTGTAGTCAAGTGACCATATGTTTGCAATCAGCATCTTAGGTTTGGCATACATTATGGGGGGACATCCTGGGGAATGACTTTTCTGTTTCCCACAGCATATCCCCCATGTCTTCCACTTGCTGACTGTTCAGGCATAAGAATGAAGCATCGGTGCTTCAGTGGTAGAATTCTTGCCGTCCAAGAAAGAGACCCAGCCTCAATTCCTGGCCTCTGTACCTCAGGCACAGTTACCATCCATTTGTCAGTAGACACTTGCATTTTGCTATGAGGCTGATCATGTTTGAGCAGAGCTTCCTTATTAAGATGGACTAGGAGGAAAAGATTTGCAATTGAGTTCGAAAAATTAGCCAACTAGAACCCAGTCGATTGTAATCATAGGGAGGGAGTGGGTAGGGTTCTGATACATTGGAGGATTTCAATCAAAATCATGAATCACAATGTTTATGACTTGCTGAATAGAAATTGAATTCATTCTGTACACTTGCACTCAAATCACAATTTGCTATTGTTGTTGTTAAGTGCCCTTGTGTCAGTTCCATTTGTAGTTGCTATGCACAACAGACAGGGTCCCGTGCCATGCGTACAATTGTTCCTATCCTTGAGCCTATTGATTCAGCCACTGGTTTCTTCTGACAATATGTCCTAAATGTGTGTTAGTCTGGGTAGACTAGAGAAACAAATTTATGGACACTCATATGTGTATAAGAAAGAGTTTTATATACAAGAGCAATTGAATATTGAGAAAATATCCCAGCCCAGTCCAGAAATAAGTCCATAAGTCTAATATTAGCCCATATGTCAAATACCAATCTATAAAGTCCTCTTCAGACTCACGAAACACATGCAATGATGCCAAATGCAGGAAGATCACAGGCCAGTGTGTGAAAAGTCTTGTGGATCCAGTGGCAGTAAGAGGATCTCATTGCTGGCAGGGTCTCCATGTGGCTCCTCCAGCTCCCAGGGCTTGAACTCTATCAGCGTAGTGCCATGTGTCTTGTCAGTAGAGCGTCTCTCAGGGAGTGAGCCTGTGTCCCGCCTCCAACAAGCTATTTATCTCCTTAGTGCCTCCAAATGAGGTAATCAAGCTGTGATCTGATTAACAGGCCAAACTCCACCCCTTCCTTTGTAAGTCTCAAATTGACAATAGATCATGTAACAGTATGTATCCTTGCATCTAAGGACCACTCTATTTCTTGCTCATATTTCTTGCAAGATGGATTGTCCTTTTCACACTCCTTAGTACTTTCAATATTCTTCCCCAGCACCACATTTCAAATGCACTGAGTTTTTTTCAGTCTTTCTTATTCAATGTTCACTTTTCACATGTATAGGTGGCAATGAGAAAAAGCCCATGGCTTGGGTTAGGCACACCTCAGTCCTCAAAGTAACATCCTTGCTGTTCAGTACTCTGAAGTGGTCTTATTTAGCAGCTTTGCCTAATGTAATGTGCCGTTTTATCGGCTACTTCCATAAGCATTGATTGTGGATTCAAGCAAGACAGATCCTTGATAACTTCAACTTTTTCTCAATTTATCATGATGCTTCCTATTGATCTAGTGTTGAGGATTTCCTTATACTGAGTTTTAATCTATACTGAGGGCTACAATCCTTGCTCTTCAGCAGCACGTGCTTCAATTCATCCTCACTTTCAGCAAGCAAGGTTGTGTCATCTGCATACCACAGGCTGTTAATAAGCCTTCCTCCCAAACTGTCTCTTGATCCTTGTACACGTTCTGCATAAGCACAAGGAAATATTCTGGAATTCCCATTCTCATAAAGGTTATTCATAGTTTATATGGTTCACACAGTCAAATGCCTTTGCATAGTCAATGAAACACAAGTATGCATCTTTCTGGTATTCTCTGCTTTGCATCGAGAACCAACTGACATCAGCAAATCACAATAATTTTTTAAACAGGGAGAAGGAGTAAGATAGAAAAAACCCTATGGAGTGCAGGAGTCTGATCGAAAGCGATTGTGGATGGTGCAGAATGCAGTGCCGTTTCCTTCTGCGGGGCACAAGGTTGTCATGAGTCGGGGCCAACTTAATGATAGCTAAGAAGAACATGGATAAGAAATGTGTTACAACATGGGACTCACCTGAGTTCCCATGGACAATCAGATAAAACGTTGCAGACACCAAGTCAGATCTGCGGATCGTTGGAGTCTCAGTCACTCTTTTTAGCCTCTTTCCTTTTTGCCCTTTCCACGTGGCACTTCTTTGCCCATAGAACCTGAACCCCTGGGATGGACATGGTGTATTTTCCCCAGGAACTCTGTGGTCACATCTGTTGGCAGAACTAAGAATGGTGCATGATACAGTCTGGATAGGAAGTGCCAAGGCGCAATGTTTAAAGGAAAGAAAAACCTGCCCCATCAAGTTTTTATTTATCCAAAAGTTAATTGTAGGGTGAGTGCCACCTTGTTCTGGCACAGTGCTGGGCCAAAGGATACAGAGGTGAACATGGTGGATTTGGTAGCTTACCCCATGGAGTTATGGTCTAAAACAGTGGCAACAAACCACACCTATGGGTCAGATGGGGCCCTGTTGCTCACTTTTGTAAATAAAGTTTTATTGCAACATGGCCATCTGTTTACAGATTGCTTATGTCCATTTTCATGCTTCAACAGCAGAGGTGAGGGTTTGTGACAGAGCCCATGCAGCCCACCACTCCTAAGTGATTGTTATCTTGCCTTTTACCAAGAACGTTTGCCAAATCCTGTTTGAGGATCATATTCCTTTTACAAGTCTGGAAATTTTTCTTTTGTTTGACATACACATTTATCCCCAACTCAGTCATCCCTTCGTTTTTATTTGATTTATTTATTTACTAAGAAGCTTGTTCCTTTTGAAAAAAGATGCTCATGACTAGCAGACTCAACAATGCTGGGAAAACATGAAGCAATAATAATTAACCATCAAAATTGACCAAACAATTGCCGGGCAGGACTCTTAAGTCCTCCATTTGTATTAGCTCAGTTAGTTTCCACAAAACCCCTATCTCATAAGCACGGCTATGGTCTTCATTTTACAAATGAACAGCAGTTAAGTAACCTGTTCAAAGTGCACAGGTAGGCAGTGTAGGTGCTCACTCATTGGGCTGCTAACCCAAAAAGGCAGCAGTTTGAAACTACCAACTGCTTCATGGGAGAAAGATGAGGCCTTCTATTCCTGTGAGGCATCTCAGAAACCCACAGCGGGGCAGTTCTACCCTGTCCCATAGAGTCTTAATCGACTCCATGGCAATGAATATTTTAAAGGCCCTCTGGTGGCATCAGAGGATTACATTTAGGCTGAAAAATACAAGGTCAGCAGTTCAAACTCACCATGTTACTGTGGTGCTAAAAGCTACTCCATTAGTATTTCAAATACCAGTAGGATTGCTCATGGAATTACTCAGGTGGTATCTATAGACTAAAATTGAGAAGACAGGCCTGTGATCTACTTCTGGAAATCAGACATTGAAATCCTTACATATCACACAGAATATTATCTGATTGTCTTCCTTTGGATGTGCCGTTGTTGTTGTTGCTATTGTGCGTGCTGTTGAGTCAGTTCTGACTTATAAAGACCCAATGTGTAACCGAACACAATATTGCTTTCTGCTGTGCTATCCTCACGATTGTTCTGATGTTTGAGCCCATTGCCACTGCCACTGTGTCAATCCTTCTCATTGAAGGTCTTCCTTTTTTCCTACCCCTCTGCTTTACCAAGCATGATGTCCTGTTACAGGGACTGGTCTCTCCTGACAACATGTCCAAAGTATGTAAGACCTCAATTGGTGGCCTTGAGCGATAAGTAAAATGCATATCTGTGTAATATGTAAAATGTATACTTATCTTATATGTATATCTGTGTGGGCCTTTGTGGTAGTCTGTATGTCCAAAATCCCATGGCCATTGTAATATGTCTCCAGTCATTTGGATGGACCACGCCTTGCTCCCAAAAGGCTTCTTGAAAATCTTAAACAGAAAAGCTAGCCCTTTGGTGACTAAGACCCATCGGACCCAAGTTATGGCATTTCAATCACCTCATATGGATTGGAAAGCCGATCAATGAAACAGGAAAACCAAATAAGAATGGATGCATTCAAATGATGGTGTTGGCAAAGGATATACAATACTGTATGCTCTGGTCTGCTGGAAGCATGGCTGGAATACTTCTTGAAAGTGAAAGTGGTGAGATTTCTGAACAATTGCTGGAAAATGACATCATGCCTGACCGAGCAGAGGGTCAGCAAACAAGAGGGAAACCTTCAATGAGATGGAAGGACACAATACCTGCAGCAGGAGACGGGAGCATGCCAACAATTGTAAGGAGGACTCAGAACCGGTTAATGGGTTACCATGGGTCAGAGCTGTCTTGATGACCACTAGCAACAACAGCCCTTTGCACCCAAAGACCCTGAACCACAGGCACATACTTGGCCAGGGGACCCTCACCACTTACTGCATCTTCAGATAGGTATTCTTTGTCTTTGACACTCACTTTAGTTCTACCAAAACCTTGATACAACCATAAATATCACAAGCACATTTGCACAGTGACAAGAATCTGCATGGGATTGCATAAAGCAAGACACCTACTTTTAGGCCTGACAAGCTTTTCACTCTGTAGAATTATGCACCATGGGTCCCTCTGTTCTGTAAAATCTTTGGGAGGCCTTCAATTTCATATGCAAGCACTACATTTAAATCGCCTCTCTCTATAGAATTAGCTAGACAGCCAGCCTTGGAGAAGTTCGGAGATAATTATGTCTCCCATAAAATGAAGCTCTGTTCTAAGCAGGGAAGGGGGCCAAAATGCCAGGTACATATTTTTTCTTTTTCAGAGTGTCTTGGTCATCTCATGCCAAGACATATTTCAAATCACACTCTTGCTCACATTTCTCTCTTTCCTGAAATGACTTTATTCTCTCAGAACTCACAAGAAACTTTCACATTAAAAATATAGATTTCATCTTCTCCCCAGGATTTTATTTTTGGGGCTCATGCATAACCTCTTTAAAAAAGAAAGAAAATAGCAAAACATAATGATGTTGCCTTGTGCTTTTCTTTTTTAGCTCAAAATAATCAAATTACCAGGTAGACAAGATCCAAGCTTTCTAGCTTAAATTTAAATGCATTCAAAGTTAACATCTTTTTTGAATGGAGTATCTAATTAAACTTCAAATGGCTCTGGCTAATGTTTAGCCCTTACAAAGTTCTGCAGTTTTAAAACCTTACATAAAACAAAAACCCCAAACCAAACTCAATCCCCTGTTGTAGAGTAGGTTCGAATTCATAGTGACCCTTTAAGAGAGAGCAGAACTGCCTCATGGGTCAACATGTCCCATCTTTCTCCCTCTAAGTGGATGCTAGGTTTGAATTGTGGACTTTTGTGTTGGCAGCTGAGCACTTTAATCACTGCACTGCTGGAGTCCCTTAAAGCAATAGACAAGCATCAAAGAAGCCTATCCAGAGCACCAGCTAGATTAGAGAATATCACACTTTTCCCTAGAAGAACGAGGAGTTCAGTCATACCCGAGTATACTAATTGAACATCCAAGGCAGGTGTTAAATTCAAATCTGCTAATTCCCAGGCTCATGCTCAGAGGCCCAAAGCTTCCCCCAAACAGTGGATAAAATAGCCACCAGGACAAATTAGATATTTGAACTTGTTCTGGTCTGTATCAGCACGCGCATGATATTCCTTCACATGGGATTCTGTTTTAACCCAGCTCTGCTTTGGTTTGTGTTTGAAGGAATATCATTCCTGCTTGTAGTAGCAGGAGCCATCCCGTCCCCAGCCCTCCCTACCAACTTTGGTCTCTCCCAAGGGCACAGGAATCAACAAAAGAAGGAGATGGTTGCCCTCTATCTGTTGTTTTTGATCCCAGCTGCTCCATCAGCTTTTCAGGCATAATGGGACCGTGAGAGGGGAAGGGGAGGGGGAAGAATGATTCACTCTCATTGGCTCAATTCCAGCGCCTAGCGACCCTAAATAGGGTTTCTGAGAATGTAAATAAATCTTTGCTGGATCAGACATTTATCTATCTTTTTCAGGAGGAACGGTTGGTGGGTTTGAACCACTGACTTTACAGTTAGCAGTTCAATGCTTATCCCTCAGCGCCACCAAGGATCCTTAGGATAAAGAATACCCAAATTGCAAATTGCAATAAATGCATGCCTGGGTGTGGTCTTATGAATCTACCAGGCATTCTATCAGTCCTTAAACGCAAGACATGGGAGAAATAGTTAAGCCATCTTCTTCCATTATGTTTTCTGTTATTTGAATTTTCATGCCTCACTACCATCTACAGTTGCTCAGTTGGAGCACTGCACAACTCTAGGGGGCACTGTTGATCCAGGTGATACATTTCCCCCACTCTGAGGACACCATTCCTGTAACAATGCATATCTCTTTTGCAGCATTGGCTCCTGGCTACTCACCTTCCTTCCTGAGCTCCGACCTGTACACAATCCTCAAACTGGGCCCTTTTAGAATCACTCTCGTTGGCATCACAATGTAGGATGGTCAGCTGGGAACAGGGAAGGAAGTCCCAGAATTATTTCCTATTTAGAGGAAGGTGGAGAGAGAAGAGGGAGGAAGTAAGTAGGAAAGACTAAAGTTATTTCCAAAAGGGCTCAGTGGCTGGCCCCATCCTGGTTTCCCCTGTCCCTATTGTATTGTGTTTCATCTTCATGGTTTTGCCTTAATTCCTTTCATTAAAATGTATTTCTGATTTCCTCTGAGCTCTTAAGAAAGCATGTTCCAGTCACTTAAGGAAGAGATCCTGTCTGTCCCCAAGATTTCTTTCTGTTGAAAATATCACCTGGCCAATCTCTTGCTCTCTGGTGATCAGGTAAGCATGCTGCTGCTTTAGTTAATTCTATGCTTCAGCCTGTGAGCTACACTACCTGTGGGCCAAGTCAATCCATGGACTATGTTGCTAGAGCTTGAGGCTCCTTTGAGACCTGGTTTGCCACACTGCTGTTGTGTACATCATTTGAGCTTGAGGCTGGTGGGTCCTGTTGCCTTCCATTGCTTGAGTTCCATATCCAGGCTTGCTTTGCAGGGCTTCCAGAACAACTTACTATTGCTGACCCACCCTGCTGTTTGCTGCCTGC
>NW_022111339.1:4985027-4991766 GCF_000313985.2 Echinops telfairi
TGCACCCTGACTGGCTCATCTCTTCCTTGTGACTGGACTTTTTAAACTTGGGGTGACCCCCCAAATTAATGGGAAACTTGGAAGAGAGGTTAGTAAACTCTTTCAGGAGCTAATCCATGGCATTGGATAATTGTCAGGATCATGGAGAGCAATGCACCTTCAAATTGGCCACCAGCTTTGAGCTGGGCACCGTTGCTTCTGATAGTCGGTTAAAAGAATTTGTAGCCATGCAACATGCATGCTGCCTGTGTTTTCTAAGAGTGAGAGTAAGTTTCTAACAGGACTTCAACCTATACATTTTCCCATCTGCTTAGCATTTCAATTCACGCATCTTTTAAAAGTCCGTGTCTGTTCCAGTGTTGCTTTGTGGGCCATGACTTATCAGTTCAACAGGTCCCAAGCCCTGTTTTAGTGGTAGAAGTCTTGTCTTCTGTGCGTCCAAGAAATCCACGTTCAGTTTCTGATCAGTGCACCTCATGTACCACCACCACTTGAGTGCTGGTGTACAAGTTTCAGAAGAATTTCCTGACTCAGACAGACTAGGAAGAAAGGTTTGGTGATCCATGTCTGAAAACTAGCCAGTGGAAATCCTTGGATCACAATAGTCCAGTTTACATTCATGGAAACAGCACAGGACTAGGCAGTTTTGCTCTATTGTAAATGGGGCTGCCGTGAGTCACGTGTTGACTCAACATCAACTAAAACAATAAGGTTAGCAAAGAAGAAGCTGACTCAGATAAAAAGTTCTGCTGCCTTATTGAAATCCTGTTTCTCTTAGCACCTTCTTTCTAGTCTTGGGTCTTAGCACTACCCTTTGTTTCAGGGCTTTGCCATTTTTCTGACCTCTGCGCCACCATGTGCCCATGGACTTTACACTGTGTTATGAAAACCTAGTCACCACCTCCCTCTTCTCTCCTTTTGGGCCCCATGAGCTGGCATCACAGGTGCAGGGGCTTCTCGGTGTCCTTCTGGGTCCCAGCACTTCTGGTCCTGTTGAAAACTATTCACTGGACAGATGCATGGCCTTTTTGTCTCCCATATCCTTCCTGAGGGGGACTAGCTTAAGAAACTACTCATTTCCACTTAAGAAACTGCTCATTTCCGCTTCACATATCCACATGCCTACAGGCTCACTAATTTTGGTCTGGGAGCTATTTTTTTTCCCTCCAGAGTATTCCTGAGTGTAACTGGTTAACATACTTTATTCATTCATTTGCCTCCTCACCAAACACTCATGGAGCACCTAATACTAAACTGGCATCATGTTAGGTTTAACAAGAGGATCCCCGAGGGGCAGGAGGAAGGTAAAAGGAAACAAAGGAAAGTTATAGGAATCAAAACTATGGATAGAGGTATAAACATAGGTGTGCACTTATG
Organism: Echinops telfairi; assembly: GCF_000313985.2. Classification (NCBI taxonomy): domain Eukaryota; kingdom Metazoa; phylum Chordata; class Mammalia; order Afrosoricida; family Tenrecidae; genus Echinops; species Echinops telfairi. Next base: position 4,986,405 of record NW_022111339.1, read on the forward strand.
TAAACATAATAATTCATAAAAATAAAGGTATTGGCTTTTGTACATGTATTTATATGACAGAACATTGAGGAAGTGGATGGACTTTGGGCCTCTGCTCAAGCCCTCCCTCAACACAAGAACACTTTGTTCTAACAACCTGGCATTCTGTGATCCACACCCTCCTGACATGATCACTGAAGACAAACGTGTGCATAAGCAAATGTGGTGAAGAAAGCTGATGGTGCCCGACTATCAAAAGATATAGCACCTGGGGTCTTAAAGACTTGAAGTTAAACAAGTAGCCATCTAGCAGAGAAGCAACAAGCCCACATGGAAGAAGCACATCAGCCTGTGTGATCATAAGGTGTCGATGGAATCAGGTAACAGGCATCAGAAGACCCCAAACAAACAAGAAAATAAACAAAAAAGCTGTTTTTGAGAATGAGGGGGGCCAGAGCAGAGATCCAAAGCCCATCTGTAGACAATAGGACACCCCCTCACAGAAGGGCCACGAGGAAGGGGTGAGCCAACCAGGGCGCAGTACAGCATTGATGAGACACACAATAGTCCTTTGGGTCTTTGGCGATTCCTCACCTCCCACTATCATGATCCCAGGCCTGCCTTTCAGTTCTGGTTAGACAAGAGCATGTACAGATAAGAGCTCACAACACATGGAATCCAGGTCAGATAAACGCCTCAGAAAAAGAATTGAGAATATCGATACCAGGAGGGCACGAAGAAGCTGTGGGAGGAGGAGAAGGGGGAACCAATTGCAATGATCAATGCATAATTCCCCCACCCAGGGGGATGAACAACAGAACATGGGTGAAGGTAGACAGTGGTTGATGTAAGACATGAAAACAAAAATAATTTATAAGGTATCAAGGGGTCAGGAGGGTTGGAAGGAGCAACAAAAGAGGAGCCAATACCAAGGGCTCAAATGTTTAGAAAATGATGGTGGCAATATATGTACAACTCTGCTTGAAACAATTGATGTACGGAATGTTATTAGAGCTGTAAGAGTCCCCAATAAAATGGCTTTAAAAAGTAAAAGTTAAACAATATATATCGTTTTCTTATAAAATCAAGAATCATTTTATTACATTAACTACTTCTCAAATGTGTGGGGAGGCACGGGGGGAGGGGAGTCCCCGATGGCCCAATGGTATATGCTTAGTGGCTAGCTGAAAGGTGGGTACTTGGAACCATGTACTAGATCCATGAAGAAAGATCTGGCAATCTGCTAATGTAAAGATTATGGGCTAGAAAACCATATGAGCCTGTGCTACTCTGCTCCAAGGTTACTGATTGTTACTCGCCAGCAATAAAGGCAACTCAAAAAACCCACTCTTGGGTTGATTCCGTATGAGAATCTGGAGGCTATAAATCTTTATAGAAGTAGACTGCTACATCTTTCTTCTGCAGAATGGCTAGTGGGTTTGAATCGCTAAGCTTCTGAATCACTAAGCTTTAACCCCTGTGCTAGCAGGGGGCCCAAAGGGAAAGAGGCAAATAAGACACATCACATGTTTGCAAGGAGTAGAAGGGGAGATAGGCTTGCCATACAAATCTCAGAGCAGTGTGGTGGCTGCAAAAACAGGAGCATGAGTCAGGTATGGTGCTGTCAGCATATGATGAAACGCTGAGCCCCATCAGTGTGCAAGTTCAGCCTGAGTGTCCTCCATCACCCTGAGACCTAGACTCACAGTTTTCTAGTCAGGACTGTTTGGCAATGCCAGATTGCTGTGGTGCAGCTGTTGACAATAACAAAGAGGAGAAGACAGAGAATCCTTCTGTCCAAGACTAGAGCTGTGCACGGCCGCAGGGAATCCACACACCGGGAAGGCTGTGCAAACAGGTTATAAAAATGTTGAAGCAGAATGCAAAGTTTCAAGTGCTATGCGTGAAATGAGGGGTGGGGGCTTCAAGTTCGGTGTCACATGCATGGAGGCAGAGTAGGAAGGGGAAGGGGAGAGAGGCAGTGGAAGAAGTATGCTTACCAGGTACGGTAGCTTTGGAAAAAAGAGCTTAGAAGTGGCGGTTGTAGATAAAATGGAGTCCATCCATGGAGTGGCATAGCACTCAGTCGTAAATAAAAACGAAATTCTGAAAGACACTATGGCACAGATGAACCTTGGAAACATCATGTGGAGTGATATTAGCCACCCCTGCACCCCTCCAAAAAGGGACAACTCTGAATGATCCTAGTTCTGTGAAATGTCTGCTGTTGTTAGGAGACACTGCCTGGTCCTGCACCATCCTCTCAGTTGTTATGTTTCAGCCCAGGTTGGCAGTCGCTGTGTCAATCCATCTTGCCGAGGACCTTCTTCTTTTTTACCACCTCTTGACTTTACCATGTGTGGTAGTTACATAATCTAGTGTCAATTTGAGACTCGAAAGGATTAAGCGTGAAGGGGTGGAGTCTAGTCTGTCAATTGGGTCATTGTCATGAACAGCGTGATCAATAATTACTTAATTACTTAATGCTCTTTGACACTTTGAATGCTCAGTTTTTTCACCGCAACCACACATCAAACAATCTAACAATTCTAAAATTAACTGAAATCATTAACTATAAGGGTTACACACAATTAATTTAACATCATAGTCCCATTTAGCATTGCCTTCATCAGTGTACTCATCCCGGGTAGAGTTGGAGAGAGCAGGAGTTGTTGTCTCCTTGGTTCCTAGCTCTCTGAAATTTCAGTCTCTCTACCTAGGCTGTTCAGCAGGCCATTTGACATCTTATCGGGGCTCCCCAGGCCTTCAGGGGTGCTCCTAGTCCATCTGTGGAGTATGGTTCCACGTCTTGCAAGGGAGTTCAACATCTTGCAAGGAAGTTCCAATGCTCTTGTCAGGTCATAACCAATGAGGCCTCTGTGTGGGCGTGGCCTTCTCCTGAGAATTCTAGGAACTCTAGTTTTTCCAGCTTGGAGGTGGGAGACAGGCTCTCTCTCGGCTCACTCCCTTGGAGATGCTCTACTGACAAGACACATGGCACTATGCTGATAGACCCCGTGCCCTGGGAACTGGAGGAGCCATGTGGAAACCCTTGCCAGCGCTGAGATGCTTCTACCACCACTGGATCCACAAGACTTGGCCCCACTGTCCTGTGATCTTCCTGCATTTGGCATCATTGCATGTGTTTCATGAGTCCGAAGAGGACTTTATAGATTGGCATCAGGCATATGAACTAATATTGGATTTATGGACTTGATCTGGACTGGGCTGGATGCTTCTCAATAATCAATTGCTCTTATATATAAACCTTTTATTTTTTAATTCACATATGATTCTTTATGAAGTTGTTTCTCTAGTCTATCTGGATTAACACGTCAAGCATGATGTCCTTCTCCAGGAACTGGTCCCTTCTGATAACATGTCCAAAGTACATGATCCAAAGTTCTGCCATATTTGCTTCTAAGGACCACTTTGGCAAATTCAAACAAACATTTATTAGGGGTTACTACAGGGGAGAGTTTGGGGGAAATGGGAAGCTATTACTCAATGAGTATAGAGTTTCTGTTTGGAGTAAAGAGAATATTTTAGAACTAACTAAGGGCTTTTGTTTGTTTGTTTTTTAAAACAACAGCAACAACATCAACAAATGCATGAACAACCTGCCAAACTGTTTTCCTCCTATGGCCACAGTGTTTCCTTAGGAAAGCTAAACTGAATTCCGATGGCTGGTTGTGGTTGTTAGGTTCAGGCAAGTCAATGTCTACTCCTGATGACCCCACATGACAGAGTCGAACTGCTCCCACAGGTCTTGGACGGCTTCAAGGCCGGCAGTGAGTGTCTTCACTCTTGTGCCACCATGTGTCCCAGAGACTCCATGACAAGGCATGTGCCACAATATCTTCAGGATGGCATATGAGCAGCCATGTGTACACCCATGTTCATGGCAGCAGTATGCACAGCAGCCCGAATGTAGAAACAACCCACGTGTCTTCCAACAAACAAAAGGTGGTGCAAGCACGCAATGGAATGGTGCTCGGTGGAAGGGGGAGGAAGGCGGAACCAATCACATTGATGGGCTAATAACTCCCCCTACCCCTGGAGGGGACAAACCACAGAAACATGGGTGGCGGGATTCAGCGGACGGCGTAAGATATGAAAATAAGAATATTATTGAGGGCTCAAAAGGGTAGGAGGGTGAGGGAGGGAGGGAGGGAGGGAAAAAAAGAGTTGCTCAAGTAGAAAGGAAATGTTTTGGAAATGATGATGGCAACATATGCACAATTGGGCTTGCTACAGTGGGTGTATGGATTGTTCTGAGAGCTGTAAAAGCCTCCAATAAAATGATTCATTAAAAAAAAATGTTGCTCAGTCATGAAGAACATGAAGCTCTGATGCATGCAGCAATGTGGTTGAATCTTGAATGCATAAAGCCAAGTGAAATAATCCAGACACAAAAGGACTGGCTATACACTACATGTAATCACTACCAATAATTCTACATCTATGAAATGCAGGCATCCCGCCATACCCACAGTGATTGGCTCCAGGACTTCCCTCTGTTATCTTAGATTGAGGGATGCTCAAGTCTCTTACACATGAGGGTAAGTCAGAAAGTACTGCTACAAAATCATACTAACCTTCATTAAATAAAGAGCTCAAAATATGAAGCTCTTGTTTCTCCACATATCCTCCATCTGGGTCTATACCCTTCTCAAGGCGGTGTTTCTATCTCTCCAGCCGTTCCTCCAAGAATGCTGCACTCTCTGGTTTACCTTACCCCAAAGTGGTAGTTTGGAGATCCTCAAGGGAATCAAATCAGGTTTCTTTTAAATGTCCTTTGAGCTTTGGGAACAAAAAGAAGCCGGGAGAGGAAAGATTGGGGTGGTCGGATGGTGGGGTAAGGTTTCTCAATGGAATTCTCAAGGAAAGCCCTGGAAGCAGGAGACTTCTTGTGACAGGAAAAAAACCAAAAACATCCTGGTGCAACTTCCCTGGCCTTTTTCTCATCAGTCCGGGTCCCATTTTCTTAAACCTTCTTCATAAGAATCCCCTGTGCTCATTCTGGGTCCTTAAAGACAATCCACCACGCTGACGCCTTTGAATCCCAAAATACAGTCATGATGAGCCATTCTTCCTTCCTGATATTTAACTGGCCCAGCAAAGGCCTTCAGAAGTCACTGTTTTGATTGAAACCTGTTTTTATTTTATTTTTTTAATCGTTTTATTAGGGGCTCATACAACTCATTACAATCCATACATACATCATTTGTACATTCATTGCCCTCATCATTTTCATTTTTTCAGGTCCTCATTTTTTCCCCTCCCTCATTTTTCAGGTCCTCATTTTTTCCCCTCCCTCCCTGCTCCCCATTCCCTCATGAACCCTCGATAATTTATAAATTATTATTTTGTCATATCTTGC
>NW_022111339.1:4992893-4993840 GCF_000313985.2 Echinops telfairi
CTCTTTCCTCTATTTCCCTTGATTTTGCTCCTGTCCCACTATCATGCTCAGTCCCCACCAGGGTTTCAGCAATTCCTCTTTGTTACATTACCCGAAACTTGTTTTTAAAGACACTCTAATGGGACTAAGGCCAGGGCATTACTGAGAGGACTTCTCTTCAGCCATCCACTGATCCAGCGGGTACATCCAGCGAGGTGTGCAATTGGAATAAACCTGTCCGTGGGTGAACCGGGACCCTAAGAGCAAGACTGCTGTGCTCTTGTACAATGGTGTCACATGTTACATAGAACTGATATGCCTCCCCACATGTGCTTTAAATCATCTCCAGGGGACCTATAACCCTCATATAACAATTACTCGGATAATAACACGATATGCTCCCGTTTAGCCTTTAAGGAATGGGTTTGACCGTTTAATTGCTTTCTATTTTCCCTCGGAATCTTTTTGATTTGTGCTTGGTTGAATACGTGGGTGCGGAACTCTCAGATACACAGGGCAACTGTATGTAAAATAAGCAAATGCAAAGAAACAGAAAGTAGATTAGAGATTGGTTACCAGTACTGGAGGGAGGGCATGAGGGAGGGAGGATGAGGAGAAGGAAAAAATAAGACAGCTTGAAAGTCTTAGAGAAATATCACCACTGAGTAACTTTGCGAGGGACTCTCCATATGGTTTCTCCTAGACATAGTTAGGCTGCTGCCCTTTTCTATGGGGCTATGGATGAGAAAATAGGGATCATGCTCAGTGGGTTAGTCTGGGTACTTTAGAGAAACAAGTCCACAGACACTCATGTATAAGAGAGTTTTATCTAAAGGTTAAGTGTGCATCAAGAAAATATCCCAACCCAGTGCTGCCCAAGCCCACATTAACCCATATGTCCAACACCAATCCACAAAGTCCTCCTCCATCTCACAAAACAGGTGCAATGATGCCAACTTCAGGAGGAA
>NW_022111339.1:4994279-4998857 GCF_000313985.2 Echinops telfairi
TCTGGGCCCATTAGAGAGTCACCAGTCTGGATTGGATTGTCCCTCCCCGAAAAGATATGCCGAAATTCTGGCTTGAGCACCCAAGACAGAGCTAAGGAATCAGTCAGCGTATGCTCTGGAACAGCGACCTTGCAGTCTCTAGTTGCCTTCCCTGGTATGTGGCTTAGGAATCAGTTGGCTTATGCACCAGGGCAGTGACCTTGCAGTCTCTAAGCTTCGCACAGTGACTAGACCAGGTTCTTTCATGAACATAACACATGCAATGAGCCACGGAGTCTTTTAGCCAACTTATGGGCATCCACACACATCAATAGCAAGTCAAGAAAAACAGGCAGCACTTACCAACAAGAGCGAGGGGGTGAGTGAGTATTCTGTTTCATTGTATGGCTCAGAAGCTCTACCCCTCTGGGTTCTCGGTTGGATTCTTATACAATTTGGAGGGGGAAGGGTGGTGGTAGTGGTTTAGCCATAAGTGTGGTTGTAGGCATTTAGTCTGATAAGGGGTAGAACTTCCAGTGTTTAGGGGTGCCACCTCAAGTGTTTGTGTAGGTTTCTTTCTTGTCAGCCTTTTTTTGTTGTTGTTTTGTTATTGATCACTTTGCTGGGAGCTCTTGTAGATATTATAACAATCCATAATTCAGTTATATCAAGCATAATTTTATAATTGCTAGCACTATCAATTAAAAAGCCTTTCCTTTCTTCTTGAACTCTTTGATATCAGCTCTCCATAACCTCCTATTTCCCCCACCCTACCCCCAGGACCCTGATACCTGATCCCATTGACACCTCATGGTCACACAGCCTGGTGTGCTTCTTTCATATGGGCTTTGTTGCTTCCCTGCTAGATGGCTGGTTTTTTGACTATAAGCCTTTACGACCCCAGACACTATATATTTTAATAACCAGGCACCATCAGGTTTCTTCACCACATTTGCTTATGCAATCATTTTGTCTTCAGCTATCATGTCAGGAAGGTGAGTATCATACAGTGGCATGTTATTAGAAAAAAAACATTCTTGTACTGAGGTTAGTTTTAAATAGAGGCCCAAACTCTTGGTGGCCTTCTTGTCAGCCTTTTTATTGTCCATGGTAACATCATTTTATATGCCCGATTCAAATTCTTGTTAGGACATAGAATCCTGGAAGATGTTTTCAGTTAACATGAGGTCATTCTGGCGCAAGGTGGATCCTAATCCACAGCGACTGCTAACTTCAGAAAAGATGAGACTGTGAGTTCCTGAGGCTGGAACTCCTTACGGGAGTGGAACGCTTTCTCCTGTGGAGTGATTGGCTGGTGAGTTCAAGTTCAGCTGCTCTTTTGGATGGCAATCCACACTAGGGTAACCACTATGCCATCGGCCCTCCGAACAGAGCAGATGGAAGACAAAAGAAATGTGGCCTCCGTCTATAGTCAGAGACAGAGAGCAGAGCAATGCCTTTACAAACCAAGATGCCAACGACTGCCGGTGGTGCCAGAGTCCAGCAGTGTGGAACGGATTCTGTCTCACAGCCTTCATTAGGACCTGGCAGATGCCCTGGTTTCAGACTTCTAGACTCCAGAACCAACAGTGAAATAATACTTTCCTGACAGTTGAAGGAGTTTGTTGTGGCCACCTTAGACAGTAACTACAGTCCCTCTATCTAGAATTGCAAGGTGTCCTGACCTGAGGGAGGAACTGGCCAGGCAAACCCTCTGGAAAGGTGGGTATAGAGACCACAGAGGGGCCAGACCCCACCCCCACCGCCCCAAGGGGGAGAGGGAGGGGCGTGCAAAGCCTCCTTCTCATCACTTTCCATGGCTCAATGACCCTGTCTGGAACTCCTGGTGTTTTGCTCCACACTGTGGTCATGACGGAGCAGAACTTGGGTAAGCACAACCCTTTTTCAAATACGCTCCAGGGGATTGCTATTGAAAAGCAAAGGTAGCCAATCTTTACCTTAAAGGAGAAATTCTCTGGCAAAATGAATGATCCCTTTCGATTTTACCTGTTTGTGAAGGTAAACCTTTTTTTTTTTTGAGGTGGGAATAATGCTTCAGCAAAATGGTTCACTGGGAAACTTCTTCTTGACCACTGCCTTTCTCTATCTTCTGACAGAGCTTTAGATCCAGAGAGCTTCCTGGCTGTCCACAGGTCTACGTGTTGGTGGTGCCTGGAGCCAGTTATGTCCCTCTTAGACTCTGTCGAAGGAGTCCTGGAGATGCTGTGGGTTAAACATTTGGCTGCTAACCACAAGGTCAGCAGTTGGAAACCATCGACCACTCAGTGAGGGAAAGATGAGGATTTCTGCTCCTGTAAAGATTTATAGCCTCAGAAACCCACAGGGGCAGTTCTACTCTGTCCTATGAGGTTGCTCTGAGCCACAATAAACTAGATGGCAGTGAGATTTTCAAACTGTTATCAGGTTTCCAGGTAGGTCCTTCCTATGTTGCACAAGTCTTATAAAAGAAAGAAAGGGGAAAAGGCTACTTGTTTTTGATCCCATCCCGTACTATGCTACTCTTTGCAGACATGATGAACGTTCATGGCTAAATACTTAAGATGAACTTGGGTGCTGTTATCTTAGTCTGGAGGAATATTTCTGACAGTCCGGTGGCAGATATTTGAGACACTTTTGGCTAAGAAAATGTTCCAATACTCCTCCCATCTCCCAACAACTCCCTCTGGGGTTGTTCTTAAGGGTTGTAGAGTTGAGACGACTCCTACAGTAGTGACTCCATGTACAACAGGCATCAACACTGCTTGGCTCTGAGCATCCTCACAATTGGGACTGGGTTTGAAGCTCCCTGGGAGACAGGCTCAGAGAAGAACAACAATGACCAATGAGTGGCGGAAAAATAATTTAGGAGAAAAGGTTGAGAACCGTACTCTCCAGGGTGGAGAAGGAAATGCTAGAGAAGAAAGATTCATAGCTTCAACTATGTCTATAGACCCATGGCCCATGGTGGATCTGTGGGAGAAGATCTCGGTGGGAGACCTGAGTTTGATTCCTGGCCAATGCACCACACACTCAGTCACTAGCTGACTATTCATGGAGGATTGCATGATGCTGGGTGGGTTTTAAGAGAAAGCTTCTAGACAAAGATGGACTAGGAAGAAAGGCCTAGTGATTTATTGGCTTTCCACAGCCAGACAGTGAGACCCTTAGGAGACACCGGGGCCCAATGCGTGATGGATGAGAGGGATGGAACAGGGCAGAGCAGTGTTAGGTTCCATGATACACAGGATGTTTATGTCTCAGAGCTGACTGGAAGGCAGCTAAGACCCCCAGGTATGGCTAGCCCTACGCTGTCCAACAGGGGCGCAAAAAAGCCAAGTGCATATTATATTTCATTTCATTTTATTTCTTCAAAATCATTTCATTGGGAGTTAAGACAGATATCGTATCATTCCATAGGTCAATCACATCAAGCAGCATTGTTCAATTGTGACCATAATCAGTTTCAAAGCATCCTTTTCCTTCTGGAGGTCCTTGACATCAGCTCACTTTCACCCAATCGCCCCCCTCCCCACCCGGCCCCCAAGCAACCATGCCCGCCAGAAACCTTTATTCTGTAGGTTGATCAATCCTGGGTTTCAGATACTAAAAATCAGAAAACCAGCTAACAAAAATCCAAGAGGGTGACCTCCAGTGACATCACACATCTGAGTTAAACCCTAATGTGCACCAACAGAAAACAAAAATGACAGAAAATGTTGAGAACCAGACCAGGCCTAACGGGCATCAGAGGGGGGATCCACTGACAAGGTTTGAACCGTTTCAGTCGGGCTTGTCCTTTTGCACTTCTCTAGCTGCCTCTCCAGTGCACGCTCTTTGGTACCCACTCTCCTCCCATCTCTCTATTATGGATAGAGGGACCTCACCGGAAGCTTATTGTATTTTAAACTTACCAGTAGTCATGTAAAACAAAGTGAAAGGACACAGGCAATGTTGATTTTAGTATCATATTTCATTTAATCCAATATGTCTGAAAGGTTATTTCGACATGTAATCCATATGAAAATTATTTTGATGAGCCCCTTTACTTTTTTTAGTATGAAACCTTTGAATTCTGCCATGCGCTTTATACTTCAATCCTACCCAGGTCCGGAGAGGCCTCAGGGGTCTTTGTGGTCCACACCCTGGAGTGGTCTCCACCAGCCAGGTGTATGCTGTCTAGGGGGTAAGCCGCAGAAACAAGGTCTCCCCTGGGCCCCTCTTCCCAACCTTCGTTGACAATGGTTTAGAACTGTGCTGCTCCTAATTCATGACCCACATTTGCAGGGCGATTGCATTTTCACAAGTTCTCTCCAACATAACAGGTCGTTTCTGCCAAAAAGTTAACTGTTTAGAAATGAGAGGAGGCACTCGCCTGCCAAGTCAGTTTGAATGGTGTCTGATATTTGGTGCCTGCCATGTAACCTCTTACAAAGTCGACACATAAGGGCCAAGCTATGGTGAGGTCTGCATGTGTGGAGTGCTGCGGTCCAAATGAGGGGTCTCCCCAAGTTCACAGCAGGGCACAGAATGGAATTTTGAATCCCCCTTGTCTAAGATGACAGTCCCCTGCTGGGATCTGACTCGGGAGAGCTCCTGTGA
>NW_022111339.1:5000228-5021764 GCF_000313985.2 Echinops telfairi
TTTCCCAGTGGATACAGGCTGATACTGGATTCTCTACTCCAAGTTCAGTTTGCGGACATATGTTCTGTCACCCGGACCTGGCTGTCTCAAAGAGCGAACATCAGACTCGCTGGCAGTGATGAGTCAATTCTGAGTCCTAGAGGCCCTAGGGACAGGGCGGAGTTCCTGAGGCTGTAAATCCAGAAGATCCCACCATTCTCCTGAGGGACAGCTGGCAGGTTTGAACTGCTGACTTTGTAGTGAGCAGCCCACAGTGCAACCAACTAGGCTATCTGGGCTCCTGGCTGCCTGTGGCCACTGCCAAGGTAGCTTTCTGTGCCTCTCAAAACACAGTAGCTGTCCAGCTGACTCCAACTCCTTAGGCCTCCAAGAGTATCAGCATAGAGCTGCGCCCTCCACAGAGTCGACGCCTGTTTGGATGGTCCTTCACCAGCCCTTTCTTCTGAGTTGGCTCCAGGTGGACCAGACCTCCACTCTCCAAGCCTGTTAATGGTTTGCATCACTTGGGGATTCCCCTGGGGCTTTGAAATAGACACAGAAAATCAGTGAATGTCAGTCTCTGGAATTCTGGGAGAACATTTACTTCTCTCGTGAAGGTGATGTTGCGGTCTGTGTGTGGGTCATAGCACCGTGACAGTAAAGTGGGTTCCTTGTGTAGTTATCACAGACTAACACGGTCACTCTTCCCCTCACAGCACCCAGTGTCCTGAGGAAATGGAACATAAACAAGGAAAAAAAACCCCGGGAGGACAAAAGAAGTCAACCTGCTGCTTAATCTTATCCATTTACAAAAGGAGCATTCACGAAGTATGCACACAAAGCTATAGCAGGGATCAGTTATAATTAAAATGTGGAAAATAATCCTCAACCCCAAATCCAACTGCTGTGTGTGTGAATATGTATGTATATATATTCATCTGTATAGACACGAGTAGGGTTTTGATGGCTTGACTAGAATGGAAAATCCTACAGATGAGAACTAATGTTGCTATGGAAACTTTTACAGGTCTCCACTGCAGAAGCTGTACTTTAAATTTGCAAACTTCGTACCACATTAGCTTTTTTCCCTGCATTTGATTTCTGGTTGATCTTTTAAGAAGCTAAAAGGAGAAACGCTGCACATCATACTACCGTTTCTTGTTACCCTCACAGCTGAAAGAGAGGGTGGCTTCTCATCATTTGACACAATAAATATACGCGTGCGTGTGTGTATGTGTGTGTGTGATCTAAAGGAAGAAATCACCATAAAGCAGCTCTCCAAAGGCGATGGGACTTGAGGATTCCGTAGTCAACCCTTCTTTCCTTCCAGAATTGTCAGCATTTGAAGTATTTCCTGTTCTAAGACAATCAGATGGTTAAAGCAAAGCTTGACAACCACGTGGGGGTCGTGGGCCTGCAGGGTTCACTGAGCGCACAGCCTGGTTTGGAGCAGCGCACGCAAAGACACAATGAGGCTACGTTCCCTCACGCCGGCCACACATTGTACTACGGAACTGGACCCCACTGGAAGGCAAAGCAGAGCGGTGTACTTGGAAACTTAGCCCCTCTGTCTGCTGTGGGCTGAATTATGTCCTCCTGAAGGTGAACATGACCTTGTTTGGAGATAGGGTCTCTGAAGATGATGCCAGGTTAATATGAAGCCCAACTAAAATAGGGTGAGTCCTGGGCAAACCTGTGTGGGAAAAGAGAGGGGAAGATGGGAAGACTCTGAGGAAGACGCCTTGGGTCAGGGTAGCTGTGTGCCATGGAATGCCAACAGTTGTCAGGAGCCCCGGGGAACCCGGGAAAGGCCTGGGACAGTTACTTGGGGCCCTCCCAGAAGGTGTTGACCCAGCTAGTGCCCTCTGTTGGACTAATGGCCCCCAGAACTGTGAGGCAATAACTTGCTGGCTTGGAAGCTGTTCACTTCATGGAACTTCATCAGGACAGCCCAAGGAATTGGAGCCATGATTCCTGCTTTTTCTCCTCCTTTCCTGTCAGCTCACAGAAGGCTTGGCAAACTGGAAACTTCTTATGCCTGGATGTGCAATTGGTCCCAACGTGGGACTCATTCTTTAACTTCCCCTATCTTCAGCTGTCTCACCAGAGACCAAAATGTGCATGGCCAACTGGACGCGGTAAGAAATAATGGAGACAACAAATGCAAAAGTACAGAGTACTTTACCTGAAACACAGAGACTCTCAACAAATACTAAATGCCACTCCCGTGGTTAAAAATCGTACATCTTCAGGGTCTTTAGGGGCATGAAGGTGCACACTAGGCCGAGTGTGCGCCTATTGAATCCTTATGAAGTGGAAATGACTCCCTCCCTCCTCCTATCCCCATCATTGCCTATTTGGTTCATGTCTGCCTGAAATCGTATAGGTTATCTGTTTACTCAGCTATCCACTTACTTGTACTGTGATGGTCTTAATTGGTGCCCGGCTATATTCTCAGTCCCTGGAAGAATGCCTGGCACAACAAATACTTGTTGGCTGTAGGTGAGAACTGGGTCTTCCACGGGGAACAGGCACATGTAATTTGGGGACCTCTATTGAAAACCTTAAGCCTTCCGTTTCCATACTATCCATAAGGCTTTTGGCAGCTAATTCCTCTGAAAAATAGCCACTTCCTTCTTAGTCTGTGCTTAGTCTGGGAGATCTGCTGAGACCTGTTTTCTATGAGTGACCCTGCTTGGTATTTGAGATATCAGTGACATATCTTCCTGCATCCCAGCAACACACAAGCCACCAACGTACGACAAAGTGATGGGAAAATGGTGGGGCTCCAATATGACAATAATTGTGAGGATGGCACAGGACCAGGCAGGGGTTCATTATGGGGTGCATGGAATCCTATGAGTCAGCACCTACTCGGTGGCACCTAATGTTAGCAACAAGATTTGAAACACAGGAGCCCTGGTGTCATAGTGGGTTATGTGTTGGGCTGCTAACCACAAGGTCAACAGTTTGAAACCACCAGCCTTTCCTTGGGATAAAGATGAGGCTTTATCCTGCTGTAAAGAACGATAGTCTTGGAACCCCACTGGGCAGTTCTACCATGTCTTACAGTGTCACTCTTAGTTAGAATTGACCAAATGGAAGTGAGGGTTGGGTTTTTTTGAGAATTTATTTAAAACACACACACACACACACACACACACACAGAATTCGGTACAGGGCTTAGGAATGGGCCTCCTTAGCGGGACCCTGCCACTTAACCTTCATAAGCATCAGAGTAAATCTCCCTCTGATTAGAGAAGTAAACATGGTTCTGAATAATTACTGATGAGTGATAATCTGCTTGTTCGGTTATGCTGTCCCCAGATTTTAGTTCCAAGATCATACATTTTAAAATCTGTGACTTGAGAGGCAGGTGAGTGATGAGAAGCCATTATCCCCATAAGGCATATCTATCTACGTAGTGTGGTATGAAAATCCACGCATCTGAATCTGACTTTCATTAATATCTTAGAAAGCTTTGGTCTGACTCACCCCCTGGCTCTCATTTGAGAACTTGCTTACCTTTTTGGATTCAGTACACTCATGTAAGATACAGAGATGTATTCGAATAAGGTGGGATGGAAGAATTATCTTTAGGATATAGAACCAAAATGGGGCTTCATATAGAGCAACCTTCCTTACAAGGAAATTGAGCTACTGCAATGAATTGAAAAGGAATATTGAGTATGCCATTGGAAAATTATTTCCTCAGCCTCTGCTGTGGACTGAATTGTGTACCCTAAGAAGATATGTTGAAGTCTTAACCCTTGGTACCTGTGATCTTATTTGGAATTACACTCTTTGAAGGTGTTATCATTTCACATGAGGCTATACTGGAATTGGGTAGGTCCTAATTCAATCTGAGTGATGTCCTTGTGAAAGAGGAGATGAGACACAAAGAATGAGACACAGATACTCATGTGGCTATGGAGGGAGAGAGTGGCATTTCAAGAACCACTGGTTTGCCCATTGTCACCTGATGCCAGCAAAGAGGCACAAAGCACATTCGTCTGCGGAGCACTTGGAAATAATCAGCGTGGCCAGACTCTGATTTATGGCTTCCAGAACTGTAAGACTATAACTTCCTTATGAGCCTTCCAGTTGTGGTACTTTGATACAGCACTTCTAGGGAAACAAGACAATCCTCGATTAAGCGGCCCTTTCCTTTTCCTCATTCCACTCCCTTTCCCCCCTTCCTTGCTTCCTACTTCATTTTCTTGTCTCCTTCCTTTCCATCTTCGATCATACAGTCAGATACAGTGGTTCTTGGTCTTTTTCTTTTTTTCTCTCTTTTCAGGTTGTTTATGATTTTTTTTGGAAGTTTACAAGTTCATTAAAAAAAAACATTTTACTGGGGGCTCATACAACTCTTATCACAATCCATCCATCCATCCATTGTGTCAAGCACATATGTACATTTGTTGCCATCATCATTCTCAAAACATTTGCCCTCTACTTGAGCCCTTAATATCGGCTGCTCGTTTTCCCACTCCCTCCCCACTCCCCCCTCCTTCATGAACCCTTCATAATTCATAACTTATTATAGTTTTGTCATAAGTTACACTGTCCGACATCTCTCTCCACCCTCTTCTCTGCTGTCCATCCTCCAGGGAGGAGGCTATACGTAGATTCTTGTAATTGGTTCCCCCTTTCTCCCCCACATTCCCTTGCCACCTCCAGGTATCACCACTCTCACCACTGGTCCTGAAGGAGTCATCTGTCCTGGATTCCCTGTGTTTCCAGTTGCTATCTGTACCAGTGTACATCCTCTGGTCTAGCCAGATTTGTAAGGTAGAATTGGGATCATGATAGTGTGTGTGTGTGTGTGTGTGTGTGTGTGTGTGTGTGTGTGTGTGTGTTGGGTGGGGGGGTCTTGGTCTTTTTCTTTGATGGTATCTACTTTTTTTTTCAAGATGGAAGCACTGATTTATCAGTAAGGAGCAGGAAAATAATGAGGGCAGAAGAGCTGTGGAAGAAGTAGTAGAGATTGAAGAGAGCTTAGGGTGAGACATGAGAAATGACTGAGGCACAGCACTGGGGAGCAAAGGGGAGTGATGGCGTGAGAACAGGGGTGCATAAGAAACACCCCGTGTGCTCAATCTGAGCATCAATGTCTTCATCAGTGAAAAGAAAGAAGGAAGGAAGGAAAGAGAGAAAGCATTAAAGAGAGAGGAAACAAGAAAGAAAGAAGATGGTTAAGTAGGAAAGCTCCAAAGTGCCCTGGGTCTCTAAGAGGCGAACCCTTTGCTCTTCATTCTACCTTCTTCCCTGGGCAACGGCATGCATAAGCAAACATCTTGTAAGAAAGGCATTATGTAAATTCAAAGTATTGCTCAAATTAATTCTAATGAGGTTCAGGGGAAAAAACAAGCAACAACCAAAACTCTTTAATAAAGTGTTCTAAAAAGGAAAAAAAACCACAGCATTATCGCCCACTTCTGCACTTCCTGCTTTTGGCAGGGACTCACAGTGGAAATCTGAAAACGCTGTGAGACAGTCTGTTCTCGTGGTATTTCTAGCTGAGAACAGGAAGGAGGGGAAATCTCATCTGAGTGAGAGAGTCTGTTGTTCAGAGACTAGCAGGCCAACGAAGTTTCACTGGGCAATCAAGCTTGACAGCCCCTCTGAAGTTACACCTTTAGTTGGTCCGGGTGGCAGATTTTTCCCGAAGCACCACCTCATTCCCCATCACAAGTTATTGAACGGCTACCCGCTAAGGCAGGGTGGGACGTGCCGGATAGACAGCCCTAACATACACGGCGGCCCTACCCTTCTGGAATGTTTAACCAAGTTGGAAGGATAAGGCATCATCTATAAACGAAAAATAATTACAACTCAAAACAGTATATGCGAACTGCTAAATTAGCAATGTAGACAATGCTAGGAGTGAGCTGTCAACACTCTTTGCAAAATTCCTTAGTTGTCTGTGTGTGCCATCTACCTTGCCATTGTGCGCTCATCACTCACCGCCGGAATAGCCTGCACCTATAGGCAATAAAAGAAGACGTGTGTGTGTGTGTGTGTGTGTGTGTGTGGGGGGGGTTATTAATTCCTTTAACTCTTTTGCCAGACTGTAGTCACAACACACAGCCTTGTGTGTGATGTTGATGAGTCAGTGAGGTTGATTCATGTGAACAATAAGCATGCCATGATTAATTCGTATTGATAGGCTGAGCATGCTAAAACCAGACAACTCCCAAAGCCTAGACGCGGTTGCCTCGTCCCTGATCACCTGCCAGAGGGTTCTGTGTTGTGCACTGATGTCTCAGTTTGCAGCAGACATTCCAAGGGATGCCCTTCGTCACCTTGGAATGTCAGGTTTCCTGTGTCTCCCAGGTGTTTGCCCGTGTCATCTCTACATCCAGGACCTATTAGGGGTCTGGAGGACTAGTGAGTGTCCCTTCCTCCACCACAGAAGAAAGAACCTAGCCAGGTCCCGAGTGAGAGCAATAGTCTTACTTACTGGGTGGGAGACATGCCTGGAAAAGGTTTGATTCTCCCTTTGCAACGATGTGGTGATGAGAATTATGCTCTGAACCAGGGATGCATATTTTTTTTTAATCATGATTACCATGTTGAATCAACAATTTATTACATCTGGACCACTGCCTTAGACAGTGAATGGTAAAAAGCTTTTAAGAGGATGCAAATTAGGCAGAGTCAGTTGCAGGCAGTCACCTTGCTTTGACGTAGGTCTAAGTTGAAGGGGAGCTCTGGCATTGAACCTGGGACAGGATGGAGCATCATGCTCAGTGGTGGCAAGGACTTCTCTGGTGTGTCTTTTGTCTCAATTTTTGAGAAAGTTTAGGATTGCTTTAATGGCTTTTTATTTATTCCATGTGGGGGGCAGTAATTAATATGACCCACACCCAGTTGTAAAAACAAACAAACCACTGCCAATGAGCTGATTCTGAGTAGAAAACCTCATTTCTCTCCCTTGTAGAGGCTGGTGGATTTGAACCACTGATCCTGCTGCCAGTATCCAAGGCTTCCCTGACAGTGTGAGCCAGCCAGCCCTCAAAGGAGCACACAATTCAATGAATAAGGCAAAAAAACATAGTACCATCATGCAAAAGGAAGGAAGAGGGCACTGGGTGGGAAGATCTGTAAAACGGATGCCGAGAATAAAGCATAATGATCTTCGATGCTACTGATTAGAACCTGACTAGAACCAGGCACCTGCTTTTTTGGGAGAGATATTTTTTTCTGGATGACATGCTGATTTTGGGAAATTTATAAGCCAGGAGAAGACACAAAGATGAAAGTAAACATCAGCCGTAAGGTCAGCCCAGTGATAACCACTGCGAAACTGCGGCTGTATATCTAAATTACTCCAGTCGTTTGCCATGAATTCCTTGCTGTCGCCAGTTACTGTCGCGCCATCTCTGCACAACAGTGTGAAATGCTGACAGGTCCCGAGCCACCTTCAGGATCTTGATGCCAGTTTTGCAGCCACTGCAAAGAGTAGTGGGAATAGTTAGTGTTTATGAGTTGGGCTGCTAATTCCAGCATCAGCAGTTCAAATCCACCAGTTGCTCCACGGGGTAAGGACGGGACTTTCTACTCCAAGAAAGAGTCACGGGTCTTGGAAATGCACAAAGGCAGTTCTACTCGGTGCTATAGGGTCACTAAAAGTTGGCCTTGACTCCATGGTAGTGAGTTTGGTTTGGTTTGAGTCTTCTAACCTAGCAGGCTCATCTTCCAACACTATGTGGGACCCCAGTCCACAATGACTTATGGGGCTTTCCTCGGCTCCTTGTGGGAAGTGGATTTGTAGGCCTTTCCTTTTAGCCATCACACTGGGAAAAACTCAGATGCAGGGGTTGCTCTTTGCGTGGTGGTCACAACTAGGTCTCTGAAGACAACAGTGGAATCACACTGTTTACTCTTTCACTAACCATCTCTTCACTTAACAATATGCTGTGTACCATATTGTGATTACTTTTGATAATGTGATTCCTTGCTACCAAGTGACTTTTAATAGTCTCATAATGTTTTGTCCTATGGTTATACTAATTTATTTATGTATCCCGTCTCCAAAGTGGGAAATTCAGGTTGTTTTTAGTATTTCTTGAAAATAGATGATGCTGTGATGAGTATCTTTGGATGTAAAGATCTGTGTAGACCACTTTCTTAAGATCCATTCCTCGGAGTGGAATTACTAAAACTAAACTCAAAAAGCCAAGCTCACTGCCATTGAGTTGATGCCGAACTCACAGGGACCCTGTAGGACAGGGTAGAACTGCCCCACTGAGTTTCAGAGACTGTAACTCTTTGTGGGAGTAGAAAGCCCTGAGTTTCTCCAGAATTTGAGTTTGTGGCCACTACATCACCAGCATTACTGATTTTACAAAACAGGCAATAAAATGATTATTAAAAAAAAAAAAGAACGTGATTCAGGGCACTGCCTTTGATAGTTTATGTTGTGTCAACGTGGCTCTTAGAGGTAAGAATGTTGGTCATTATTTTACTGGGCACCAGAAACAGCCGAAATGCTGCCTGTCATTTTGTCAACACAGCAGATTTTCTCAGCATTTGGCTGAGAATAGTCAAGCTTTACTCATCTTTAAGGGGCACCGCAGACCCTTAATCACCACCACTACTCATTGCCATCAAATCTATTCCTCCTCAGAGCCATCCCATACAGGGCTTTGAAGCTATAAATCTGGACGGGAAAAGGTAGGCTCATTCTTCTCCTGTGGAGCAGCTGGTGAGTTTGAACTGCCAACCTTGGGGTTCACCGTGTAGCAATTACTGGAGCTCATTAACAGACCCCTGTTGTTATTGTTAGGTACCCTCGTCGTGACCCAATGCACAGCAGAATGAAAAGCTGCGCAGTGCTGCACCGTGGTAAGCCACCTGGTGGGGGCCTGGCCCTTTTTTGGCTGTCCTTTCACTCTACCAAGCATGATGTCCCTCTCTGGAACTGGTTTCTCCTGACAGGATATATGAATTATGTAAGATAAGTCTCACCATCCTTGTCTCTAAGAGCATTCTGCCTGTATTCCTTCTGAGACAGATTTCTTTGTTCTTTTGCCAGACCTTTCCAGCAAACCCACTGCCATCAAGAGTAACTGCTGACTCCTAGTGACCCCTCTGAGTTTCTGAGACTGTAACTGTTTATGGGAGTAGAAAACCTAGTTTTTCTCTCAAGTTGCTGCTGCTGGTTTTGAACTGCCAATGGACCATGTGGATTGCAGCCCAATGCATAACCACTACAGCATGATGGCATCCTTCTGCTAGCCTTTGATTTCTTACTGCATTAAAACATCGTAGGGTCAAAAATCACAATTCCACGATTGAAATGTGATCAAACCAAAGAGTAAACAGATGAGTTGATTCTGAATTCTGGCTCTTTCCCCTCAGCGTTTTATCTAGGCTGTTAGCATTATATCCTTTTAGAATATCTCGATATCAGTTGGGTGAAGATTGCAAACAAATCCATTTTCATTCAACAACGCATACACATTTGTTTCATGGGAATGACTGGGGTCCCCACAATGTCACATCCGCCAGCCCACTTCCTCCCTGAGTTTCCTGTTTCCGTTCCTCCTTCTCTTCCAACCTGGCCTGTCTTTGGAATCTCATCTCTGGGCAAATGCTATACCCCTTAGAATCTCAAATGCGTGATTGTTCTAAGGGGTGTGTACCTTTCTTCTGTTACTGTTCACTTTATAGAACTGTCTATTGTTTGGCTGAAAATTAGGTGAGTTCTATTTCAGGCTGGAAGGCTGATGAAAGTCCATGGTCTTGGGCATTCCACCAATCTCTAGCTGACCAAACAGCCAGGTCTTTCTCTGACTTTGAGTTTTGGTCTACATGCATGCAAGACCTTCTCATTTGATCGACCTCGTTCAACTAGATCTAGATCTAGTTCAGCCTAGTTCGACCTAGATCTGTCTAGTTCTTTTGATCTCAGCGTCATGGAGGTTGAGGCTTACGTTGACTTTTAGTACATTGGACTAATCATTTCTTTACATCTTTAATTTCCTCCACTCTTCTTTCCTTTGGACAGGGAGAGACCAATAGGTGCATCAATTGGCCACTTACCAGTTTTTAAGATTCCAGTTAGCTACTCACCAAAATAGGATGCAAAGCATCATCTTTGAGAACTGTGCTATTAATCTCCCACTGAGACTTTGGCCCTGAGTCCTCAGATCTAGTGACTCATTGCTTTTTAAAAGTAGTTTATAACTTCTACTAGAGCATTTCATGTATGTGGTCATATTTAGGGTGAAAATATTATTTGACTCTAGACTAATAAAAGTGGTATTTTCACAAGTATCCTGGAATTATGCATCTTAATGGGAGTGGTCCAAAACACTTTATTCACAATGTTTTAGGTGTATATTTACAATGGTTAGTTTATGAGACATTTTTCAGTAATTTTATAATTCCCACTTTATAGGTTAGGGACTCACTTTCTACTTATTTGTTTTTAATTCACTAATTCTATTCCCTTAACAAGTGTTTATTGAGTTCTTATGCCATCGGCTAACCTACTAACCACAAGGGTGGCAATTCAAACCCATAAGCTGCTCTTCAGGATGAGGTTGTCTGCTCCTGAAAAGACTTAGAGCCTCTGTCACACTATGGAGTTGTTCTACTCTGTCCTATAGGATTGTTGTGAGTCTAATTAATTCAACAGCAATGAGCTTAGTTTAGGTTTATGTGTCCCTGGGTGGTGCAATGGGTTAACATAATCCCTTGCTAAGCAAATGTTGGAGTTTCACTACTCAAAGGCACATGGAAGAAAAGGCTGGCTACCAGCCGTGAGAAATACTGCGAGTCCATATTGTGCCATATATCAAGTCTTCATTTCTCTTCATAGCTGAATGATATTTCATTGTGAGCATAGATAGTTCCCAGCCTAAGCCGTATTTGAGATATGACAAAAAGCACTTAGGATGATATGTTGCTGATTTTGTGTGTGTGTGCATTTTATCATTCATAATATGTCCTACATTAAATGTCACAGTGCATACTTTACTAATGTTATCATTCCCAGGTGTTCATTCAAAGATATTCAAAGATTGAATTTATGAAGATAATGATAATAATAGGCAATAATAATAAAAAAATCAGAAAAAGAGATACTCAACTTATGTCATAACCAATATATGATGACATTGTAACAGAAACCAGTAGTAAGTTGAGGACTGCTTCTTCCACCTTTTAAATAAAGATATTATCCTGAGTGAATTAAGTCCATCACAAAAGGACAAGTATTGAGTGATCTCACCTGTGTGAAACATCTAGGAGAGGCAACTGTATAGAGACCAAGGTTTATTAGGAACAGAGAGGAGGAGAAAAGAGGAAATAATTTGCTAAGGAAGCATTGAGTTTCTGCTTATGGTGATGGAGAATTTGGAATTGGATATTGGGGATGGGCTGCTCAATATGATCAATGTCATTGCTGTCACTAAACTATGAACATGAAAAGATTACTCCTATATATACTTCTAATAATAAGGGAAGACGAGAAAAACTCTATGGAGCACAATCGTACTTGAAATCTGTACTGCTTGGGAGCAATCATCCTACCAATACGTATTTGTTCATAGCTTGAATAATTTAACTTATTCCATGGTGGGCAAGATGATGCACAGCTTCCAACATTGAAATGAGTGGTAGATCCAGTGGCCTTTGGTACCTTCAGTCAAACCATAAGCCATCTCTCTCTCAGAGTCTGGTCTCTAGGATTGAATGACCATGGTGCCATTTCCTAGAATTTCACTCTAAGGAGGGAACAAGTTCTTACCTATAAAGTGTGGTGTCCTGTCATGGATCCTCGGTGGGCCAGAATGAATTCAGACTTTTGGGCTTCCTGAATCTTTTGAGATTACTCCACTACCGCAACGCCCAACCCCACAATTTGTGATTGGTGTTGAATCTGGGAAGAGGCTGTTTCAGTAAAGGTGAGTTTAATGCTGGCATGGGGGCTCCAGTGTTCAGCCACAAGAGACTTGAAATCAGGTCCATAGAACAAAGAGGAGGGGCATGAGGCTGTCAATGCCATGTCCATCAGGTCTACTAGACTTCTTGG
Source organism: Echinops telfairi (assembly GCF_000313985.2). Classification (NCBI taxonomy): domain Eukaryota; kingdom Metazoa; phylum Chordata; class Mammalia; order Afrosoricida; family Tenrecidae; genus Echinops; species Echinops telfairi. Next base: position 5,012,257 of record NW_022111339.1, read on the forward strand.
GGAGGCAGCTGATGCTGTGGGGGCTTCCAAATACCAAAGAAGGTGGTGTTGCTCTCAGCTTCCACTGAGTTGCTTTGTTTATTTATTTTTTCTGAGTTGCTTTTTTATAGGGAAACCTCCCTAGAAAAGTCACCAAAAACTAAACCCATTACTGGCAAGTTGACTCTGACTCCTAGTGATCCTATGTGGCAGTGCTGACCTGTCCAGAGTTTCCAAGGCTGCAGTCGTTATGAAAGAAAATAGTCACATCTTTCGCCTACAGAGCACTGGTGGTAGGTGTGGACCACCCACAATTGATCTTAGTTTGCCACAAGATCTGATGGCTTTCCTGGTTTCCTGGTTTCTCTCACTTGTAAGTAGCAGACGTTAGGAGGGCCAGACCCCATATGCCCTAGTCTCAAGTAAAATTTAGAGTACTGAAAATGTAACCAGAGTGGAGTCTGGATCTGAGAGAAAACGTATTGAACAACCAACTGTGGCTTTGTTTGGTATAACATCTGATCCATAGATCCCGAGGGCTCACCAAACATGCCTTCAGAATCCCATTCCTGACGCCCAAGTCATCAAAAGAAACTAAGTAAATAATACATTGTTATATGAAGATTTTGTTTTGTCTTCTGGCAGGAATCTCACAAATAGGGCAGCATCAAAACACAAGTGGAGAGGTCCTCTCCCCTGAGGGTCAGTAGAGATTGGCATATAGTGACAAAACTTGGAAGCAAAATCTTATTTCTGATTGTTTTAGAAATGTTACCATTAAGGTGCTTATTGGCCAACAAATGGTGGAAATGCCCTCAGAATCTCACGAGTCAGCAAGAGTCTCCTGATTGACGGGAGGCTGGACTTAGGCTTCAGTAAGACAAATCTTTGAGATATTGTCAGCCGCACTGTGGATGTCATTTTGTTGGCCACACAACTCCATTTTCTTTTCCCTTAACAACAGCAGGAAGAACGTAATGGATGTCGCTAAATTGCACCCATGAAGAACACTAAAATGGCAAGGCTGTGTTCTGTGTATCTTCACAATAAAAAAAAGAAGAGAAACGTCTCAGGAGCCCAGTCCTTGGACACATAGGGGTGTGTCCCGACAGACGCAACGACCACTGGTTTACTAGCTTATTCTGAACCTGCAACACGACCAATCTCTGCCCACAAAAGTAAGAACAGAAAAGAATAAAAACAGAGCATGATAATTATTCATAGCCACAGGGACCTTGTAGAACAAAGTAGAACTGCCCCTTTTGGTTTCCAAGGCTGTAAACCCTTACCTGAACAGAAAGCTTCATAACTCTCCTGCAGGGCAGCCGGTGGGTTCAAACGTTGGACCTTACAGTTAGCAGTCCAACATGTAACCCACTAACGCACTAAGGCTCCTTCTAGTCTGGAGCCTGTGCTAGTGAGTTTGGTTTGGGTATAATAATGAGGAGGACAAGAGAAAAAAGTACCCTCAGCTCCTTTTCTTCCTTTTCTCCCCTTGCTTATATTCCCTTTACATAGTTCACCCCTTTAACTTCCCCCGTGTCAGCTTTTATCTCCAGGAAGTGCCATGCAGGAGGAGCTGATGTGGGAGGGCAAGATGTTGGTGGCGGGGGAGGGGTGTGCAGTGTCCTGTGTGGCCAGCTAGAGGCTGGGGAGGAGAAAGCAAAAAGCATCAGGCTTAGGGAGGCAGCCCCATCCCTAACATTTGTGGTGCCTGGAGCAAGAGTACGAATAGAGGCCACTTACTAGCTGTTGAAATATATAAAAGTTGCAAATTTAGTTCTTAAGCTGTTAAGGAAAATATAGCTTCAGATGGATCCAATTGAAAAAAGATGTGTAGAGCTATTGTTGTTTCAGGATTGAATGTTGGAAGAACATCAAGCAATTGAAGTTAATTTTTACTGTTCATATATGAGGGTTCTATTGATGGGCTGACAATGTTTGGTTCCATAATAAAGGGTGTCCTGCATGATGCAGACAGTGAAGCATGACATGATTAGCCCCAAGGCTTGGAGGTTTGGACCCACCCAGAGGTGTCTCGGAAGACTGATCTGGCATTTGACTTGCCAAGGGTCACAGCCTTTCAACCCTACGAAGCGGTTCTACCTGGTCCACTTGGGATCACAATGGGGCGGAAATGACTTCACAGCAACTAACAAGGACAGCAGTAAAGAGTGGATCTTATCCTGGAAAAGTGTGATTCTCTCTGAGGATTGGTACTGGTGACATGAAGGGGGCGTCTTCCTCTTCTTGTTTTGATCTCCTTTAAAAATACAATAAGCAGTTATGGGTGATTTTACTTTCTTCCTCTGTGTTTTTCTCTATTTCCCACTTTTATAAAACAATGAATTGTTGCTTATGTAATTAGAAAAAATGCTGAAATACACTTGGAAATGTCAAGTCTAGAAGATTATTTTAGGGCTGGGAAATGTCTTTGTAAGGTGTCTCTAGGGAACATTTTTGCTTAAATCCTTAGGCCTATATGATTATATCCCACAAAGTTAAAAGATGAACTAAACTATCTAAGTTAACGTTACATAGATGTTTCTACATATGTACTGTGTATTATATGTAGAAAATTCAGTCAATACAACTCTTATTCAAATTTAGGAAACAAACATTATGGCTACTTATGCAGAAATTGAAGAATTCTACCAACTTCGTCAATCTGACATTGATTGTGTTAGACCAGGTAGACTACAGAAGCAAATTTATAGTCACTCTTATGGGTATAAGAAAGGGCTTTCTAAAAAAGAGCAATTATATATTGAGAAAACATCCCAGCCCAGTTCAGATCAAGTCCATAAGTCCAATATTAGCCCATATGTGTGATACCAAAATATAAAATCCTCTTCAGACTCATGAAACACATGCAATGATGCTGAATGCAGGAAGATCACAAGCCAGTGGGTGGAAAGTTTTGTGGATCCAGTGGCGGTGTAAGCATCTCAGCACTGGCAGGGGTCTCTACGTGGCTCACCCAGCTCCAGGGAACTATTAGTATTGCTCCATGTGTCTTGTCAGCAGGAATGCCTCACAGGGAATGAGCATGTGTCCCACCTCCAGGGAGCTATTTATTTCCTTACCACCTCCAAATGAGGACATGTGCTGCAACCTGATTGACAGGCTAAACTCCACCCTTTCATCTTAATAGACTCAAATTGACAACAGATTATGTAACTAGCACATCCATTAAATCAAGATGCATTGATAACCATTGATGATTGGAATGTGAATGTTGGAAACAAAGAGGATGGGACAGTAGGACGGAACAGTAGTTGAAAAAAACAAAAAGGCCTTGATATAGAAATAAAGCAGGAGATCACATGATATGATTTTGAAAGACCAACACTTTCTTCATCACAAATACTTTCTTCAACAACATAAATGGCCACTATATTCTGGGACTTCTCCAGATTAAACACATAGAAATCAAACTGATTATCTCTACGGGAAGAGACAGTGGAGAAAGTGAATATTGGTAGTCAAAATGAGACTGACTGTGGAACAGACCATCTGTTGCACATGTTGCTGTTGTTAGGTGCCATCAAATCGGCTCCGACCCATGGCAATCCTACGCACAACAGAATGAAACACTGCACAGTCCTCTCCTAACTTCACAATTGTTCCCGTGTCTGAGCCCATTTATGCAGCCATGGTGTCAGTCCATCTCCTCAAGGGTCTTCCTCTTTTTCTTCGCCCTCCACTTTACCAATTGTGACAGGTAGGTTTATTGTGCCAACCTGGTATGTGGGATTAATAAGGTCACATTTTGATTGGAGGGCAAAGAGAGAAATGGTTTGGCAAGTCCTGCCTCCTTCTCTCTTGCTCTCTGGTGATTGGACCAGCATGCAGCTGCTAGTTCTCTGACCACATGAGCTACACTCATGAGCTATACTACCTGTGGGATAGCCAACCCATGGATTGTGTTGCTCGAGCTTGAGGTTCCTTCAAGACTTATTTCGCCACGCTGCTGTTGTATACATCGCTTGAGCTTGTGACTGTCGGATCTTGTTGTCTTGCTGTCTGTTGGTGACCCACCCTGCTGTTTGCTGCCTGTGACCGGACTGCCTGCATTGCCTTACGAAGACTCATCTGTCTGCTTCTTGACCTTGGACCCAGCGGCTCTCGTTAGTTTAAGGACTTCCAGTATACTAGCTGTTCCATGAAGCCTTGCCATCCTTGTCTCTAAGGAAGTATTCTGGCCTTACTTCTTCTGATACAGATTGGTTTGTTCTTTTATCAGTCCATGGTGCTTTCAATATTCTTCTCCAGCACAATTCAAATGCATTAATTCTTCCACAGTCTTCCTTCCTCAATGTCCAACTTTTGCATATGATATAATGGAAAATACCATGGCTTGGGTCAGACGCATCTTACTGCTCAAAGGAACATCCTTGCTTCTCGATACTCTAAAGAGGTTGCACAACAGATTTACCTAATGCAATACATCTTCTGATCTCTTTAAAGCTCCTTCCATGAGCACTGATTATGGATCCATGTAATTTCAAATCCTTGACAACTTCAACCTTGTTCTCTATTTATCATGATGTTACCTATTGGTCCAGTTGTGCAGATTTTGGGCTTCCTTACACTGGATTGTACTCTACACTGAAGGCTACAATCCTTGATCTTCAGTTCCTCTTCACTTTCAGCAAGTAAGGTTGTGTCATCTGCATACTGTGGCCTGTTAATAAGCCTTCCTCCAATCACGATGCCACACTCTTCTTCATATCATCCAGTTTCTCTAATGATTTGCGCAGCGCATAGATTGAATAAGTATGTTGAGAATATAAAACCCTGAAGCACGCCTTTCTTGATTTGAAACCATGAATTATTCCCCTGCTCTGTTCGCAAAACTGCTTCTTGATCCATGTAAAAGTTCCAAATGAGCACAATGGAGTGTTTGAGAATTCCTTTTATCCACAGTTTATTATGGTCCACACAGTAGAATGTCTTTGCATAGTCACTGAAACACAAGTTAACATCTCTCTGGTATTCTCAGCTTTAAACCAAGATCCATCTGACACCAATAATGATAGCCCTTATTCCATGTCCTCTTCTAAATCCAGCCTGAACTTCTGGCAGTTCCCCGTTACTGTGCTGCTGTAATTGTTGTAGAATGAGCTTAAGTAAAAGTTTACTTGTGTGTGTTATCAATGATATCATTCCATAGTTTGAGAATTCTATTGGGTCACTTTTCTTTGGAATGGGAACACATATGGATCTCTTCCAGTTAGTTGGCCAGATAGCTGTCTTGCAAATTTCCTGGCATAGATGAGTGAGTGCTTCCAGTGCTTCTTCAGCTTTCTGAAACGTTTTAATGGGTGTCCAATTCCTGGACCCTTGTTTTTCACTAATGTGTTCACTGCAGCTTGAACTTCTTTCTTCCTTGAACTTCAATTGCACAAATGTAAGCTGAAGTTGAAGAAAATTAAATCAAATTCATGAGAGACAAAATATGACCTTGAGTCTATTTTACCTGAATTTTGAGAGCATCTCAAGAATATATTTAACTCATTGAATGCTAATGAGAGAAGGCTCAATTAACTGTGGGATGACATCAAGAGCATCATACATGAAGAAAGCAAAAGGTCATTAAAAAGACAGGAAAAAAAGGAACAATCTAGGTGGGTGTCTGAAGAGATTCTGAGAATTGCCCTTAATCATAGAGTAGCTAAGATAAATGGAAGAAATGAGGAAGTAGAAGAGCTAAACAGAAAATTTCAAAGGGCAGCATGGGAAGACAACATATTATAATGAAAGGTGCAATGATTAGAGTTAGAAAATAAAAAAGGAGAACATATTCAGTGTGTCTTAAGATGAAGGAACTGAAGGAGAAATTCAAGCCTCTAATTGCAATACTGAAGAAATCTATGGGAAACTATTGAATAATACAAGAAGCACTAAGGAACATGGAGAGACTATACAGAATCACTATACCCAAAAGAACTAGTCAGCATTAGCCATTTCATGATCAAGAACCCATGGGAGTGAAGGCAGAAGTCCAAGCTGTAGTGTAGGCTATTGCCAGAAACAAAGCTCCTGGATGGAATGACAATTGAAATGTTTTAACATGCTGATGAAGCACTAGTTTATTCCATTAAAATTAGTGAGCAATATCATTAATATCGCATTGTGTTACTCTGGGTAAACTAGGGAAACAAATTCATAGAAACTCATATGTAAAAGAGAGAGTTTTATATAATGGGTAGGTAAGTGTACATTAAGAAAGCATCCCAACCCAGTGCTGCTCAAACCCGTAAGTCTGACAGCAATCTAAAAAATCCTCCTCCATCTCACAAAACACATGCAATGATGCCGACTGCAGGAGGAAAGACAAATCAGTGAGCATGTGAGCATCTCAGCACTGGCAGGGGTCTCCACCCAGCTGCTCCAGCACCCAGGGCTGCATCAGGGTAGGTCCATATGGCTTCTCCTCAGGGATGTCTTGCAGGAAGTAAGCCTTGCCTGCTGAAGCAGGGAACTGGCTAAGGCAGCTGCACCCTGGTCTGACCATCATAAAGCAAGAGACCCGAGAACTAGAAAGAGGAGGCTTACTGAGCCGTTTATCTCTCCACCCTTTTAATCCCACATATGCTTATGGGCCAGGTTGGCACAATGAACCTTATCTATCTTACACATGCAAGTAAAATTTTACTGAAGAGTATTCAACAAGGGTTGAATGGAAGACTTGAAGCACTTGATGAAGAGCACACATTGAAGCCTTCAATTTGGGTTACAACTTAATGTCAAGAAAGCAAAAATCCTCACAGCTAGACTAATAGGCAACATCACCATAAATGGAGAAAAGATTGAACTTGTCAAAGATTTTGTCTTGCTTAGATCCACAATCATTTTTCATGGAACAGCAGTCAAGAGATCAGGGACACAATGCATTGGGTGATTCTGCTGCATGAGACTTCTTCAGAGTGTTGAAGAGCAAGGATGTGACTTTGAGGACTAAAGTGCTCCTGACCCAAGTCATGATATTTTCAATTGCCTCATATGCAGGTGAAAGCTGGGCATTGAGTAAGGAAGATCAAAGAAGAATCGATGCATTTGAAGTATAGTCTTGGCAAAGACTATTGAAAGCACCATGAATTGCCAAAGAACCAAATCTGTCTTGGAGGAAGCACAGCCAGAATGCTCCTTATATTCTAGGATGGTGAGATTTCATCTCACATCCTTTGGATATGTTATCAGGAGAGTCCAGTCCCTGAACATCATGCTTAGTGAAGTAGAGGGGCAGCAAAAGAGAGGAAGATCTTAGACAGAATTGATTCTGGCTGCAGCATTGGGCTCAGACATCCCAATTATGAGGCACAGGGCTGGGCAATAATAACAATAAGAGCACTCGTATGTACTGTAAATATTGTACAGTAGAGCACACGTGGGGCCATCATCAAACACCTTGAGGGAATGAGTCATTGGGCTTTGGGGTTTAGGACCACAGTATCATGGGACAGCGAAGTCAATGAGCATAACATTGTTCACAAAGACAATATTTTGCATCCTATTTTAGTGAGTACTAACTGGAGTCTCAACAACTTGGCTGTGGCCATTAAAGATGCAACTATTGGTCTCACCTTGTCTGGACATAAAAAGATAAAAAGAGTGAACACAACTGAAGACACGGGGAAACAATTAGTCCAAAGAACTAATGGACTAACTAACTAATAGAAACAGTCTCTGTGGCCCTGAGGTCAGAAGAACTATGGGGTGCCCAACTACCACTGGTGACTGCTCTCATCAGGACCCCATAAGGTACTGGACAGAATGGGAGGAAAAAAAGGGTCCAACAAAATTCAAAATGAAAAAAAAAAAGGAGCAGATGCACTGACTGATAGAGTTTGGAATTCCCAAGACTACGGCCCTTAGGCAATCTTCATACCTGGAGCTGAACACCTCTGGGGGCATCAGTTTGCAGCCAAACAATAGATCTATAGAGTGAACAATGATACTTTTGAAGAACAACATTAACTACAGAAGACCAAAAGGGCAGCATTTACCCCCAAACAAAGCTCAGAAAGGCCAGCAGGGATAGGAAAGAGGAAGGATGGAATCCTGGGGCGAAGTCTGTTATACTGAGGGAATTAGAACTAATGTTGCTAAACAAAATGTGCATAAATTGTTTAACGGAAAACTAATTAGGTCAAATTTCCATCCCTCAAAAATAGTGATATTAAAGTTAAACTCATAAAAAAGAAGCTTCCCTACAACCCCACCCCCCAAAAAAGAGCATTGAAAAAATGCCTAACTATTAAGGAAATGGTAAATGGAGAATTTATATTTTAATAAGAGAACATGTACAACAAAGAACTTATAACATGGCCTTTCTATGCATATTGTCGTTGTGAATAATCAAATATCTATTTTCCAATGGACTCCAAAGGCATTGCAGAGTCTGGATAATCATTTGATGATACTGAGTTGACTGGTGATTTCAGCTTTTCGAGAGGCTTCATGTCAAGTCTATCTTTTTATTCTCACAAGAGCCCGGTGGAGGAGGGAAGATGTTGTCCTCATTTTACAAATAAAGAGAGGGAAGTCAAAAAACCCGAGACTGCACATCTCATAGTTAGTTCCTGGAGGGGTAAGGACCTCACTACAGGTGAAGTCTCCTGGGGTTCAGTCTTGTCCTCCTCCCACTATGCTATTAAAGACCAAAACAAGACAAAACAAGACTCACAGGGCCCCTGGGGGCAGAGTGGGCGGTGGGGTGGGGTGGGGTGTAAAGGGGAACTGATGTCAAACAAGGAGTTCAAGAAGGAAGAGACTCTTATGAAACTGTGGTAGCAAGTGCACAATACTGCTTGATGTGGTTGAACTATGGAAAAAATGATATCTGCATAAGCTCCCAATAAAATGGCTTTGGGAAAATAAAAACTTGCACAGTGTGAATTTTCTGTAAATGGTCTCCTGTTTTTGTTTTTGGGATATATATTTAAAAGGCTGCCAAATTTCATTAAAATGTCCAGCACCCCTTTAAGGGATGCTTGATTTTCCTATAAGTAATTCCACAAATGAGGTCCTTAATAGAAAGTGCTAATTAGTGCTAAGTACCTTCAGCGATGCCTTCCAGGCTACTATCCAAGGATGCACCAAGTGGGGGAGGAAATTATCATAACTTTCCCCTCAGGGAGGTGGCTGACTTTGGGTGATGAAGACCACAAGACCAGTTACTTCAGTGTTTAAAATATGCACTGGTTCGGTGTGAGTGTTAGTACAAGATAAATAATAGCCATTTGCTAATTAAACTTTTAAAATTTTGCTATTATCCTACAATATCCCCAATTTTACTCAGACTAGGAAAATAATGTACTTTTTAAAGACAGTTTGATTTTTGTAATGCATTCTTTTGTAAATTAATATTTTAAGTTATAAGACATAGTGATAAAATGTTTCTAACTTACAGATAGTTAAGTAATCGTGATTTTAGTGAGACCAACATAGGGTGAATGTCCATCAACCCCCACCATACACACTTATGAACACACACACACACACACACACACACACACACACA
>NW_022111339.1:5021864-5025383 GCF_000313985.2 Echinops telfairi
TTATAAGACATAGTGATAAAATGTTTCTAACTTACAGATAGTTAAGTAATCGTGATTTTAGTGAGACCAACATAGGGTGAATGTCCATCAACCCCACACATCCTCTGTGTCTTTCACATGCACACACACACACACACACACACACACACACACACACACCAAGCAGTCATAAAGGACGAAGGCTGTCAGTCATGTCAATACAAAGAGAATTTCCTTGGGGGAAAACCATACAAAACCAACCAAACACAAAAACTCACATGAAAACTTTGTATGTCTTATGCTAAAATCTATGGAAAAATTTGGAACTTCATGTAAAGGGCTATTGCTCAATGAAAACAAAGTAAAGCAAGCAAGCAAACAAAAAATGAACCTGCTCTTCCACCATCCTGATTTTGTAAATAAATAAGTTTCCATATAATAAAACCAGATTATTTCTGCCCTGGAAGCAAGAGGTCTGCACATCCAGCTTGATCCAGCTATCAGATTCATCAGTAAACTATTGTATAGTTAATAAAACAGGGCAATTTGGAGAATAGAAGCTATCGTTTTCATTATAGCAGAAGCCTGCAGCTTCATTCTTAAGACCCAGACTCTTAGGTCATGACAGAATTACAGGTCAGCAAAATGAATTTTTTAAAAAAGATGTAGAGAACTGAGATTGTCACATACTTCACAATTAGGTTAGTTCTTGGTAGACAAAGGTAAGAGGACAGCTCCTTTAGGTGTCCATCAGTTCTTGTGGGTTTAGACATTGAATTGTCTGGAATGTGCACTACTTCCTCAAGGCTTTCTATATGTCCCCACTGCTGCTGGCATCGCTGCTTCAGCAGAAAGCGATGCGTTTCTCCTGTCATTCATTGTTGGGTGCCATCAGGTTCTTGTCTTACCAATAGAAAAGATTCAATTTTGAAAGACATAGGGCAGCACGAGAGAGCTTTAGTAAGAAACTCCTAAGGAGGAAGAAATTCTTCCTAGTCACCATGGTCCGTCTTGGTATTTCTTACTTCCTGCATGCATACTCAACCTTTTCAGGGTTCAACTTCCACCAGAGGTGGAAGAAAAGTGTCCTAATAAATGTAGTCCCAAGATAGTCACCGACTCTGTACATGCTCTGTCTAAATGTCCACCTTTGTTCCCTTGCCCCGTCTCAAGCCCATTCTGACTCATAGTCCTATGTTGATTGTGCACTTGGAAGAGGAGTAAGACAATATAGAAACAGACAGCAGTGGTGATTCAGTGATAGAATTTTCACCTTTAATGTCGGAGACTTGGGTTCAATTCCCAGTCAATGCGCCTCCCACTCTGCCACCACTGGTGCTTACGTGTTGCCATGATACTAAACAGGTTTGGCTGCAACTTCTAGATTAAGATGGACTAAAGAGGAAGGCTTTATGACATACCTCAGCTAATGAAACCCTTCAGATCCAGTCTTCTGATCCATAACCCATCCTGGCATGGTGCAGGACCACGTAGCTTATTGGGCTGATGTGTATGGTGGCCCCATAAGTTGTGGACAGACTTAAAGGCAGCGAATGTCAACAGTTGTGTCCTTCTAATTCCACTAATGACTTTTCTTGCCAGCATATTTCCTCCTTGACTGAGGTATTCTGGGAAGCACATGGCAACTCTGCTGTTCGCCACCTAAAGGCTAACACCCTTTTAACTGTAACAATGGGACTGCTGAATCTGAAGGAGAGAGGAAATTAGAGAACAGACATCAGACCACTTTCTCCCTAGGGCCAAATTCCACAGCTACATGAGCAAACCCATGTATGGACACTTTACTGTAGTTCCTCTTTCCTATTGGGGAAATTAGCAGCCTTTTTTACATTCTTTGAAAAGGAGAGCTGATTTCTTCCATTTACCAACCTCCTGTCAGCTTTGAACGCTGTAACAAAATCATTATAGTGAAAAAAAACCATCAGTAAATCTTCACGTTTGCAGCATGAAGGTCGTCAATGAAAGAAAACTGTTAAGAAGTATGGAGAGGTGAGCCAGCCACTGCCTTCACCACTTAGGAAGCACCAGGGGGACATGAGCGCATCTGTTATTTTAACGAGTCGTTTGGAGAGCTAAAAGCGGCTCCATCTAGACCTTACCAAGTTTTCTTAGCCCTTGACTCAATGTTTTGTCCTCTCAGCTGATGGCAACCTGTCTTTTAGCCAAGTAAACAATAAACTAAGAGCATCAACAAAATTGGCCCCTTTTATTTTTATCATTGAGGAATATACTTAACCAAATCTATAAATTTCCATGGACATCAGCCCCTAAGCACTATGTCTCAACTGTTTAAAAATCTAATAGCATCAGGTGGTTGCTCTTGTGAGCTGGCTGTAAATCTAAGCAGAGTTATTTTGGCAAAACAGATACAGTTTGCAGAGAGTTTTAAGCATGACTGTTGCTCATAACAGTCAACAAATAACACAGAGCCTTGTTCTTTCAATCAGAGAATCTTAATTTCAGGTGTAGAAGTTTTTTGGTTTTTTTGCTGGGGGGTTATTGCAGTAGGGGTGGGGGAGGATGAAGTTCAACAGTCTTGTAAAATACAAGGGGGGAGCCTATTCTCTTGGTCCTGGTGTTCTGGAGTAAGCAGCATGCTGACTTACTTCTAACACTTAACTGGGAAGGAAGGATGGAAAGTCTGGGAGTGGGGGGTGGGTTGGGGGCGGAGTGGATTGCTGGGGGGGAACCTGGCACTTCCAGACTCTCAAGTGCAGACACAATTCTCACCTGGGTGAAGAGAGTCATGGCGGCAGCAGCAAGTGGGGCTTCTCCCTGGAGAGGGCTCCACGGTGGCTTGTTCCCTTCCCAAACCACCCCAAAGAGATTTGCTGAGGAGCTGATTCTAGCTCCCGGCAAGTAGCGCTGCTCTCCCTGGGGTTTCAGTGGCTGACTTGGGGTGGGGGAAGTGGGTTACCAGACCTTTCTTCGGAGGCACAACTAGGTGAACCTAGACCTCAAACCTTTTGCTTAGCAGCTGTGCTCATTAACTGTTTGCACACCTGGGGACTCCAAACGAATGAGCAACCTAACAAAAGCAGTTAGGTTGCTATAAAAATGCAGCTGTACCATAACATCTCCTCTCCTCTTCTCACCAGACTGCCTCTCAGGCTCTGCCCTCACCACAACATTTTGTCGTTAAAACAGTCTTGCATGATGTCCCAAACCTTGACCTCTGCTTAGAATTTCCTAATGACAGACAATAATAGACTCAGCTAGTCTGAATAGCATGGTACGCATTTGTAGGAGACGAGATCTAATTTTAAGTGACTCATCTATTTGGCCTGCGCAGCTCACATCAGAAGGAGATGGCAGAGTTGGCATTGCACACACAGAGATTCCACCACGCGCTGCAGAGATGAATCACATGCAGACATGGGCTCTGCCACAGTGATGACTTGAACGCACGCCACCCCATTCCTCCGACGGTGTTCAGACTCTTCAGTGAAGAAGTCAAGGGGCAAAGCTAGCCGGGGAAAGCATGGTGCTGTAGTATCAGACAACCAGGACACACTACTC
>NW_022111339.1:5025483-5037204 GCF_000313985.2 Echinops telfairi
GATCCTGAAGGATGTGTAGGTGTCAACCACGGAAGTGGTTGAAAAAAACGTTTCCGGCAAAGGAGAGCCTGCGCTTTTGGAGATCTGATGATGAAAGAGGTGAGCTGAGAGTTTGCAGGGAAGAGGTGGTCTGAGCTGAGGCAAGAAAGGGATGGTTGTGAAGGGCCTTGCAAGTTTATCCAATGAGATTTGGCTTTATCCTAAAAGCACTGGAGAAGATCAATGCAGTGTTTAAGCACATTGGTGATGTGACTAGATTTGAATTTTAGAATAAAAAAAAAACCGTTCTGCGTCTGAACCATACTTCATATCATATTTCGTAGTCTCTACACATTTTATGAAGAACAAGGACAGTAAGGATAGGCTATTGTGCTTTTATGCTAAAATAATAATAAAAAATCATGGAGTGGATTCCAAGGGGTTGCATCCTTTATAGAATGCCCAAAGCTGTAATCTTCATGGGAGTAAATAGCCTCATTGTTCTCCCGAGGAGCAGATAGTGGATTTGAAATGCTAACCTTGTGATTAGCAGCCCAACTTTTACCTGACAGCACCATCAGTGCAGTATAATATTAACCTTATTACATAGCTGCATGCCATCATGTGATACATGACCATAATGCAGATGAACTAATCAGAAGAATCACAGCAAACATTTACAGAGTTCCTTTTATAAACTATCTCGCTTAATTCCTTAGCAATAAGTCCTGCTCTGGTTCCAATTGTATAGATAAGGGAATTGAGGCTTAGAAGGTTTAAGTAACTTGATGAGGTCATATAAGAATTAAATGGAAAATTACAATTATAGAGCTAATAGTCAGACCCCAGAGGGAACCAGTAACTACTTCATAGACTATGTTTCTATTTTCCCCAGGAGCCCTGATGGCCTAGTGGGTTGCATCTTGTAATGCTAATTTCAAGGTCAACCGTTTCAAACCATTGCTTGGGAGAATGTTGGGGCTTTTTGCTCTTGTAAAGACTAACAGTGCCGGAACCCCACAGGGACAGTTCTACCTGTCCTATAGGGTTGCTATGAGTCAGAAGTGACTCAATGGCAGAGTTTGCCTGTTTCCCAAACCACAACTCCCCTCCCCCTAAAGTGGACTATTCTATACAAATATCTTTCCAAGTTAGCTAGAAAGTAATATCCCCTGGAATGGTTGATTTATTTTCTGAAATGGTGTGCTCAACAATCAGGCCACCAGAGACCAAGCATATCTGATGAGCTTCCTACCCCAGCTGAGTGGATGTACAAAGTAAATTTCAGCTTTGTCTCTGCTGAAGGGCTCGTTTTATATTCTAGTGCAATGGTTTGAGGGACTTAAGTTCAATGGAATCATTCAGGCATAATGATAAAAAGGGCACTGGGGTAGCTTCATTTTCCATGAAAGAGGTCTTGTGGAAAGAAAGGTGAATTAAAGCATTCACGAAGTGTGACAAGATTAGCTTTGTATCAAAGATGGGCATGTATGAATTGTGGAATAAAACAACCCATTTCCCAATACCGCTGGGAGGAGGGCAGGATGCAAACAATGGCACACCTGACCTTTGTAATCAGGATGCAGGCAAAAATGGGATTCGATCCCAGTTCAACAATCCAAGTTGTTTCTCTAGTACCAGAGGCCTTCCTTAATTATTTTTTACTGCATGACCCTATTTGGGGAAGAGGGTCTTCCCTCCTCATCTCAAGTGTACTGATTGGTTGAGAGTGAGATAGCGCTGTGCTATCATTAACTGTCTGCTTATCTGCTCCGACATTTCGAAAGCCTTGCAGAAAGCCCATACACTTCTTGTTGGAGAATATTTTAGTACAACCAAGTGATTATGGAACTGTTGACAGAGTAGATAAAAGAATTGAGCCCTACAGGACCAGTGGTGTGAGTGGCGAAACAGGGAGGGTAAAGGGAGAATGGGTAGGAAAGAGGGAACTGATTACAAGGAACTATATGTGACCTCCTCCCTGGGGGACAGACAACCGAAAAGTGGGTGAAGGGAGACGTCGGACAGGGCAAGATATGACAAAATACCAATTTATAAACTATCAAGGGCTCATGAGGGAAGGGGGAGCGGGGAGGGAGGAGAAAAATAAGGACCTAATGTCGGGGGTTTAAGTGGAGAAAAAATGTTTTGAGAATGATGTACAAATGCGCTTTACACAATTGATGTGTGTATGGATTGTGATAACAGTTGTATGAGCCCCTAATAAAATGTTTTAAAAAAAAAGAATTGACCCCTATGTTAGCCTGGAACGAATGCTGTATTCTCAAACGGTGGCATGTGACAGAACCAGGGCATCCTGAAAAAGAATCTTCCAGAACCTCTCGTGAAGGTCTACATCTTGTCCCCTCTGAAAACTGAGGCCTGAACCCAATAACAACTGAAGATGATATGCTGTCATGGGAATACTAAACATGAGAAACCATGCAAGTTAAAGACATTTCTGGAGAATAATTGGATTTCATGTCTTATTCATAGGACAGCCTGTAACTGGAAGGAGAAGTAAAGATAGTTTTTATATGGTTTACTGGCCATGCCCAGAAACTAACTCCTCCAACCACCTCCCTCAGCAGCTATGGTCAGGGCTCACACTGGCCACGTTGGTAGCGCAATAGCCCTGTGTAAGAAAACCCTCTCCTCTCGTTAGCTCTGGTGGTATCACAGGCCACAAACGAATTGCTAACATTTAGCGCATCTGTTTCAAAGACAGAAGCACAGAGGACACAGGGAAATTTCAAACCAAATTTCAGGACTGAGCTCATAAAAGCACTGTACCATCTGTGGGATTTAGTTCAGACGCATCCCTATCCTGGTGGTAGTAGGGAAGCAGGAAAGAAGAGAGAAAGGATTGCATAGTACAGGCCGGCCCCCGGGTCACAATCTCTGACTTAGGTACAACCATAGTGATGAACCAAAGTCTCTTCTATTACAAAATGGAGTGGCTCATAATAACAAAAGGGCCCTACTTTTCAACATGCATCAAAACATTATTACTACTACTACCACCACTACTACTAGTACCACTACTACTAGTACCACTACTGTATCATTTTGTTACAAATGTTAGAGTGCATTTACAAGTGTTTCCTTCAGATTTTTATGAGTTGATAGAACTCCGTGCTATCGAATCAATTCCAACTCAGAGCAACCCTATAGAACTGCTCCTGTGGGCTTCTGAGACTATAATTCTTTGGGGGAGTAGAAAGCCTCATTTTTACCACTGTGAAGCTGCTGCTGGTTTCAAACTGTGGACCTTTTGGTCAACAGTCCAACACATAACCCACTATGCCACCAGGACTCCCAGTTGAAAGAAATTTGCATTATATATTAGACAAGGGCTTCCAAACGTTTGTGGGAAAATCCTATTACCTTTTAAAACCATTTTTTCCTTGCACTTTTAAAAGCCCCCTCCTGTGCTAAGAGAAACTTTTGATTAACTGATCTTAAATAATTCTAATTTGCATACAAATTCAATTTAAAAACAGATTTAGGAAGAGAACCCGTCTGTAATCTGAGACTGTAGCTAGATTTAAAACTCAAATCTCTCTTATCAACAAGAACAGTTCACAGGTGGCATTTAAAGTTGTCATGATCCCAAACACCTTTCCTTACACTAAAGGCATTGACTGCTTGAACTAAATCCAAACCCAACCCACTGCCATCGATTCAATGCACATGTCCCTGTACCTAAACACCGGCCTCCCTACATATTTTACTGTCTGGTGCCAAGATTTGAAAGTCCTCATCTTTCTCCTCCTGCTGGTTTTCTATGACCTTGAGGCCAGGCCCGGTTCTTACTCCTCCTTCTTGTCACCAGCGTGGAGGGGCAATAAATCCACACCAAAAAACCCTAAGCAAAACCCGATCATTTTTGGGTAAATACATTTCTATAGTGTAGGAGAAGGGAAGTTCCTTCAGAATCTCTTTGTAGATGATCACACTCATTGTCGAAGCAGCTTTTCATGGTTTGTGATTTTCATTTCCCTCTACAGTTCAAGGCACTTTGCGGGGTGGGGGGATCTATTCAGCACTTTTCCACTCATAATTCAAGAAAAAGAGTCATGCAGTATAATAAGGATAATTAGCTCCAACTGAAAATAATAAGCTAGGCACCGCCAAGCCCCCTCCACCTCACACAGTATGCGTGCTCTCCATCAAGGATAATTACAACTCCTGTAATTACTAACCTGTGGAAAGAACAAAGGAAAATGCAGTGCTGTGCTTCCATAACTGACATCGTTTCCTCCAATACCATCTCAATAAAACGCATCTAGCGCCAAATCTGTTCTTACAGCCTAGCAGCCAAGCACGCCTGTTGTTGCTTTTCAAAAACAGGGTAGACTCTTTATAAGAATGGTTTCTGATGTGTCTTCCCAGGAAGCAATGGTAGGGGTTTCGTAGGGTGGCAAGGGGGGTGGGGGAGCACTCAGATTTCTTCAAATTCTGCGCTTGTAAAAAGGAAGGTAGTAGGGAGTGAGGAGCTCATGCTACATATGGTTCAACACGTGGGCAGCATGGTTTCTTTCCATTAACTTGTTAACCTCCACGCTGCGTGGCAAGGAGCGCTGTGGACGTGACCATAGGCTTCCCCTGCTAACGTGCCTCCATCCAGAGCAGCGGACACGAGCTTCTCCCTCAGAGGAGAGCAGCTGCGGATTGGGCCAAACTTAAGTAAGAAACTCGGGGACAGATACTGTTCATGTTCCTTTCCAGGGCTGGTGCTCACGGCCATTTCCGATTTCCATCCATTTCGTTGCTCACGATTTCTCTCTTCTGCACATGCTGGGGACAGTGACTGGTGCTGTCGTTACGGGCCGGCCAGCTGATTTGGACACCCAGAGGCCTCATGGGACACAACAGAACTGCTGCCAAAGGGTTTTCTGGGCTGAAATCTTTTCGATAGCAGATCGCCAGTTCTTTCTGTTGCGTAACAATGGGGTGGATTCGGACCACCAAGTTTTCAGTTCGCAGTCAAGTGCTGGACGGTGTCCAAACAACAGTACCATACAGGAATGATGCTGTTGTACTTGGGTGCCGTCAACTCAGCATGAACAACGAAGGCTGTCAATGCTGGCTAAAGGCTGCTCTCTCAACCCATTACTCTCTTCCGAAGAAGATTGCGGGACCTCAGAAATAGCCCGTGTGCCCACAAAGCAGGCTCCACACTTGACACACAGAGGTGGCTGCATGTACGCTTCAGTCTGGATCTCCCTGGGTAGTGTAAACAGCATGCTTACCGCTGATGGAGAGATCAGAGGCTCGGTTTACTCAGAGACAACTTGAAGAAAGGTCTGGTGATCTACTTCTGAAAAACAATCAGTTACTGAAAACTCTCTGGAGCATGTTGCTGCTCTGACAGACTGAGGTCACCGTGAGTCAGGATCAACTCGCCAGCAACTGGTTTGGTTCGGGGTTGTTTTTCAACTCTAATGGCTGTCCTCCCTTTGCATCACAAAGCAACAGCAACAAAAAGCCTTTTGCTTCTAGTGCATTTGGGTTCATAGTGACCCTGTGGGTCAGAGTAGAACTGTCCCATTGGGTTTCCAAGGTTGTAAACCTGTACAGAAGCTGACTACCATATCTTCCTTCCAAGATCTGGTAGGTTCGAATTGCTGATCTTTTAGTTAGCAACCAAGTGCCTTAGCCATTGTGCCACCGAAGCTCCTTCATGTCTTAATATGACAAACATGAGAGATGGTGTTAATGAGATTGCTAAATCATTGTTCTTAATATATTTTTTTAATCAATTTATTGGGGCTCATACAATTCATCACAATACATAGATCAATTGTATAAAACACATCTATACATTTGTTGCCCTCATTATTCCCAAAATTCGCTTGCCTCTTGGGTTCCCGGAATCAGCTCATTTTCCTTTTTTCCCCCCTCCCCTTCCCTTCCTCCTCCCCTCCCCCCCATGTACCCTTAATAATTTATTAATTATTATTGTATCTTATATTACACTGTCCGGCGTCTCCCTTCACCCACCCTTCTGCTGCCCGTCCCCCAGAGAGTAGGTTATATGTAGCTCCCTGTGATCCATTCCCCCTTTCTTCACCCCCTTTCCCTCCTGGTATTGCCACTGTCACCCCTGGTCCTGAGAGGTTCATCTGTCCTAGATTCCCTGCGTTTCTGATTCCCATCTGTCCCGCTGTGCATCATCTGGTCTAACCAGGTCTGCAAGGCAATATTGGGGTTCTGGTAGTTGGGGGGAGGAAGCATTTAAGAACCAGAGGAAGGTTGTGGGTTTCATTATTGCTATACTGTACCCTAAGTGACTCATCTCCCCACTACCCCTCTGGAAGGTATGTCCAATTGTCTAGAGATGGGCATTGGGTCTCCATCACGCGCCACCCTCATTGATGAGGATATGATTCCCCCTCCCCACCTCTGGTGTTTAAAGCCTGGTCCCTTTGGCCCTTCATGATCACACATGTTGGTGTGCTGCTTCCATGTGGGCTTTGTTGCTTCTGGGCTAGATGGCCGCTTGTTTACTTTCAAGCCTTTCAGTCCCCAGATGCTATAGGTCTCGGTAGCCGGGCACCATCAGCCTTCTTCACCACACTTACTTATGCACACATTTGTCTTCAGCGTTTATGTGTGGAAGGTGGTCACACCATGGTGGTTTTTGTTCTTTGGTGTCTGCTGCCTGTTTCCTTCAGCACTTTGTGTTCGCACAGGCTCGTGTGCTTCTTCTCTGTGGACTTTGTTGTTTCTGAGCAAGATGGCTGCTTGTTTGCCTACAAGCCTTTAAATATTTAAGGAGGTTTAGAGAACAAAGAAGGACCAAACTGAATAAGATATAATGCTGATTTCGAGAAAGGGAATGGATGTGAATTCTGGGAAAGAACAGAGTAGAACTGCCTTGTGGAATTCTGTGACTGAAAAACCTCATTATTATTCAGGTAGAATAATTCAGAGTATACAGGGAGAAAAAAGTGGGGAGATTAAAAACAAAACAAAACAAAAACTTAACTTTTATCCATGACAGGCAATGGAAAAATATAGTTCTGTGTAATTTTTGTGCTAGAAAAGGTATCTTTAAATATGTATTAAATTATTGTATGGAAGGATGGTTAGACTTCTCTGTGACAGCAAGGAGTAGTACTTGCTTGGCGTATCCTGGGAAATGTAAAAAGGACCTAGATTTCCACTCAGCCATTAGAGTTTTCCAAAAAATAGGATAAGTTGTCATAGAAGGTGCAGGGAGCTACGCCATCACTACACATATCATATAGAGAACTGCAGGACCGGATTGACAATTGAATGAGACAGCCTTCATAAGACTACTGATATCTGAATAGGATTTTATAGTCTTACAGTATCTTCACATACCTCCCCATCTTAAATCTAGCCCAGCCAGTCTGAGACCTGAGGATTTGGCTGAGGGAATGGTTTAGGAGAGGCTGGGCACCTGTGGTACTGGTCTAGTGGAGAGTTCCTGGTCATGATCAAAAAAGGGACAGAGCTCCGTGTTTTAGTGGGTGGCAGCCTTGGGAAGTTGCAAAGTATTTTGGAGAAGAGCTGCTTGAATGGAGAAGGAAGAGCAGCAAAGATCTCTCAGAAGTAAGTCTGTCACTCGAGTTGGGCGATAAACAGCTGGGGCAATAGAGGGATGGACACAAGTCTGCTGTGGCCTCCGTCCTTGAAGAAGGTAGTTTTCTGGAGGTTCCCTATAGACTCTACTAGCTGAAAGCAGGAAAAGACTCTTAAAGACACTAAACCAGCTCTGATATTGCCGCATGTTATCCTGTGTCCCTGTTTTCAGAAGAGGAACCTGAGACCCTGAGAAGTGAAGTTCTCAAGCAACACAAACATGCGGTAGAGCCAAGAGAGCAGCAATCTAGGTCTCTCGGCTCCCGGTGGACTGCATCAACCTAAGGCAAACACCAGAATGCAGAAAGCTGACCCTTGACATAGATGAGCGCAGGGTGCCCTCACACACAGATTCCCCTCCTCTTGCCCTGGTTGCTACAGTTTCTGGAGCTGGAGATAAATGACAATGCTTACAGCTCTTCTCCTTGGTCACTTGTAGACCTGCTTCTCTGGTACATATTTGAGATTGATTTCAGCATCCTGCTACTACTTCTGTAGGACTTTGTGTCAAAATCATATTAGATGGACATTCATTGATCCCTCATCATAATTATAGCCTGAAAGTTATTGTTCAAGGCTCTGAGAACTTGGACGTTTATTACTACTCATTATCATAGCCAATGTACAGCTCTCAGCCTAAATATAGGATGATGAGATCTTTATAAGTCTGTAATCAAACCCCAGAGTGGAAGCTGGGCCCAACTGTCTAGGACCATTTTGGAAGTCATTTGGGCATGACTGTAATTCTTTTACAAAGAAAACCACCCCCTTCCCCCCACCTTGCTACATTTCCTATTTAAAGTCAACTTTCTGTTGAATCATTTATTGGACTTCATTAAACAGTATCATTTAGAGAACACAATTTATTTTCCAAGAGCCCTGGTGGCATTGTGGTTACTTGTGGGGCTGTGAACCCCAAGGTCAGCAGTTTGAAACCACCAGGTCCCGAGGAGAAAGACTGGCTTTCTACTCCCATAAACAGTTATAATCTCAGACACTTACAGGGGGCAGAACTACCCTACCCTGTCCTATAGGGTCACCATGAGTTGGCATCATCTCTATGGCAGTGAGACTTACCCTTTTATAAGTGATTAAAAAACAAAACTAGTAAAGGGACAGAAAACATGAAGGGGGGCAAACTAATCACTCCTCTGCACACCTCGTTTCAAAGAAGAATCATCACTACTCTTTGTGATCATGAGAAGAGTGTCTCAGAAGCAGGGCACTCTACTCCGGATCAGGGATTCAAAACTCAAACTCACTGCCATGGAGTCAGTGCTGACTCAGAGAGAACCCCTGTGGGCTCCCAAGATGGTAGCTGTTTATGGGAGGAGAAAACCCAGTCTGTCTCCTAAGGAGCTGCTGTTGGTTTTGAATGGTCACCCACGTGATTGCAGCCCAACTCGTAACCACTTCCCCACCCCAGGTCCTTGGAACATGGATTGGAACTTCCCAAAGTCTGTTGAGGATTGTGTTCAGTTAGAGGGAAGAGGAGGGGCTCTTTTGGATAGTGTTTTGTTTCCCCTTTGTCGTGGTTGTTGTTGGGTGCCTTGAGGAAGCATCTGACTCGTAACGCCCCGATGCACAAAGGCCCAACCAACTGCTCCATCCTCACAGTGTTATGCTGGAGCCCATTGTGGCAACCACTGTGTCAATCTAGCTCCTTGAGAGTCTGCCTCTTTTTCACTGACCTTCTACTCTGCCAAGCACAGTGTCCTTTTCCAGACTCGCCTCTCCCAATAACTTGTCCAAAGTATGTGTGCCAGAGTCTTCATTATTATGACCCAAAGGGGTTTATGAGACAGGCTTTCCTATTTTAATCCCTAGGACTTCTGCTGTGTCTGCTTTGTGAGGCAATCGAGATTCCCAGAAGACTCATGTGATTTGTCACCTACAATGAACCCTCGTTTATCGCGGTTAATCGGTTCTAGACCCTACCGTGATAAATGAAATTCCGCGAAGTAGGATTCCTTATTTGTAAATCAAATATTTTCGTAGTTAGAGCATAGAGGACATGAAAAAACACCCTTTAGTCACCGTCACACTCGTATTACCCAATTTATTAAACGAAAAAGGGAAAATACAGTAAAGCATTTTGGACGTTACAATGATCATTTATTATTTATTATATTATTTATGGCATCAAGCATGTACAGTATGAGCCAATCAGTGGCAGTAATGACAGAGCATGCGCTGTTACGCAAAAACCGCGATAGAGTGAAGCCGCGGAAGTCGAAGCGCGAAGTGGCGAGGGTTCACTGTACATAGCAGTGTAGGTAATTATGAAGTGAAGGGGGTCTTCCGAAGCCCACTTGGAGGGAAGGAAATGACAGTGGTTAAACCAGAGCAAATGTTCAGAACAGCAAATGAAACCTTCCTTGCTCTTCTCTTATCATTCACAAATTTTTTACCTCCTTGTGGTGGAACTATATGTAACAGAACCCCTGGCATCTCAACAAATGATCCGACTGGGGAATTCATTAGCAAGGATTACAATCTTCAAGTTGGGCAACTGCTCTCAGGATCCTTTCAAAATCATGAAGATGAACATAGTACCCCATGCTTCACTTTGAAAAAACACATTTTATTTTGGTGAGAATCTGCACAGCGGGTTTCAACTCACTGCCATCGAGTAAAGGCTGATGCAGAGTGGCCCCCTGTGGGTTTCCAAGACTGTAACCGTGTATGGGAGTAGAAAGTCCAGTCTTCCTCTTGAGGAGCTGCTGGTGGTTTCAAACTGCCAACCCTGCCGATCCTAGCATACACCAATTTGGAAATCTCTGCACATACCATTCAGGAACACTGATTGCCTTCCAAACATTCTTCTCCTCTTTTCTGAATGGTTCCTCCTTATTAACCTAAACTCACTGCTGCTTGATCTTCTTCATCGTTAACTCCTGTCCTCTTCCTCCCCCATGAATCCCACCGTGATCATGTTCCATCTTAATTTCTACTTCCCTCACACAGATGCCGCGGATGACAACACATCACACTGTTTTGATTGTTGTGTGTCAGAAGGGACTCGGTGACAGGGAGTGACCCCGCAGAACCCATGGGAGCATCTCCTTTTCACTTAGTAATGTGTTGTGGAAGATCCACAATTTAGTTAGGGGTGGCCTTCATGTAGTTAGGAAGGCCTGCCCTGTAGAAAAAGAGAGCCAACTGGACAATCCAAAAAAATATAATGCCAAGCAATAATCAACACCAAACACAATGATGTAAACAATCAGCACTCTATGAATTCAGCAAAGGAGATTCTTTGTGTTTGGGCAAAGATGAGACTTACACCACCCAACGTGGCTATAGATCACAGGGAAGGTGAAATGATACGGTGGTCACTTGCAAGCAAGTCTTTCCCAAATGTGAACATTTAGGTGCAAAACGAATCAATTCAACAACCACAGACCTAGTTTATTTGTGGCAGGGCATGATTTTGTGTTATTTTTCTGGGCCCCGGCACACTTCAGTGAACCTATTCTTGCCCTCCCGGGTTATGTTGTTGGATTCAGAAAGGGGAGCCAGGTGAACACAAAGAAACATTCATGGAAAGCTGATGACAGATGCAGCTCATCTGAAAATGTTGGAACTGTTAGGAGCACACCCCAGTCAGCATCCAATCTAGCAAACCCTCTGCTGGGTACATACCCTAAAGACGTGAGTCAGAGCCTGAACAGACGTGCACGGCCATGTTCATCATAGCAGTGTTCATTATAACAAGAAGTTGGAAACAACCCGAATGCCCTTCAGCAGGAGACTGGATAAGGAAACGGTGGTACAAGCACCCAGCAGAATGCCATGCATTGCTAAAAACACAAGGAAACCATGAAGCACCTCATGATATGGACGGGCTTGGAGATTGTTACACGGAGCGAAGTTAGTCAACCACAAAGTTAGTTGATATGACAAGAGACCGCTGTTATAAAGGGGGAAATACCAAAACAAACAGGCCAAAGACTTTCAGGGCTAAGAGAACAGATTTTGGAGGCTACCAAGATGGGGAGGGCAAGGAAAGGAAGATGAAGCCGGAGTCTAGAGGGTTGGCTGCTATTAACATGGGTGAAGAGGTCTTGTAATCCACAAGCAGAAGAAGAGTTAGCAAAGGGAGGTGTGAGGGAAGTGACGGGGGGG
>NW_022111339.1:5037304-5059042 GCF_000313985.2 Echinops telfairi
GGGGGGGGTATCGCTACATAATTTCAACTGTTGAATACAAAACTGGATGATCTGACGGTAAGCTCCCCACCTAATTCAGAGCAAAAAAATTATTTAAAAAATGCAATGGAGTCAATAAACGGCCAAGAAACCAAAAACAAACAAACAAAAAAAACTCAGCCAACCATCTGAAACTTGACAGGTCAGAGTGCCAGTAACCATTTGGCATGAGATGTCGGTGCACGTCCATCTCAACTTTGAGTCTGCCTCCAGTATGGACTTCATGCTGGAGTAGCAAGTTGAAAATTGGCAAGGCAGGACTGTGAAATGAGGGAAGAGTAAGTAAACCACCTAGGCCACCACCTGACACAGGTCACTTTGTCACACTGTGGTGGCTTGGGTGTTGCTCTGATGCCGGAGCTGTGTCCCTGGTATTTCTAATACCAGCACCATCCCATTATGAGTCGCAGGGTTTTTCCTGGCTGTTTTTTCAGAAGCAGATCCCTAGTTCTTCCTTCCTATCCCGTCATTTCAGTCTCAAAGATCTAGACATGTATTGAGATGCGGTGATATATACACACATTGGCGTGTAACCGTGTTGCCTGATGACAGTGTTAGAAGACAAGCGCTCTAGGCTGGTGAGCTCTCAAAATGCACAGTGGCTGCAACAATAGATCTGAGTATTCCAACGATGGTGAGGATGGCACAGGATCACAAGTTTTGTTCTGTTTTGTTGGGGACCATGTGTGAGGGGACGTTCAGTTGGTGGCAATTTGCAACAGCAGGCGCAAGAGATCTGTGGGCCCAAACTGAAGGGCGAATCATTACCCTGGCCATGCTTTGAGGAGTCTCACCTAGCGCAGCTTAGATCCCTCCAATACAGAGAGTAGAGCAACAAAGCAAACTCATGGCCATCGAGTGGGTTTTAGCTCACAGCAAAAGAGCAGAGTTTCCCCCAGAGGGTTTCCAAGACTGCCATTCTGGTGGGAGCAAACCACCACACCTTCCTTCCATGGGCAGCTGAGGATTTGAACAGTTGACATTGTGGTTGGCAGCTGGATGTTTAACCACTGACCTGCCAGCCCTCCCTGCGCAAGACAAGAGATGTGCGATATTTACACTTAGGAAATGGTTGTGGGCCCAAGGGGTCATGTTGGTTGTGGAATATGGTAGCAGAAGCTGTCTTAGCGCACCGAGATTTGATCTAGGAACAATTCAGGAACACTAAATGCTAGCCTGATCTTCCAGGTCCACATGAGTGTAGGCTTCAACTTCTCCATGCAGACAAGACTTAGACTTTCATTGAGAATGCTCGTGTGAGACCTTTAAAAACCAAGACCTGCATGTTCTTCATGAAAATGCAAACGTCCCTGACATTTAGGGTAACAGAAGGAGTTGCTCTGATATTCTCTGCTAAATTGACAAGATTTGGCTAAAACTTCAAGTGTCTGCCCTATCACAGGGGAGTATTAGTCATGCTCTTCAAAGCTCTCGTGTACTGTACTCTGGCATGTGAGTGTGCTGAATGCCGTGCACTGAGGGATGGGTGAGAAGAGCCAAGCAGGCTGTCCGTTGTTCTTGACTCCATGAAGTCCTTTCGATGAACCGAGCGGAGATCTCAGAAATCACATACATTGTCAGGAGGACACCAGAAGGGAATCGGTCTTTTAAAGCTTGTGTGGCATAGAATCCTCAAAATGCATCCCCACTGAGTCGGAGGGGGGCGCCAACTTGCATTGCCGGGAAACCGGATGCTGACCTCCAGGAGATTCAGGAACTCAGACACAGTTCCGGCCGGTAGGACTGGAATTGCCGATACGCTTTAGGTGTCGATGAGAGTGTTGTCCTTTTCATTTCATGGAGATGATGTTCTGAGAACGTCAACTTGATGGCTTTTCAGTAAAGCAAGCGAGCCCAGAGTGGTTGTGGCGATGTCTACAGTTATAACACTGCTCGTTCCCAGAGAATTCTAGAGAGACCATCTTGTATGGCGAAAGATGGAGAAGACAGGAGAAGGAAAGAATTGTCTGGTGGTCATTTGTAGATCAATGTATGGCTGCAGAGTTGAAGTTTTGACAAGGAGGTAGAAGGACAATAGGAAAAAGCTGGACACCGATTACACTAGGCCAGTGTTGTGATCTATGGGACCAGGGAGAGCACCCAGGTAAGCTCCAGATGCCTGCTGCCCTTGAAAGCAAGCCATCCATCATCAGCCCTCTTCATCTGGACTATCATGTGCATGGATATTTTGGGCCCATGAGAAGGACTGGATGGCTTTCTGAATTGACCATCCATCAAAGCACCCCAAAACCCAAATCAAAACCATGGAGTTAATTCTGACTCACAGCAAGCCTATCAAAAGAGGGCATTGTTCGTTAATATGGGCGATGATACTCTCTTGTAGGGCTGGCGATGAATCTCCTCAGTTGAGAGGCGCTGCACAGTAGCTGCCACTACGAGGACTCAGCATCCTGAGGAGTATGGAGAGGACACAGGCCCATGGCTTCTGCCATACACGGGGCTGCCAGGAGGGGGCGCCAGCCCAAGGTTAACTAAGGAAACCTACTTGCTTCTCCAGTTTCTGGGGAATAGCTAACACACGTGTAGACTAGGAATACATTTTTTTTTTAGCTTGTTTTAAAATTTTCACTGAAATATTTTTTTCAAAGCTTGTCTGGAAAGGGACTTGACTTTCCTTTAATAATCTGACAAGCAAAAGCGTACAGTACGATTTGTGACCCGCAGATCCAAAAGCGTGTACATAAATAATACAGGAAACTGAAAAATGATCTTATGTAAAGTCACTCGACAAGAGGCATGTTTCATTAGCACCTACTAATAAAACAGATGCATGTGGAATTATTTAGGGCGGCATGTAGTGTTCTGAACAATACGATATCAGCTCAGGGTGCTGAGGGCAGGCAATATAACCTGTTTTTAATTGAGCATTTTATCCTCACACAAAACAAGGGACAGCTTGTGTTTTATATATTTCTGTACCACTTCATTATCCAACAAGAAATGCAAAAAATAAGTTACAAAGAAAAAAATCACCAACTTTAAGCAGGAAACAAATTTAAAGGCACAGTTAAAAAATATTTTATTTAGTCATCTAAATCTTTTATATGAAAACTAAGAGATGGATGAATATCATGCTGGTCATGCTATAAGCAAAACTTCAGTGATTTTCAGGTACCTTGGTGGCATTATTTTTAGTACATCCTATTACATAGAACATATTTTAATATATTCTAATAATTATCTTTGAAGAATAGCCCAGGGCAGTCTCAAAGATAACGAATACCACCAGGTTGATCTTGACTCATGATGACCCCATGTGTCTCAGAGGTGGGTTTTCAAGGCTGATTCTTCAGCGCGAGATTGCCAGGCCTTTCTTCTGAGGCACCTCTGGGTTGTTTACCTCCAATCTTTTTTTGAAGTAAACATGTCAACTGTTTGCGTGACCCAAGGACTCCTCAAATTTAGAATGTACTTTGTTTTTTGTGCGTGAAAACTCCAAATGGAAGCTCTCCTTTCGCTGAAGTAGGTAATTTCTTAGCACCACCACCACCACCACCACCAAGGACGCAGAGTCACAGCAATTATTGGAAAATCAGATGTGAACAAATAGAAAAATCTTCTTTCTCCAAGGCTTCGGGGTGCAGGACTTCCCTGAGGACTTTCTGCGGACAGCTGCAATGTTTGTGAATGTTGGGCCAACGTGAATGCCAAGGGCGGTCTTGAAGGGAAGACACGGAAACATAAACCCGAGCCTGGCTGCAGCTTGAGCGATAGGAACTGAATGTCAGAGGGCAGGTCCTCCCATTGGCCTCGTGACCATGGTCGTGACTGTGTGGCTACGACCTCCATGTTTTTTTAAATTTTCCCACCAGCTGTGCCACCTTCTTCTCTTCCAGCAACTGCTTTTCCCTCTGGCCCCACTTCACTCCCCTCCCCCCCACCATATTCCCACCCCTGTCGGGTCTCCATGAACAGCCTGGGACCCCATTCCTGCAGCAGCAGAGGGGACCCTAAAAGACCTGGGTTGAACTATGTGAAAGAATCTGAGCCCTGCTCTGAGCTGTCAGAGTGATGTACTCAGAAATCAATAGTGTATCTGTTCAGTCATTTCTTTCTCCACACAAAATTCAGGAGATAACCGGAGAGCCTGATCCATGCAGCCGCCACCGTCTGTTAGTTTATCATGCTGTGGGGGTGAGTGCTGTGATGCTGGGAACTCTGCTGCCAGTAGTTCAAGTACCAGCAGGGACAGTCATGGTGCATGTGTTTCCTCAGGGCTTTCAGAAGAAGAGGGACTAGAAAGAAATGCCTGGAGCCCCACTTCCTGCAAACTAGCCCATGAGAACCCTACAGATCCTAGCAAAATATCATCCAAGACAGTGCTAGGGGAGGAATCCCACACACCAACGATCGCAAAGGCAGGGAAGGACCAGGCCATGGCTTGCGTGGTTTTCCACGAGGACTCCATGAGTGGGAGCTGACATGATGGCAGGTTGGGCACCGAGCTGGGTGCCGTCTGGTGACACAATGGAAAATGAAATTGGCCTGCTGCCAAGGAGGCTACAATCTAGTCAACATCATAATCCGAATGTTGAATATATAAGGATGGAAAAGGAGCACAGAGGAGGACATATAGATATGTCCTTCCTGGCACCAGCAAGCCCACCTTTACAGTGAAGGTAACCAGATCTATGAAACCCTGGCTTAATTCAAGAGGTCTATGTTGCTGCCAAGGAGCCTGGTGGTACTATAGTCAGCACAAGGTGGCTAACTAAAGATGTGTGTACAACCCTGGAGACCTCATGGGACATTTGTCATCTATCCTTTTGTTCTTCTTAGGTGCTGTTGAGCGATTCCAACTCAAAGCAACCCTATCTACCACACTTCCCCATGCTCTGCAATCCTCCTAACAGTTATGCTTGAATTCACTATTGTAGCCACTGTGCCCATTCATCTTGTGAAAGATCTTTCTCTTTTTCACAGATCCTCCCCTTCAACAGACATGATGTTCTTCTTTGGGCCCCCTCCCCCCCAAACCCTCATATTATATCCAAAGTACATGAGGTGATGTCTCATCACCCTCATTTCTAAGGACCATCTTGGTTATACTTCTTTCAGGACAGATCTGTCCATTCTCCTGATCATGCAAGTTATACTCAATATTCTTCACCAACACAACACCGTAAATCAAATGCACCCATTCTTCACCAGTCTTCATTATTATGAAGTGATTGGAAAAACCATGGCTTGAATCAGGCGCACTTTTGTTCTCAGAGTGACGCATTTGCCCTTTCACACATCTCAAAGTGGCCTTTTGCAGCAGATGTGACAAATGGTGCCCTGTAATTACAGGCTACAGGATGAGGCTAGCCCTGGAGTCAGTTTTTTTTTGCTATAGAAAAGAGTTGAAACTCTCAAGCAAAGATGGACGGACCTCAATCCAACACAATTCAAGAGATGGGAATGGGATGTGTTCATTAGACCCGAGGCCCCTGTGCTGAGAACCTCCTAGAACCAGGAGTCCCATGGAGAGAGTTATAACACACGTGTGAGCATCACTGGAGATGGCAGCGAAATGCAGCAGCAGAACCAGGAGATGAGGGGAGACATGGGAGTGGACCCACCTCCAGAGAGAGACTGCCACCTCCAGGCAGGAGACATCATGGGGCGTGAGGACCTGCAAGCACTTATCCGTGGGGCTAAGCAGCTTTGCAACACTTTCCTGTGCAAGGCAGAAACTGGTCTGAGGGGTCCAGGAGCTGAAGGCCAGAAGTAGTCCTGCCTACAGAGAAAGCAGAGCAGAGGCTGTTCTGATCCCTCAGAGCTGGCAGAGTACAAGTGTCCCAGGAAAGCCCGTGTTCTGAGTTCAAGCTTCTAACCTAAACTGTCTGGAAATAAATGTCTGTTTGTTAAAGCTACCCATTGTGATGGTTCTGTGGTAGCGGGGCTAGATAACCGAGACACGTATGAATGAGATGGCAAAACAACAAAACCAGGACTTCCAGTTCTTTAGCCTTCTCGAACACCAGAGGCCGAGAAAACAACATTTTCAAACCTCTCATGTATCAACAGAATAAAATATTTTGAAGACACACAAGTCACATATGGCTGTCCCAGAATATCACAATCCATGAATAGGGGTGTTATTGTTTTTATGTTCTGCAAGAAAGCTTCACACACACTTTTGCAGATATGCCAAGTGTAGCTTGATTCATAATAGATTCATAATAGATGCTAAAAGCTGAAGACGCGAACTGACTGCAAAGTACTTGCCATGTTGTGTTTGCTGTTGACAAAGCTAGCAGCAGTTTCTTTGCCTTGGAGGGGGACTCAGGAAGTTTAACTAGTGCTTTGAAAGGCAAATGTGAGGAGTGTGGGACTGGATGCGGTCATGTGACTCGGTGACTTCACTAGTTTTGACCTCAGTAAGCAACGAGTCCTTCCGGAAGTACTCCCCACCGCCCCTTAAGATTTTCACTCCCTCTAGAATGTGAATCAATTATCTGAAAACTCCTTTAAGATTCTCTGAGAGTAGTTCCCTGAAATATGCTTTTGTGGCACTATTGGGTGGTGATTAGATTGCCAGTCGACAAGTCGGTGGTTCATTTCAACCTGTTACTTTGGGAGAAAGTTGAGTCTATTTGCTCTTGCCAAGATTTAAAGCCATAGAAACCCTGCAAGGTCACTGAATCAGAACCAACTTGATGGCATTGGTATTTATATATTTATGTATCTATAAGTACATAATGATTTTTCCCATTGCAATACAGACAGCAAAAGCAATCAGAAAACCCAAGCTTGGGCTACTAGCTGTCTTATAGAACCGTTGTCAAGCAAAGCAACCTCGGACTTCACTTTCTTCACCTGGTTCAGTCTACATTTGTTTGTTCAAGAAACCTTCCCTGATAGAGGAGGTATAAGACAGAGCTCTAGTTTCCTTGGAACCCTAGACTGGGACAGAGAGAGAAGATGTAGACAAGAAGAGTTAAAATATGAAGGCGCCTTGGTGCACAGTGATTCAAACACTCAGCTGCTAGCCAAGTGTGATTTGAATCCACAGCTACTCTGCGGGAGAAAGATGTCCCACAGGACTCTAGTGACTGCAGTCTTAGAAACCTTATGGGCAAGTCTGCTCTGTCTTCTAGGGTAGCTCCCATTGACTCCTGGAGTTGGCATTGAGTCCGTGGTAGCAAGTTTAGTTTTTGGGGCTTTTTAAAAGTTACAATATAGAATGGTAAAACTAAGTGCTATTGGAGTTTATGAGTTTGAACTAAGCCATCTTGTAAGGTATTTCTGAGCTCTAATCGGCTTGTACTGACTGCGAAAAGGATTTTGTCTCTGATGATAGACCCTGTTAAGAATGAGTTTAAAAATGAATAAGTAGCTGCTGTCAAGTGGTCTTCAACTCATGGTTCTTTATTGACAACAGAAGGAAACATAGTTTAGTCATTGACTAATTTTTGGAAGTACATTGTTGGGCCTTTCTTCCCGGACTCTCTTAGCTGGAAAGTGGGGCTGAAACCTGTTCACAAGGAGTGACCCCGCCCACATTTCTTTAAAGATAGGTGGCATAGCTTCCAACATAAAAGCAATACGCAAGCCACCACAATGTGGCTGACTGACAGATGGGTGGTTTGTCAGGAGAGAAGCATGATTATAAAGGCAGAATACATTCCAGATGAGTGTGAAAGCAAAGTTGATGTGTTAACCACTCAGCTGTTCATCTTAAGACTCCAGCCTCTTTGCCAAGTGATGATGGCTCTGGAGAAGCAAAGACAGGGTAGGGTCTGGGGTGGGGTTGGTGGTGGAGGAAATATGGGCCTATGAGAGGAGGAAACAGAGGCAAAGACATGAGCAGAATTGGCTGACGCCTCCTTCAATGCACTAGGCTTCCTCACATAGAATAAAGCCTCTCTCTCATGGGTAGATGATCACTCATCCTAAATGTTCCAAGAGAAAGGGGCTGTATCTCTGAAGTCCCTTCCACCTCTGACATCCTTTTTTTTTTTCAATGTGTGTGATTCTTGCCACACAAATGGATGTCAGGCTAAAGGATCTTACACTGGTGAAGCAAAGGCACCTCTGTGTATCTGGAGAGGCCTCTGAGTTTGTCTCTTCTACCTTTACTCACTATTGTTGCACACATTGACCTCCCACCTTCAGAGATGAATCCTGATGGGTCTAACACAATTCATGATAATTCCATGGTACTTGCCAATGATTGGCTGATGAATCCAGACCGAATCAGTGCATATCATTCCCTTGGTAAAGAACATTCACTCAGGATTGGTTTCTTGTTCCTATAAGGCCAACAAGATAGAAGATAAAGGGAACTTCCTTCCACCTGAATTGAGATGAATGGGAAGCGATGCTCCTTTCTTCTTCTGGATCTGGGAGAGTGCTGATGTGAAGTGTAGGGCTGTTGTAGACATTCTTTGAGCCATGGAATTGCTTAGAATCACACTTGGAGCTGCAGTAAAGCATCTGGGATACCCGACCTATCTCTAGATGTTAAGTCATGTGAACCAATGAAACTCCTTACTTTTAAGCCAGTTGAGTAGGATCTTCTGTCACTTGCATTTGAAGGCCTCCTCTCTGATAGGGTGCTTAAACTATTACCAAATTTTATACTTGGGAGTTATCTTCTTCATTGGCAAGCCCATATCACATGTGATCATAGGAGACTCTAAAAGCAGAACTGAATCCTTAAAAGGGTCAATGGAATAATATTAAGCCTGCTTTGATATTGAGGGTGTGTGGCATTGAGTAATGGACCAGATTTTTTACTCTGGCTCTGCCTTTCTTTTTTTAAAAATTTTAATAAATCATATTACTGGGGACTCTTACAGCTCTTATAAAAATCCATATATGCTTTTCATTAGCTGCATATCCATGTAAAATCCACCCAGATTCTCTAATTCTGTGCTATAAATTGATGGGTTTGAATTAGGCCATCGTCAAGTTCCCCCCAACTCTCCAATTTCATTCAAATTCAATAGCATCATCATTAGATGATACATGTGTATCAGGCATTGTTGTAGACATCAATAATGGACCACCAAGATCTGGTTACTCCTGCCCTGGAGCTTTTGGCCTTTGATGGCTCACCTCTGTGCGGTGCAACCGCCACAATGAAGAGCAGCGAGGTGAGGGTGCTTCTCTATGACGGGAATTAAAGGATCAGGACTTTTGGCCTGAACAGATGAAATCACGGGGAAATATAGAAATAATGTGTCTCACAATCGCCTTGATCCATCAGTGAAAACAGCGACCCTAGTGTTGCAACAGTATGATACAGCTGAGGTGGTTTTGGCTGACTTGTAATCATCCAAAAATATAGCACTTGAACAGTGTGAGTTAAACGCTCCATCTTCTGCCACTCAAACATAAAGGTGAAACAGAAATCAATCCTGTTGTTGAAGAATTTCAAAGCCAGTGGTTTAAAAAAATCATACAGATTTGCATGGCATGCTGAAGTTCCGTGAAGATGTTTTGAAAAACATTCTCATGGGTAGCATACTTGTTTGCCAACTGTCTTCTTTGGCTTGGTGGACATGTCTAGAAACGCCAGTCTTCCCACATGTAGAGTGAAAATGAAGTCAAGTATTATTCAGTGTCTCCCTGCGTGCAACTGAGGTGGCATTTCCATGAGATACAAATTAGTATTACTATTCTTTAATTCCGTCTTGTTTCTCTGAGGTAATTGGGGAGGGACAGACCTGATCAAATGTTCGTAGATGCTTTGGGGAGTGGGAACAAGTGAGTGTTTCTTGGGCAGGGACCTACTAGTCTCAACACCTGGTCCCTGTGGGACGCCAAGTCCTCCGTGGTGTTTCCAAGAGAAGAAAAATCTGCAAACTGGAAGCTGAGAATTATCAGCTTGGTGGCAATCTCAAGGTGAACATGTTGGCGGGCAAATCAAAGCACCTAGGCAAAGACAAACTGCCAGTTTCATGTGTGGAAAACTGTTTCCCTAGTGAGCTAAGATATTTCAACGTGAGTGCTCAGCTAGGTGCTGTGGTCAGTGGGCATTGCCGAGTTGGTTACAACTCATGGTGACTGCATGTGACAGGGCACAACGGTCTTCACTGGCATTTCTTAGCTGCAATCTTTGCAGAAACAGGCCTCCAGATCGTTCTCCTGAAGAGTGATTGGTGGGGGTCGAACCACTCACCTGTTGACTAGCAGTCAAGCTATTGAGTTTCTATGTGGGCCATCTAGTTTCTTCAGCTATGAGTACAGGCTCCAAAGGAAAGCAAGATGGTCTAAATATTAAGGCGCAAGGTCATGCTTTACTGCTTAGTAAAGAGAGCAAGCACAAACAGTCTTCAGAGGGTTTGGGGTTGATTTCACCCCTTCTAAGGAGCCCTGGTGGCACAGTGATTAAGCACTTGCCTGCTAACAGACAGGCCAGGGGCTTAAACCTACCTGCTGCTCCATGGGAGATAGCTATAGCAATCTGTTTCTACAATTATTATAAGAAACAAACGAGGTCTCAGATGAGAAGCCACCAGCTTATAGTTTATTATTACATATTTAATTCCCAGTAGAGTATGAGCAGGAGTCCTGGTGGTGTAGTGGCTCTACATTGGACTGTGATTCACATGGCCAGCTGTTCAAACCCACCAGCAGTTTCTTGGAAGAAAGACTGGGCTTTCTACTTCCATAAACAACTATAGTCCTGGCAACTCACAGGGGTTGCTATGCATCACCATTGATTCAATGGTGAACTTGGCTTGGTTTGGTTTGGATTGAAAAGGGCATGATCACGACCGTGGGGCACCGTTGTTACATGCTTGGCTACTAACGATAGGTTGACAAGTCAAACTCACCCAGGGACTATCGAGAAAGCCCTGGCAGGCTGCTTCTGTTAACCCTACAGCCTAGAAAACCCTATGGAGCAGCTCTACTCTAGCACTTGAGGTCACTATAAGTCAGAATGCTCTCAGTAACACAACTCTCAGTAACACAACCACAGGACCTGCCCGACGAAAACCCTGTGGCAGTTAGGAATGAGGCCAACTTGATAGTACCTGATTGGACCTGGGAGTGGGGCACAACCTGCCAATAAGGTGGTAGCCTGATGACACCTACTTGGGGGTGTGGCCTTTTGTATAAGAGAGAGATGGACCATTCCTCTTTTACCCCCTAGGTCTTCCTTCTTGCTGAAACTTTGTATCTGCCTCCAGGGACGGGCCTATGTGGGCCACTGACCCTGGGAGTCACTCTCTGAGCTATCTGTGCCCTCCCACATTTCCACCAGCCTCCACGTGACTCTTCACCCATCTCGCTGCTTCCTGCTGCTCCCTTTGGCATCATTGACCTGCAGCTCCAGGAGTCTGACGAGGACCAAGGTACCATTGAATTTGAGTTGAATTGGGCTGGGCTGCCTTCTTGTTATGAAATTACTTCTTGATATAAAATTATTTCTTATGCATAGGTGAGCGCCATTAGTTTGGTTTCTCTAGACAATCCAGCTTAACATAGACACAGTAGTCTTCATGTCCCTGTATGCTCTAACCACAGCTTTTCCCACCCCTCCCTTTTCACATGATCTTTCTTCCTTGCTCTCTTTATCCTTTCTTTCTCTTGTAGGACTACTCAGCATGGCCAAGTAAGAGAAATGGAAAATTTCAACTCCATTTCCACTACCCCGAATTCTGCTCTACTTCAGGATAGCTAAGAGTATGTGTCAGGATAGCTAAGAGTATGTGATAGGTGTCCTGTTGGCACAGTGGGTTATGCATTTGGCTGTGATCTGCAAAGTCAGCAGTTCAAAACTACCCATTGCTCCTAAGGAGAAATTCAGGGCTTTCTACTCTGGTAGTCTTGGAAACTCACAGGGGCAGCTCTACCCTGTCCTATAATGGTCTCTATGAGTCAACATTAACTCTATGTCAGTGGGTTAAGAGTATATAGTCCCCTTCCATTCTGTAGTGCTAGGGGCAAAAAGGAGAAACCAATTAAGACAATAAACAAATAACAATAATGAAAACCAGCTGCAACCAAGTCGATTCTAACTCCTCTGAGCCCCCTTTATTTTAGAGGACTATGGTTCTCCGAGAGGTCTTCAAGGTTTCCACCTCTCAGAAGCACAAGCCAGGGATTTCTTCTGAGGTGCCTTGGGGTGGGTTTGAACTTCCAGTCTTTCGGTTAGTAGTTGGGTACTTAACACTTGGTGCCACCCAGGGACTCTTAATATGGGAACAAAAAAGAGCAAATGGATGAATTCCCAAAGTGAGCTAAGTACTTCTGTGAACAACTACATGCTTTTCAGATGGTCTGGCTCCATTGTTTACCTAACCACGGATCTAAACAAACTATATTTATTTAGAATATATTTCTATGCATGCATACATATTTAGGAAATAAACCATCACATCACTGACCACAAACACTGCCTTAATGTTAAATTCTGGCTTCTTCTGTTTCCTGTATCTTTCCTGACAGAACATTCTCAATCAAGATTGTGTTGAAACATAGGCCAATGGGAATGCTCTTCCATGGTCTTGTCCATACTCAGGGCGGACAGTCCCCTGGGATTTGCAGGTGGGGAGACCTGGAAACAATCCTTTAGAGTTGGGTTGCTCATGGCCTGAGGGTAATGATGGCCTTTATGAGATATTAGAATCTGAAAGCACAAGGAAATTGACAATGTCCCTGTCAATTTCACTCAAAGACTCTATAGACAACATAGGTTGTTTATCCTAATATAAACATTAAATAAAGGGGTATGTATGTGTAAAGTGAAATATTTGCAGCAATTGTGAGAGAAAACGAAAAATGTTTCATGCTTGTCCCTGCGTGCCCAGACTCATTCATTCTTTTTTGGCTACGAGGAGATACTTCAGTGGGCATATTTTACAAACACTTCTGTAGAGAATAGCATTTCCTATGTTGCCCGCTCCCTACACACACACTGGCACCCTGCTGTATTCTGTAACACTCACCCCAGCCCTCAACTAATGGGTGGAGAGCCACTTCTGAACTGTTTTAATTTGTGAGAGCCACAGGGTTGGTGGGTTTTCCACGCTGTTTGAGGGAGAGGGAAGTGGAGGACAGGCGAGATAAGGATGGGGAGTATTCCTCTGAGAGCTGAAGAAAGGATCCCACCTCTTCACATCATTAGAGTGAATGAAACGACGGCTCCTCTGCTCTGACATGAAGAGGGGCTGGCATGTGCAGGCTCTGCAGAATGCAACGAGCTCATCAAGC
The DNA here is from genome assembly GCF_000313985.2 of Echinops telfairi. Classification (NCBI taxonomy): domain Eukaryota; kingdom Metazoa; phylum Chordata; class Mammalia; order Afrosoricida; family Tenrecidae; genus Echinops; species Echinops telfairi. The sequence goes on from NW_022111339.1 coordinate 5,050,520, forward strand.
TAAAGCTTTGTAGAAAGCACTGCAATGAGTAGAGGATAGTGGTGGGTGGGGGGAGGGGAGACTTTCATTCCCCTGAATTATCTGCTCTTTGTTTTGGCTGCTAACTGGGTCACTGTATTGGCAGGGGGCCTTCAGCTTCAAACTGTGCCTTTTTGCCAATTCTAGTCATTTTCATTGAAGGTGAAACCTTCCTCTTTAATGAAGGCATCCAGCAACCTGTTATCTGGCAGGAATCGCACTTAGAAATGGGTCATCCTTAGAAAGAATAAGACAGAGGGGGTGAGGGGGAGGAAGGAAGGACTTCTTGAATAGGACCACCTCACCCTGGTAAAAACCAGCATTTGTGGAGGCTAGTTGTCACCTGGAACCCTTCTTCTACTTTGTAACACAACTGCCACCACTTGAGTTGCAGCCATTGCCACAGGGAGCCCTGCAATGCCTCCATCTAGTCCGTCCAGTTGTACAAGAAACCTCGATGGAATGCGTGTGCATATTGGCAAGTATTTGGAGAGTCCAAGCTAAGTGGGTGAGCCTTTTTCCCCCAGAAAGTTCATTGTCTAGAGAGGCACAAATGTAGATAACAAGAACATAATGAAGGTATAGTGATTGTTATAGATCAAATTATGTCCCTCTCATCATAGACCTTGGAATCCTACCACTTATACTATGCTTCAGGACATAAATCCCATTTGAGAATGTGGATTTCTTTGTTATGTTAATGAGACCATGTCAATAAGATTAAAAAAGAGCAGATTAGATATAGAAGGAAGAAAGTACAAATGGGTAAAATTACTTGCCACATTAGACCATCAAGGAACCGGGGAACACAAGGTGTGTTATCTGGGTAGACTAGAGAAATAAATTCACGGAACCTCATATGTATATAAGAGAGAGTTTTATATAAAGGGTAAGTGTACATTAAGAAAGCATCCTAACCCAGTGCTGTCCAAGGCCATAAGTCCAACATTAACTCATATGTCCGACACCGATCTACAAGGTCTTCCTCAATCTCACAAAACACACGCAATGATGCTGACTGCATGAGGAAAGCTGAATCAGTGAGTGTGTAAGCATCTCAGCACTGGCAGGGGTCTCCAGCACCCAGGGCTGCATCAGGGTAGGTCCATGTGCTTCTCCTCAGGGATGTTTTGCAGGAAGTGAGCCTTGCCAGCTGAAGCAGAGTACTAACTAAGACAGCCACACACTGGTCTGATCATCAGAGAGCAAGAGACCCAAGAACTAGAAAGGCGAGGTTCACTGAGCCATTTATCTCTCCGCCCTTCAATTAATCCCACGTGTGTTTATCGGCCAGGTTGGCACAATAAACCTTAACTATCTCACAGGGGTTACAGAAGCTAAGATAAGGACTTTCTTCCAGAGCTGACAGAGAGAAAGCTTAGTAGTGACACCAACTCCCCTGGAATTAGTGTCTTGAATTTGAACTTTGAACTTGTGGGAAAGTAAACATCTGTTCTTGAGAACCACTCACTTGTGCTAGGTCTGTCACAGAAGTCCTGGCAAGCTAGGACAGCGAGAGATGTCGCGTCAGATTATTATGGAAACACAAGGATGGGCCCACCACTGGTCCGTCAGTTTGCCCTGTGGTGGCTTATGCGTTGCTATGATGCTGGAAGCTATGTCACTGATATTTCCAATACCAGCAGGGTCATAAGGCGAACTGCTTTCAATGGAGCTTCCAGACTAAGAAGAGTCTATGAAGAAGGAAGAAGCTGTCTTTCAGTATGGATTACAACTCATTGTAAAGAAAATCCATTTTCTCACAAGCAGACCAACAGATAATATATCATGATACATAGAGACAAGGTTAAAGTTGTCCAGGATTTTACTTTGCTTGGATCCACAATAAATGCTCATGAAAACAGTCATCAAGAAACCATTCCACTTGTTGCATTGGAAAAATCTGCTGCCCATGGACCTTGTTAAAGGATTGAAGAGCCAAGGTGCCACGTTGAGGCCTAAGGTGTGCTTGACAAAGGCCATGGCATTTTCAATTGTCCTATATTGCAGACTGGACGATGAATAAGGAAACTCAAAGGAGAATTGTTGCATTTGCATTACGGTGTTGGAGAAGAAGACTGAAGGTGCCGTGGACCTGGAGAAGAACAAAGAAATCTATCTTCGAGGAGGTGCAGCCAGAATGCTCCTTAGAAGCCAGGCTGTCAAGGCTTAATCTCAGGTACTTTGAACATTATTTACAGAAGAGACAGTCCCTGGAGAAGGCTATCCTTTAGTAAAGTGGAAGGTCAACAAAAAAGAGGAAGCATCTTGAAGAGATGGATTGACATAGTGGCCCAACTATGGGCTCTAGCACAAGAGCCATTGTGAAAATGGTGCAGGCCCATCGTCATGTTGGGCATACGACCCCTACAAGTCAGAACTGACCCGACACACCGAACAACAAGAAGGATGGTCAAACTGAGCCAATAGTGATAACGGTAAAGCTCTGAAGACTTCCCGGGTGAGACGAGGGATTAGCATGGTCTGGCTCCTGTCTACATTGTCCGTCTCATGTATGGAATTCCACTCTTACCCTCTCCACAATGATCTAGCCACATTGGCTTCTCCTCTGTTCTTTGTAAATGGTCTGTTCTTTCCTACCAGGTCCTTTGCCAGGAGTGTTCCTGCTCTCTGCTTATCTGGCTCCCTTTCGGTCTTTCTTCACATCCAACTGTACCTCTTGGTGAGGCTACAGCAAAGGAGCCTAGGTGGGGCAGAGGTTAAATGCTTGGCTGCTAACCACAAGGTCATCAGATTGAATCCACCTACCTCCCAGAGAGAGAAAGATATGGCCCTCTGGCAATCTTTATCCATGAAAATTCATAGCGTTGGAAACTCCCCTGTAGGGTTACCATGACTTGGAATGGACCAGAGAGACAGCTATATGTTAGAAACAAACAAACAAAACCACACGAGTATGTACAAGGGCTGAAACACAATGACATTTATTTGTTACTCATAGACTAGTCTGAAGCGGGTATTCCTGGTTGGCAGGTGACTCTATTGATGCAAGAATTCTAGGGCCCATCTTGTGGCTCTGTCATCACCTCGGACCTCAATGTAGCCTAAATCCATTAAAAGTCTTTGACTCAGAAAAGCAAAGGTCATTTTCATTCATATTTAATTCACTAACCAGAACCTAGCCACATGTCCACGCCTGGATGCAAAAAGAGCCTGAGACTTCCTAGTCTCATCCTGTTACCAGGAAGACGAAGAAAGAACCCCTGATGATCTACAAGTGTCTTGTGGGACCTCTGCTGTTCACCTCCCTCCCGATACTCTCCAGTACATCATTCTACTCACTTACCTTGACATCTAGTACAGGCTTGTAGTCACCTTGTTTACTGATTTACTCTACTGTTCCATTGATCCTTCCACCAGAATGTAAGTTCCACAAAGGCAGGGGTTTTGTCCTCATCACTCATTGCTGTAGCCCCACTCTTAGCAGAGCACTTTAAGGTCCACTAAACAGAAAAAGTTGTGTTTTGTGTTTACTTTTAATTGCTGAAATGATGACTGAATGAGCAGTTTCAATGGTAATAGGAAAGGATAATGGTGGTGACTAGAGTCTTGGAGGTGACTAGAGAGAGTCCCCAGAGGACAGAGGATCCCCAGAATTGCTAGGTGTGGGGGATGGAAGGGCCTGGTGGCTCTCTGGCCCTAGCTCACGGCGCCTTCTGACCCTAGTCCCCTGTAGGGGGCTGGTTTCTGACTCGGTACTGCATGCCTTGAGGCAGGAGGGGTCTTCCTGCATTACTCAATGGGGCACCAGACACGTCATTTGTCCAGGCAGAAGGAGAGGGGACTAGTTGGTCCAAACAGAAAGCCCCCTGCTCTCTGGCTAGGAGGGGACTTCGGGGCACCCCTTGGCTTTTGGGGACTTGTCTTTGCTTCTCGCCAGGTGAGAGGGGCTTGTCCACAGCCTGGCTCCCTGTACCACAGTGCCAGCCGTGCCCTTCTCCTGGGCTACCATTGCCCTCTTCCTCACCACTAGGTGGGAGGCTGGGGGGTGGGCAGAGGAGGGGAGGCCCATGGACTTTGGTTTTATAATGTAACCACTGTGGGAGGTAGGAGGGGAGGATGTACCATGTAGTTCAGTGAAATATTTAATATATTTTATATCAATAAAATCAACCTCTTTGTTGATTGTGAGTGTTTGCGGTGTGTGTGTGTGTGTGTGTGTGTGTGTGTGTGTGTAGAATCACCTTCCAGGAAGAAGAAATGGTAGGTGGGAAATAACATGTATGTACAGAGAATGGCCAGAACTAGATAATAATATAAGTAGTAGTTGTTGACGATGCTAGATATAAGTAAGAGTCATCCACTCCTCCCTTCTTCAAAGACTTAAAAAAAACAAACCAATTCTAGACTTGTCATGGAGTCAATTCTGACTCATAATGACACAGTGTGACAGAACGAGCTGCCCCAGTGCTTCCTAAGCTATTATCTTTATGGAAGCAGACTGCTACATCTTTCTACTGGGGAGTGGCTGGCGGGTTCTAAATGCCAATGTTACCATTAGCAGCCCAGTGCTTTAACCACTGAGCACCTGGCTCCTTAACAGTTCTATTAAGACATGGCTCCCATGCAATTCACCCATTCAAGTGCACAGCGAAATGGCACTTAGTAGCTTAAGATTATGATTGCAATCGTAATCGCAATCAAATTTAATATTTCTGTTGTCCCCAGAAGAATTCCCCTACCAGTTATTAGTCACCCCCTTTAATCTCATGCTCCTCATCCCCTCCAGCACTCAAGAACAACAACTCGCTGCCACCGAGTCAAATACAGCTCATGGCGACCCTATGTTGTTGTTGTTAGGTGCCATTGAGTTGGTTCCGACCCATAGTGACTCTATGCATGACAGAAGGAAACATCGCCTGGTGAGGCGCCATCCTCACAGTGGCTCCCATGCTTGAGGCCATTGTTGCGGCCACAGTGTCAATCTATCCCAGTAAGGGACATCCTCTCTTTTGATGCCCATCCACTTTACCAACAATGTCCTTCTCCCCGGTGTCTCTAGAGGCAACCCAAACTCAACTCTAGTATGACTCCCTAGAGTAGCCCTTCTGGATATAGCCTACAAATGGACTTATACAGTATTTGGTCTGGCTTCTTTCATTTAGCATAATGTTTTTGAGGTTCGTCCTTAGCACAGTGTCTATCAGTACTTAATTCTTCTTTATTGTTGAACAATATGCCATTGTATAGATAGATTACATTTTGACTATTATGAATAATATTGCCATGAACATTCATATACACATTGCATATGGATATGTTTTCATTTCTCTTGGATATATGCCAGGAGGAGAATTTCTGGGTTATAGGCAGCTACCAGTTTAACCTGGGGGGGGCGAGGGTTATCTCCCAACTTCTTTTTCAAAGTGGCAGCCCTAGTCTGCATTTCTACGGCAGAGGTGGAGCATTCCACTGCCTTTGTACCTTCAGAACACTTTCCGTGGTTGGCCATTTTGATTGTAGGTATCCAATGGAGCCCTGCTGGTGTGTTGCTTATGAGTTGGGCTGTTAAGCACAAGGTCGGAAGTTCGAAACTATAAAGTGCTCCTTGGGAGAAAGATGGGGCTTTCTCTCCCTGCAAAGAGTTACAGTCTTGGAAACTCACAGGGGTAGTTCTACTCTGTGCTGTAGAGTAGCTATGAGTTATCATCAAACCCACTACCATTGAGTCGATTCTGACTTATAGTGACCCATAAGGTTGTAAAGGTGCCTAAGATTGTAAATCTTTACAGGAGAAGACAGCCTCACTTTTCTTGCTGAGAGAGAAAGTGAGTGTGAACTGCTAATCTTGTGGCTAGCAGCCCAACATATAACCCACTACATCATCATGACTCCTCTCCTAATGGGTGTACCCAAAACTCACTGCCATGAAGTCCATTCTGACTCTTAGCACCCCTGTGTATGGTTTCAGAGCTTGTAAATCTTGGTGTTGGCAGATAATCTCATCTTTCATTGAGGAGTTGCTGATGGCTTTGAACTTCCTAGCTTGCTTTTAACAGACCACAGCTTATCCAACAGGCTTTCTAATGGGCGTAGGCTGGTATTAAAAGAAGCTTGACACTTTCATGTTATAATTCCCATGTTTCAAAAGCCTTGAGAGTTCTCTCTGTAATATACTCCAAGATTTCCCATGGTTTGATCCAATTTTAATTATCTAACCCTCTTCTTCTGTCTTTCTACTTTCCATCATTGGTTCTCTGCTGCTTCCTGGTGCTTTTCCTTCACTTGGTATTTCCCCCCTCTTCTTGCCTGCATGGCCCTGTGCGCCAGTGAATGGAACATCTCACCCACACTGTCTTTGAACTTATTGTGCACGTTCTAACACAAACATAGCTCATTTCACTGCCCATGACTTCGGGACACTTCAAAGAGATGGTGGTTCTTAAAAATGGAAGGTTTAAGGCAACCCTGCTTGGAGCAAGTCTTTCCGGGGTGTACTCACTTCATGTTTTGGTGTCATATTTTGGTAATTCTCACAATACTTCAGGCATTTTTGTAATGCTATTGCACTCTAAGTAAACTACCTGTTACTGATGAGTCAATTCTGATTCACAGAGAGCCTATAGGACAGAGTAGATGGCCCTGAAAAGGGTCTAAGGTGGAAACCGTCATGGACAGCACTGCCACATCGCTCTGCCAAGGACTGGCTGGTGGGTTTGAACCATCGACTTTTCAGTTAGCAGCCAAGCACTTTAACCACTGTGCTATCTGGGCTCCACTTTAATAGACTACAATATAATGTAAATATCACTTTTATTTGCACTGGGAAACCAACAAATCGGTTTGACTCACTTGATTGCAACATTAACTTTATTGTGGCTGACTGGATGTCTGGAACCGACCCCGCGATATCTCTAAAGTAGGTAGGCCTGCACTTAATTAACTATGAAGCAAATAAGTATAGCCCCTCTCATGGTATTTTTTCATAATTCATGTTAGTTTTAGCTCAACATTTTAACCTCTTTAGTACAGTGCTTATGTCTTAAGTGCTCCACCTCTGTCATCTTTCACTAATTAATTTATCAAAAGTTAGTATACACGTTCGGATCAGAGTGGTGATCTGCTGGGTCCCCCACCCTCAACTGTGCATCTGACATTGACACGTGAGAGACAGAACGGCATCAGGCTCAGTCCTTACCCTTGAGACAGCACACTGGAACCAGGCCAGGAGCCCTGGCAGCCTAGAGGTTATGTGTTGCCTGCTAACTACAAGATCAGCAGTTGGAAACCACCACCCACTCTGTGGGGAAAGAGGAGGCTTTCTGCTCCGTTTAAGAGTTTTAGTCTCAGAAACCCACAGGGGCTGGTCTATCCTGTCTTACTTGGTCACTGTGAGTCAGAATGGATTCAACGGCAGTATTTTCTTCAAATGAGGGGTGCTGGGTGGTACAAATAGTTAAGACTTTTGTTATTTGAACTCAATTAAGAACTTAGCTGCTAATGGAGAGGTTAGTGGTTCAAGTCCACTTAGAAACATCTTGAAAAATAAGTGATCTACTTCTGCAAACTCAGTCACCGGAAGTCCTATGAAGCAAGTACACACCGCTCTTCTCTGATACACATGGGGTCGACTTTAACAACACTGGATTTTATTTTACTTTTTCCTTCAAATCAGGATTTAGGAAGTGTATATCTCAGATACAAAAAGGGTACAGTGGATGGTATACCTGATTGTCACTCCTGCCAGCCCATTATAGAATCCACTGGGGGATAAAAAGAGAACTATGTTTAGCCCAGCGGATGCCTCCATTCAATAGGTCTGAGTGTTGTCCAAACACTAATCACAGGAGATTAGCATGTCACGTTCAAGGAAAAATGCTTTACCACCAAATGTTACAGCTGTTGGTTTACAATGGTGAAGATAAACCCTCCAATTCACCTGGATATTATTGAGGCCACAAGAGGCAAGCAATTGGCTGCTTATTAAGCATTAGCCCTGGTGGCATAACGGTTAAGTGTTTGTCTACTAATTAAAAGGTTAGTGGTTTGAACCTACCAGCTCCTCCATGGGAGAAAGATGGGGCCCTCTGCTTCTGTAAAGATTACAACCTTGCAACACCCATGGGGCAGTCCTACTGGGAACCAAAGAGCGGTGGTTGCATAGTGGTCACACCATGGGCTGAGATCTGCATAGCTGGCAGTTGAAAACCACTAGCAGCTCCTTGGGAGAAAGACTAGGCTTTGTACTCCTGGAAACGTTACACTCTCAAAAACCCAGTGAGAGTCAGCATTGCCATTGGCAGTGTATTAGTCTGGGTACTTTAGAGAAACAACTCCACAGAAACGCATGTATAAGAGAGAGTTGTATGTAAAGGTTAAGTGCGCATTAGGAAAACATCCCAACCCAGAGCTGCCCAAGCTCACAAGTCCTACATTAACCTATTAAGCCATATGTCCAACACCAATCCACAGTCGTCCTCCATCTCACCAAACATATGCAATGATGCCGACTGCAGGAGGAAAGTCGAGCCAGTGAATGTGTAA
>NW_022111339.1:5059791-5061365 GCF_000313985.2 Echinops telfairi
ACAAGATGAGTATGGGTGACTTGATGGTGTAAACAGGGAGTTTGGCTGCTAAGCAAAATGGTGGAAGTTCTAATCCACCACACAAGTACCTTGGCATAAAGGCTGGCGATTTATTTCAGCATGGGGTGGGGGTGGGGAAGCCTTTAAAAACACTACAAAGTCCTATTCTGACACACATGAGGTAAATCAGAGTTGGCTCACAGCAACTGTTATGAGTGATTAATTTCACCTTCCACCTTTGTTAGGAATTTTCTTTCTCTTCTTCTGGACCCTTGAAAAACAGAAAATGCATTCACTCTTTCATACTTTTGCCACTTTACCTACCCAGCCCACTCACCAGTATACTTCAAGGGCTGGCCAAAGGGAGAAATAAAATGGCCTAGATAATTCCCAAGTTGAATATTCAGAATTAAAATGATTTTTTTTTTTGCTTCCCTTCTTTGTCTCGTCACTCCCAAATTCAATTTTCTCATCTGGGCTTCAGTCCTCCATAATTATTGGCCCACTGCAACTTCAAAGCTGAAGTCTTCCAGATTTTGCCTCATACCCTCGATCCCACACAAGTGGTTGGGTCAGTTTCCAGTTCCCATGAAGTCAATTCTGACTCATGGTGACCCCATGTGTGTCAGAATAGAATTGTGCTGTTTAATTGTCATGTGTTTTTTTAGGTTCCCCACTTATTTCCTGCTATTGATTTCTCTTTTCATTCCGTTGTGGTCAGAGAACGGACCTGGCACTATTTTAATCTTCTAAATTGATTGTGTTTTGAATGGATTAACATGTGGTCTATCCTGGAGAATGTCCCATGTGCAGTTAAGAAGAAGGGTTTATGTTTTTCTCATGGTGAGAGGGGCATTCGATTGATGTTTGTTAGATCTAGTTGGCTTATAATGTCACTCAAGTCTTCCCTTTCCTTGTTGATCTCCTCCCTGGTTATTCTACTCATTATTAAATGTGTGGTGTTGAAATGTTCGACTCTTATTGGTGAGTTGTTTCTTCTTTCCTTCTGTCATGTGTTTTAGCACTCTGCTATTGGATACATATGTGTTTAAAATTTTGATATCTTTCTTTAAAAAATATTTATATATTTTTCTGGGTGACCTTTCTGTTATTGTAAAATGTCCTCTTTATCTGTAGTGATTTTCTTCTGCAGTCTATTTTGTCTGGCATTTACATAATCACTTCAGCTTTCTTATGCTTGATTTTTCTGTCTGTGATGTATAGTTTTTCATCCTTGTTACTTGAAAATTATTTTACTTAAAGACTATTTGTATCTTAGAATCTAGTGGCAGGGGACCTCAAACTTTTTAAACAAGGGGCCAGTTCACTGTCCCTCAAATCCGTTGGAGGGCCAGACTATAGCTAAAAAAAAAACTATGAACAAATTCCTATGTACACTGCACACACCTTATTTTGAAGTGAAAAAACAAGTGGGGCAAAAACACCCGGTGGGCCAGATAAATGTCCTTGGCGGGTCTCCTGTGGCCCATGGGTAGTAGTTTGAGGTGTTTCTCCTGTAGACATCCTATAGTTTGGATCTTGTTTTGTTTTATATCCTAACAATCTCTTTCTTT
>NW_022111339.1:5065069-5066148 GCF_000313985.2 Echinops telfairi
TAAAATGGTTTGAGTGAAACTGCTTTTATAAAAAATGCATTGTGACCAGAGACAACCTTGCCAAGAGACGATGCTTGCCTAGTGGGAAAAATGTATACTACAAAAGCTTCACTCCACCCAGGGTGATTCTGTTTTTTTTTTTTGGGGGGTGGGGTAGGGTGGAAATAGATAGATAGATATATAGATAGATGATAGATAGATAGAGATTATATATATATGTGTATATATATATCTTTTCATTTGTTTCTGTAGATTCAAGATACCATATGAAAGTAATTTCTTTAGTTTTGTCTAGCCCACCTTTTTTGTGCCATTATTGGCAAATTACTATGCATCATCTCGAACTTATGACAAATTTGACTCACAATGAAATACATTCATAGTTATAAAAGTATCTGAGATATTTCATCTTCCTGGAATGGCATTGCAGGGATATACATGCAGAGGATATGGGGGAAATTGCTGAGAAAACATAGTGTAAGCATTTGATCAGAATAATATTATGGATGAGATGGATGGAAAATAGTCCTTATAGCAGAAATGCTAAATTTAGAACTTGATAGTGCTGGAAACAGCTCAGAGGTTACTAAGAATGGGAGTTGATGGACCAGTACTAAATGGATTTTGAAGAGAAAAAAATGCACAAGAAGAAAGAATGAGAAAGAGGAAAGACGTCAAAATTTTTACAATGGATGGATTAACTGTAATTTTCTTCTAAATTAAGTTAGGAACTTTAGTTGCTTGAAAACAGACATAAATGTTGATCACTTTGATAAAGCCGACTGGTGGATTTGGTTAAGAAGTGAAGTGTTACTGTAAAACTGTATGAAGAAAGAAGGAAAGTCTAAAGAGATACCTCTCATTAACTTTATGACTGGAAATACTTTTCCCATTCCTAGAGATCACCCATGTGATTCAGAACCTCTCACAAGTGGAGTCCTTACCAGAGATGACAAAATCAACACTGTCCAGCTCTTCATCATCAGAGTAAACTCTAATGACTTCAAAAGACATTTGCATCTCACTCTCTGTATATGCTAAAATGCACATGTACAGTCATATGTAATATTTTCAACCCC
>NW_022111339.1:5073088-5081774 GCF_000313985.2 Echinops telfairi
TAGTTTTTACCAATTTCACTGGGAAGCAGGTCCATGGATTTTTTCATGTAGTCATTCTAGTAGTAGATCCTGCTTATAGTGTGCTTGGCTCCTGACACAGAATTTGATAAATGTTTACAACATAGATTGAACAAATGAATGAGTAGACAGATGGATGAGTTATGATTATTAAGCAGGAATATGGATGGTCTCTTTTGGTTACTATATACCTTAGTATATAGTAACAGTCTCTTTTGGTTACTATATACCTTAGTATATAATCACAGTTTATATATTAAATCTCTTTTGGTTACTATATACCTTAGTATATAGTACGACACAGTCTCTTTTGGTTACTGTATACCTTAGTCATCTGGTGGTGCCATAGCAGGAATCCCACAGGTGGATGACTTTAAGAAACAGAAATTTATTTTCTCAAAATTCAGGAAGCTAGATGTCCATTTGCAGGCTCCAGCTCTATGGAAAGACTACCATTCTGTTGCATCTGGGAGAAGGTCCTTGTCTCCTTTCACCATTGATGGTTCTGGTATTCCCGGGAGACTTCCATGTGTCTTGGCCACAGTCTTCATTTGTGTCTAGGGGTTTCAATGCAGGGTAGACTAGGTCAAAGGACCCATTCTAGTCATGGCTCTTCCTTCTTGATGGTTCTAAGTTCCATCTTTCTCTGCCGACTCCTTCCTCCTGTGATCTCTTGAGAGAGAAAAGATGATGCAGGTCCAACCCCACAGAAAACTCTCCTCTTATCAGGTTGAGGATGTGACCTGATGAGGGCGTTGCTTGCCACCATAGTCCCCTTATAAATGGTAAATTGTTCATATCAGATCACATTATGGGTGATAATTACATCCTTACATAACTGCCAAATCGCATCATTACGTAATTACCAACCCAAGGAGAACCATGGCCCAATCATAGCCCTGACATACCTTTTGGAGGCGGGGAGGAGATAATTCAATCCATGACATCATGGTACTTGAAGTAGCATCCTTAGTGTAGTCCTTGTCTTCTGTGTGACTGCTCTCTCCTCTTTAAATCACAAAATCTGTGTATAGAAACATTCTCTACTTGTGTATATATACACACACACACACACATATATATACCCTTTCTAAATCAATTGCACCTTGATTACACACATGAACTTGGTAACAGTCATATCTACTTGTGTCTATCCACAACATGTGCAGCTTAAACATGGAAATTGTGTAGACACATATCTGTGGGAAACAAATTTTACCTTTTGTTGTTTGAACTGACTTCTAGAGAGTGAAATCAATTTTGTCTTAAAAATAATCTTCCCGAAAGCTTTGGAGAAATCACAAGAAAATGGCAGTCAAAAGGGTGGCATTTTTATATTGTGCGCCTCGGCAATGAAAGTCTCAGCTGAATAATTTCTAATCTGCATTAGCATGCTCTAACCCACCCCCCTCGCTCTATTTTGCATTGCGTTCACATGGACTCTATTATCTCATCCTACAGAGATCTTGTTTAGAGTACACAAAACTTCCCTGGAGGGTTTTCCATTTGAAGCAAAAGGCAGATCAACAGTGTTCCAGTGCAATGCTGTAGCTAGATGTAAAGCCTACAATTGATTTTCATTGTGGGAGATGTATGGTATTCATTTGCTTCCCAGCCTCAGTTCAAACTCAGTGGCAAGGCTAAGCCAAGAACTGGGAACAGGCTTCTGAGAACATCAGGGAAACAACAGCCTTTGCTTGGCTATTTTTTGCCCAGTTTTAACACGGAAGGGCTTATGGGGAGAACTGACAACATTTGCAACATGGAGCTTATTCGGTTCTTCTGTGTTGCTACAATTAAGAGTTTCAGAAGCATATGTCCTGCCTTTCTGCTCAAGCCCAGTCGTCCGCTCTGCAGGTCACAGACAAAACCCAGGATAATGACGTTCTCCGTTGATCACAGGATCAAGACACCAGTCTGGTGTGGATCAGAAATAAAAAGAAAACAACTCAAAAGCCATTTTTATTTCCTTCTCTTCAAATATTGAGCTATGTTGAAAGCAAGCATACCCAAGTGTGAATTTTGCTAAGAATAGCTGCTCACAGTGTTATGTGAAAGCTGCAAAGTTTCTTCAGGTAATTGTAAAGTCTGAGCATAATATGACCGGTGTTTATTTTGCATTCTCTCTCAGATTTTAGGTAGGACACGATCCTGTCTACCTTGACAAAATGAAGTGGGTAACTGAAGAGATTACCCAGGTCATTTAGAAATGTAAGGAATATTGGCTTTTAAGGATCCAAAAATCAGAAAGTGATGTTAATTATTTTGACCATGCACACAATCTGAATTTTCTTGGATAGTGCCTCAGTTGTGCTGTTATCATCTGAGGTTATCCATTATTTTGTCTGCATGGATCCATTCATGATATAAGGAGCTCTGGAGGTGTTGCAAGGTAAATGTTGGGATGCTAACTGCAAGGTCAATGGTTCAAATGGCTAGCGGCTCCACAGGAGAAAGATGAGGCTGTCTACACCCATAAAGATTTTACGGTCCTGGAACCCCTAGAGAGCGTCAACGAGTCAGAATGAGCTTGATGGCAGTGGGTATTCATGACATGGTGAGCCCAAATGATTCTCCTTCGGGGTCATCTGCTAGGAGGGAATCAGTCTCTTTTAACGTGCTCTTATGATAATCTCTTCCTATTTCCCAGACTTATACCTTATCCAACCATTCTCCTGAGAACACGTGTTTGGAAAACATGCCAGTCAAATCATCATGTTCACTTTCTGGCTAGATCTTCTGCCCTGAGTTCCTGATTATTTTATTGAATGGTGCTGTCCAAAGTAGAAATTTTGGGGCATGCTGGAGTTGACAGAATGATGACTCCCACTACCACACCACTGGCCTAAATATGTCCATCTCCTAATCCTAGCACCTGTGGTTTGTGACTTGCCATGGAAAAGGCGACTTTGCAGATAGGACTTCAGATCTTGAAATGAGGTGGTTTTATAGGATTATGTGGGTGGTCTCTACATAATCAAAAAAGGCTGTATAGAGGGAGGAGGAGGAGGAAGAAGGATCCAACTCAGAAGGCATGAGATGATGGGAGCAGTGGTGGGACTGAAATAGGGGTCACAGATCAAGGAATGCTGGCAGCCTCTAGAAGCTGGAAGAGGCAAGGGAAGATGTTTGCCCCTAGACCATCCATCAATACTGAAGATTTACTGACCCAGTTAGACTTATGATCTCCAAGTGTAAGATAAGTTCATGTTTTCAAAGTCCAAATTTGGGGTGATTTGTTTCAGCAACACTAGGGAATTAATTCATGCTCCTTTCCCATTGTAGGCCTGGAGAAAGGACCATTTAACAGCCAGCTCCTTGCTGTCTGTCTCTTGATTCTTCATCACTAGATTGTAGTGACAACCAGTCTTCTAAAACTATATTCACAATCTTGCCTCACATGCATTTTTTTTCTGGGGGGTTGTCAGATTTACAGAGATATGTAATCTCAAAATTGAGAGCGTTGCTCTAGGTTGGGGACTCCCCACTTCCTATCTTAAACTACTTATACAGGTTGAGGAGAGCAAGTAACTGAAACTGAAGGATGTAAAGAGAGCGTCTAAATATTTTTATTCATTCATGAATAGTCCTTCTTCCATGCCTACTGATGAGGTTAGGTGGAACTTTGCTCCAAGATGGTGTTCTTGTTTCTTACCCAAATCACCCCAAATCAAAACCCACTTATAGGACTAAGCAGAACTGCTCCATATGGTTCCTAAAGTTTCAAATTTTATAGAAGCAGACTGTCATATCTTTTGGTGGTTTCAATTGAAAGCAGTTGCTAGCAGTGTTTTCACCAAGCAAGGGACTAGGTGTGGCTGCTACACTCCTTTTTCTTGGCTGGGCTTGCTGGCAGTGGTGATGGCTGTGTAGGGGACAGGGTTGTTGATAACAATCTAAGATCTCTCCATTATTCCATGTAACCATGGGAAAGGAACCTTTGCCCAGGCCAACAAGAATGTGGTCAGGTCGTCTAAGAAATGGTTTCTCCTCTGGACACCCCCCACCCCCACCCATGCTGGATGGCCAACTTCTGCTCATACCTAGGAGAACCAAGTCACAGTGAAATAGTCAAGGCATTATTTGCAGGGGGCTCGAGAAAGCTAAGCAGAGCAGACACTTCCACTTTGCATTGCATAGCAGCGGTTACTTTGTGGTTTGTGTCATCCTCTCTTATTATGATTCTTTGATGCCTACATGGACATAAAAAGCTCTACTCACTTTCCAGCTTCTCCACTTTTTTATGCGGTGACATGTGGGAAAACTGCTGTCTTGTTTGTGTCACTGAGCCATTTCCCCCTAAAATCCTGATTGTTATTCCATATTTAATAAATGCCCAGTGTGTGTTGGGAAATATCCAAGACACATTGACAATCCCTGCCCACACACATGCATGTGCCAAGGCAAATTGGCAGTCAGAACTGTGATGTGCTTCTCTGGTCATTGTGGATGGCATTCTTTGGAGACAAAGAGTGTCAACAGCATGCCAGCTGTAGATTTCTTCCAAGAAAACTGTGAAAGAAGCTGAATGCGTTTTATTTTCTTAGCCTCAAAGTATGAAAGAAACCCTAACAATGACTTGACAGGACATGAGACCTCACAATTGCCAAGTGTTTCCACATCGACTTTGTTCATTGATCCTTATCTGTTTTCTTTTAAGTTGCTCCAGATAGATATTCTATCTTCCCAAGTTCAAGGGTCTCCAAGAAGTTCAGGGTTTGTCCAAGGAAGACAAATCAGTAAATGGTAGATCTCTACACATATAATAAATTATTCCTCATTAGCTAAGGGGATCCCAAGTAGAAATCTTAAACCCTTATATTTTAATTCTTCTTTTTTCAAGGGGGATGGAGAGGCCAAGAAAAACTCCTGTTAGGGTTCTTGGCCATTAATAGCAAGCTTACATACTGCAATCTCAGTGTAAAAAAGAATAACTACTTCTAGAAATCATGGTATACACAAGAGAACCAGATACATGACTCGATGAGAGAATTAATATTCCCTCTGGCCAACAATGCCAGTCTTCTGAAATAGAGTTTGCCTTGAGGTACTAATTGCACTTCCTTATTCAGAATAACCTTGAGCATAAAGTATATTGTGGCTTGGTGTGTATGTGTGTGAGTGTGTTTGGTGTGTAACATCTCTGCATTCCCTAGAGCTCCACAGAACATGAATAAACATATGGACTGTTCTCTTACACCTACCTCACACGTTTGAGTATTGAGGATTTATATAGTTAGAGACTATGTGGTGTAAATATGTATAAATTTATATTGTGTTAATTATGGCATGTGGTAGAGAAGGCTGTTTGCAAGTTGCAGTGCACTTCTTCCCACGTTTCTGTGAAAAAATCATCTCTGGGTTCCTTCCCCTTGTTTCCTTTTGTCTCCCCACAGATGTTAGGCAGCTTCCTTTCAGGGAAGCCAATGTGCCTCAGAAATTTGCTTACTGAATGAAATTCAGGTAAAACATATACCAGATCTATTAGGAATTGGCCTTGAGTCTCACTCCTTGCCTTGAGCCTTGCCTGTTCCTTTGATGAAGATAGTGGACAGTCGCCCCCTATTGCCACACTGGGTGACTCCTGTCCCCTGGCCTCCACGTCCTTCACGTCTGAAGATTGGTTCTACATAAATGAGTGCTATTTAGTTGATTGTAGAAGGAAAGCCGGAAACATCACATCAAAGACAAAAACGGCGCTGTGACTCTTCAGAATAGCGACTGCATTTATACCACTGCTGCCGATGGTTGCTATCGAATTGATTCTGACTCATAAAAACCCTGGGCGAGAGAACTGCCCCAGGGTTTTTTTTATTGGTCTCAATCTTTATGGAAGCAGATTTCCAGGTCTTTGTCCCTTGGAGCCCTACATGTGTTCAAACCACTCTTAAGACAAAAATCATATTAAGCCAATAATAGCATTCAATGGATTTTCAAATTATCTAAAAGAATGATTTCAATTAATCACTAATTTACATTGGACACCCTTCCTAGCCTGATCCTGTCTTTTGGGGTGTCTGTGTTCCAAATGCATTGATTTCTTCAAAACAACACAATGTTAAAATCGTCTTAACTAGTTTGTCTAGACTACTATTTGGCATTAAGGTGACTCCATTCCGACACCCCCCTCGTGACCAGTTTCTCCAAGGATCAAGCTTAAAAGGACACCCAAGGACAATGGCCTGGGGGATCACCCAAGCCCACCAGACTCAAACATTTGAATTCCAGGAGAATCCAAATGGCTCTGCGCCACCAAGCTATTGGTTAGCTGTCGAGTGTGCAACTGTTGTTGCTTTCCCAGGGCTCCTTTGAATTTATATTAGAGGGGCTCTTACTGAAATCTGACCATTGGAATTGACTCAGTAGCTCCAGGGAAGAAAGAGAATCATGGTCATTGAAGCCTCTAGGGAGTGAAGTTCTACTCCGAAATCTATGAAGTCACCATAAGTTGGAATCTACTGGAACATTTGATTGCTGTCTTAGTTCTCTAGCCCTGCTATAAGAGAATCACCACCAGTGTGTGGCTTTAACCAACAGAAATTTAGTCTCTCACACTTCAGGAGGTTAGAAGTCCAAATTCAGGGTGCCAACACTAGGGGGAGGCTTTCTTCTTCTTCTTCCTTTTGGCTCTGTTAGGAGGTTCTTGTCTCCTTCCTCTTCTGTTTGGGTCATGAGTAATCTTCCTATGCCACAGCATCCCTCTTCTCCCAGTTCTCCTTGTGTTTCCTTTCTCCCTTGCTTAAGCGACTCTTCATAGCTCAAAGGAGATCAACAGAAAACATTAATATATCAAAGGAAACCCATCACGCAATGGAATTATAACCATGTAGGAGTTAGGATTTACAAGACAAATGTGGAGGGAGGATAATTTAAATTGATACAGTTGATAACCAAGAGGTTGGTGATTCAAGTCCACATAGATATGCCACAGAAGATTATCCTGACAATTAACTTCCACCAAAGCCAGCCACCAACAACCAAACTCAACAGAGTGGGCATGAGGCTGCCATGAGTTGGAATTGAATGAATGCTAACTGGGGGTGCTGCTGGAGTACAGTCCGCCCACAGTTTCCTGTGGCTCTGTTGAGGAGGAAAGGATGGCCGTAGATGAATGAAGTTCACCAGGTTCCCACAAAACATGTTTTATTTAAGCTGCTCTTTCACCAGGTGAAGTTGTTAAAAAAAAAGTACTTCTATCGACTTGTTTGAGTTAATCAATGTCTTCTTTCCTGATCCTCCTTCAGGGAGGTGGGCTAATGGGTAATGGCATGATAGAGAAGGATGTCACGGGCAGGAAGGGGAAGAAAAACAAAGCCCTCAAATGAGCAAACAGTCCCTGAATGATCAAAGGCTGGCTGTGGATGGAAAGAGGCTTGAATCTTCACTGAGAACTTGACCAGGAGGCTACTGCTTTCACAGATAATATCTTGGTCTCTAGATGTGGGAGGAATTAATGAGAACACTATTTTTAGAAGGCTCTCCTCTGCCCTTAGAATGACACTGCTTATGAAATGCAAGGAGAGACCTATGGAGGAAATGACGGCATAGCTACTACACACATTGGACGGGGATTTGTTGATGGAACAGAACTGCTAAGCAGAGACCTTTCAATTCAGAGAAATTCACTAGTCGTCACAAGGACCTAGTAATGCCAAAGTGGTATTTATGTCGCCTTTTAACATTCTAAAGTTATACACATATAACACACACACACACACACACACACACACACACACACACGCGCGCTTCTCCAAATAAGCAGTTTTTTAAAAAAGCTGGCATATAATTCACATATTATAAAATTCAGTAGTTTAACCATAGTAATAAAAGCCATGCAATCAGAACCATTATCAATTTTAGAACACTTTCTTCTTTCTGATATTCAATTGTTAGCTCTTCAATCCTACCGCCCCTCCCACGATGTCCCCTCCCCTGTTCCTGGGTAATTATCAATCCAATTACTATCTCTATAGATTTGCCTATTTGGGATTTCACACAGAAAAGCACATAAAAATAAGAAACAAACAAACAAAAAAAAACCACAATAATGATGAAATAAAACCAAGGAAAAACCTCAGTCAAAAAGAAAGCAGAAAATATAAAAAACTGCAACAACTTTAAAATGGATCACAAGGGAGAGCAAATGATGAGGTATTTTAAACTAACTGTTGGCCATAATCAACTTTACAATGTTCTCTCCCTTGCTAGCAGGCGGATAGCATGGCTATTCACCTTCCTGAATTCTGGTCAGAGGGGACTCACCAGAGCCTTAATCCACATGGGAACCCTGTAAATGGATATTGAAATTTCACTGTCATCCATAGCCTTCTCTATACTAGGTGTTTAGAATTCAAGCTCTGGTAGCATTCCCTCCTCTGCATTTGGATCCTATTCTTTATAGATGCTTATTCTGGGTGGACTTAGTTGATGCCTCATTCAGATGGCTGCTTGCTTAAGACAAAGGGCTCAAGTTTTTTGTTTTTTTCTTTTTTTTATTTATTATTATTATTTTTTTTACATTTTCAGTTTTAGTTTTTAGTTTTTTTTTCTTTTTTAACATTTTATTAGGGGCTCACACAACTGTTATCCCAATCCATACACACATCAATTGTGTAAAGCACATTTGTACATCGTTTCTCAAAACATTTTCTCTCCATTTAAACCCCCG
>NW_022111339.1:5083708-5102971 GCF_000313985.2 Echinops telfairi
AAGATCCCCAGGGAATGATGAGGGTGGACATTGGAGACAGGGCATGGTGCCCCAACAGGCTAGACTGGGCTCAAGTTTTTTAAAAGAGAAAGAAACATATTCTCAAGGAATTAAAATGAGCTTTCTAAGTTCACACACCTGGAAAATTCCATAGCCACAACACTAACCCTGGTCCCCTCCGCCCCAATTTTTTCAAGATTATGATGCTGAGTAGAAGACAGAAGCAATCGACTACAGATTACCAGAAGAATAAACAAATCAGTCAAGTAGAATCAGAATGCTCGTTAGAAGCAAGGATGGTGAGACTGGCTTGCTTACTTTGAAAGCTTCCTCAGGAAGGACACATTGCTAGAAAGGAACATCATGTTTAGTCAAAGAGCGTAGTTACTGTTGTTAGGTGCCTTTGAGTCGGTTCTGACCCATAGCAACCGTATGCACAACAAGACGGAACTATGCCTGCTCCTGCACCCGCCTCATCATTGTTCCTATTGCTCCTTGCATTGTTGCAAGCGAGTAGAAGGCCAATGAAAATGAAGAAAACCCTCAAGGAGATGGGTGGACACAGCAACACTAACAATGACCTTCAACATTCCAATGTACATGAACATGAGCCAGGTTCCATTTGTCATAAATAAGGTCATCATTAGTCATAGTTAACTACCTGACAACTTATAACCACAAAAACTAGGCTAAGCAAGGTGGAAAGTGATCTGGTTTAGTTTTTCTTTTGTTTTTAATCTAAATCTAAGATTTCCCAAATGATCTGGTACTAGTGCCCTATGTTCCTCGAGCTTTTTTTCCACACCAGTCACCCCTAGTGAGAAGGCGCACTTGTTCATCTGGCTAAGAAGAGCCATATAGAGGAGTAATGAACAGAAGAACAGCAAAAGTGTGTTTGGGTGGATTTTGGTTTGAGGAAGAGTTTGGCTATTAGATAAGGAGACACCCAAGATTGTTGAGAAACAGCAAACCCGTGCCCAGAGTTTGTCATTTACAACTTTTCAGTTGTCTCTAAGCCAAGCAGTGGGAGGCAGTAGTGGTTCCTTCTAGATGAGAGGCCTGGGTTTGATTCCTGACCAGTGCACTTCAGCCGAGCCAGTAGAGGGTTGCGTGTTGCTATGATGCTGAACAGATGTCAGTGGAGATTTCAGACTAAGAGGAACTAAGAAAGGCCTGGCAATCTACTTCCAAAATATCTACCAATGAAAACCTTGTAGTGCACTATGATCAGATCCCTCAATTAACCCTGGAGTTGGTTCAAATCCCGGAGGGATTTTCTTTCATTGTGCACAGCGTCCCCTTGAGTCAGGGGTAAGCTCAATGGCAGCTAGCAACAAGCCAAGTAGTAAGTAATGCTTTCAGAAGTCAGATAAGGGAGTGGTTAGTAGACTGTAAAACACATTAAAAGGAGAGGAAGTTTCTAGATGCTATTTAAGAAGTCCTTGCAGTGGGATTGTTGTCAGAAATCTGAATGAACCTCTCAATCCTTAAGACCATGACAGAGATAGCTACTACTCTCTGGAGGCAGAAGTGTGGTCTCTGAGCGCACACTCACACACACACACACACACACACACACACACACACACACACACACACACACACGGTACACTCACCCTGCTCATCCTTGTGTCTTTCTCTTGGTTTGACAGACAGGTGAGTAATCTGCTTCATTTACCAAGCAGCCTGGGCACAGCGGACAGCATAGTCCCAGAGCACCACGTGTGTGAGAACACAGCAGAATAGAAACTAATTATGCGAAATTTGCACACGAGAGAACGACAGCTCTTGGTGACACGTGAAAGCCTCGATAGGGAAGGGGAGCCGTGGAACTCTGGGTGCTGCCGCTGCCTGCAAGAGAGGGTTAAAAATGAGTTTGTGAGATGCTGCTCACAGCCCGCTGAGCCACACACAAGGAGGAAGCTATCCCAAGAGACCACTCTGAGCTGCAACACTCACATAGTGGTAACAAGGGCAAGGTCATGAACTTGTTTTAATGTATAAGGGGACTTCCAACAGTTCCTAAGAAAATTCGATGATCTTTTAAGTTATCTTCCACACACTTTTTGAAGCCCCTCCTATCCCCAGGGCCCTTACTCTGGGTTTTGCAGAATCCTGTTAAGCCCTGGGAGTCTCTCAGTGGTTAGCAGTTGGAGTTCACCCAGAAGCATCTCAGAAGAAAGGTCTGGCAATCTATGTCTGAAAAATCAATCACAGAACCCTGTGGAACCCTGCTTTACTCTGACACACCTGGGTGGGGGTCTCCATGAGTCTAAATGGACTCTAAATCAACTGGTGTTGTCTGGGTTTTCTTTCCCTTAAAGATAGGAATACTACAAGGGAGCCCCTCTCATGCAATGTCAGCATTGCAAAAGCCTCTTAGTAGAATGGAAAAGCTAACGTGACTGGGACGAAGGGCATAAGGGGACTTGAGCTTTCTTAATACTCTGAGAATTCCAGACAGACCGAAGAATCAACATGGTCTTCCGAAGAGAGTAAGTCTCCACCTGTCCGGGAAAGCTATCGTGCACAAGGCACACCCTGGGGCATGGGGCCATTTCCGTCTCTGGTTCTTACTGACCTCTAAGCCAGAGCCCTCTGTTTGGTACTCAGCATTCAGCCTGACAGATATCAATTTCTTCCTCTTATTTTGTGCCCTTAAAGTTTAGTTTAGTCCAAAGACCAACCACTAGAAAGCCCAGGCTTACCCAATGGTACCCAAGGGCACCATCCCTGGGGTATGCTTCCACAGGTGGTTTTCAATGATGGTGTCTTATCTGCTCACATACATATACACACACATCAAAAAACTGTTCAATCAAAAAACCGTTAATATTTTACATGGATTTTTGGATAAGCACATTTTCATTTCAGGATATAAAATGTCATGCCTTATTCTATAGTGACCAGGCTAATAAAAGGTCATCGCTGCACATTTCTCGAATTTAGACACAAGTAAGGTTATTTAGAAGTTTCTAGGTGGCACAAACAGTTAAGTACTCTGCGGATAAACACAAGGATGGTGGTTTTAATCCATTCAAAGCCATCTTAGAAGAAAAGCCAGGTGAAAAGTCTTCTGAAAAGTCCCAGCCATTGAAAGCTCAATGGAGCACACTCCTACACTGACACCCATGGGAGTCTCCATGAATTGGAATTGACATGACAGCAATCAGTGTGTTTATTGGTGGTATATTCAGAATTATGTAGTATCCTATAATTTTAAAAATATGTCATTGGGTGCTTAAGCAAATGTGGTGAAGAAAGCTGATGGTGGCCCTCTACTAAAAGATATAGCATCTGAGGTTTTAAAGGCTTGATGTTAAACAAACAGCCATCTAGCAGGGAAGCAACTATGCCCACAGAGAAGCACACCACACTGTGTGATCATGAGGCGTCAATGGGAATAGGTATCTGAAGCTCAAAAACAAGCAATCAAATTGACGTGAAGTAGCATGGGCAAAGTGGAGACCCCAAACCCGCCTGTAAGATAACTGGACAGTCCCTCACAGAAGAGCCACCTGAAGGGATGATCTATCCAGGGTCCAGTATAGCACTGATGAACCACATAGCTGTCCTCTAGTTCTTTAATATCTCTTCCCCTTACTATTATGGTCTTAGTTCTACCTCGTTAATCTTGTTAGACCTGCATATGTTGATTTGTATAACTAATATTGTTGTATGCATGAAATCTAAGACAGAGAAACCCTTCAGAAATAGTAACGGGTATGGGAAGGGACATAGTTGATAGCAATGATGATTGTATAATCCCACTTGAAGTGAACAAATAGCAGAATTGAATGGATGGTGTAAGATACAGCAATATATATATTGTAATATATAAAATATATATTATACACAAAATATGTGTTATATATTTTTGTATTTATATATTACTTATAATATGTTATATATTATATTATACAATATATATTATAAAAATATATGATATATATATATATAAAATAATAAGGGTGCTTGGGGTGTGGTAGGGTGGGGGAGGGAGAGGATAAAGGGGAGCTGATATCAAGGAGTTCAAGAAGAAAGAAAATGTTTGAAAATGATGGTGACAGCAATTGTACAACTATGCCTGATCTAATTGAGTTATGAATTGTTATAAGCTCTGTAAGAGCTTCCAATTATATATATATGTATATATGTGTGTATATATATATATATATATATATATATATATATATATCATTGGGATGGTGTGAGGGCATATAGTTAATAATGTTTACTACCTAGTCTAACTGGGCAATGCAGAAGGAGAAGATAATGGCAGGGCCTAGGACAGGCCGATGATTTGAGCATAGGCATCTGACTCACTGCACCTCTCTCTTGTTGGAGTTGAGCGAATGAATGTCCAAAGAAAATGTCTCTGAATGAAGGGGCTCGTGTTGTTTAGATCAGGGACAATCTGAGCACTGAAATTTGCTACAGCAAGGATTTCTAAACCAAATATCCATAGTAATAATAAATAGATACATAAGTCAGGAAGAAGCATTGACTTCCAGATGCCAGTTTGTAAAATGTGAGAAGCCACTGTTTGGCAACAATTGTGGCAGAAATTTCACAGGGCAAAAATCATTACTGATTGCTGCTAGGTCTAATGGGAAACTTCATGAGGGGCAGGGTACCTTCATGGCCTTAACTGGTGACACAGTGGTTAAGTTGGTTGCTAACCCAAAGGTTGATAGTTTGGATCCATCAACTGCTTGCTCCATGGGAGAAAGATGTGACCATCTGCTGCTGTAAAGATTTATGACCTTGGAAACCCCATGAGGCAGTCCTTCTGGGTCTTGTATGGTTGCTGTAAGTCAGCATTAATTAACTCTGTGGCACTCACAACAATAACAATAAAATGTGTGTGTGTGTGTGCGCGCGCGCGCGCGTGCATGCGTGCGTGCGTGCGTGTGTGTGTGTGTGTGTGTGTGTATGCATGTGCACATAGGTGTGCATTTCTTGAAGTTACAAGGACACTGCCCTGAGAAGTCAGCCGGCAGTAGCAGGAAAGAAACTGTTCACATTAACCCTCAAAGGAAAATTGTATTGGCTTTAAGTGACTTCCTACAATCTTAAAATACAATAGACATTGGAAAACCCCATCTAGAAAACTTGGAGAATATGGTGATTCTAGAGATCCATTCCAATCCAAATCATTGTTTTGAGGACCAGAAAGGCATTTTAAGCTATGCAATAACTGAGGAGATATATATTGTTGCTGCTATAGTTGTGCTTCAGTTGATTCTGACTCAGAGAGACATCACGTACAACATGAATGAAACACTGCCAGGTGCGGCAGCATCCTCATAAGGCTTGTTATAGTAGGACCCATTCTTGCAGCCACTATATCAGTTCTTCTTGTTGAGGGCTTTCCTGTTTTCACGGACCGTCTACTTTACAAGCATGTATTAGGACACCTCTCCAGGTAATCCAATCATTGACGACCACAAAGCCTTTAGGAGTGGAGGGATTCTAGAATAAAATAAAACAATGTGTCTTAGAGCCATTTAAACCAAGTTATTCTACATAATGTTCCTAAGTACAATGAGAGAAATGAAATGCAAATGTCACTAACATCTCCTAAAAGACAAGATGTTCAGGGTAAAGGAAATGATAATAATAATTTTAAATTATGAAATTGCCTCTCAAATTTCATAGTAACTTCAAGTGGAAGGGGAAAGAGGGGTGGGGACAAGAAAGGGTAAGTGTGTTAAATGCAATATTTCACCTTTGACAAGACAAAAAACACTCATGGGGAACTGAGGGGAGTGTAGTGACAAGGCCTTATCCAATGGTTGGTGTGGGGTTGCCTGGAACCAGCAGGGATCAGGACCTGGCAGTGGCTGAAGAGTCCTAAAGGATATATTTCTGGCTTTTTAGTCTCAATGCTGAAGAACGCTTTTCTAGGAATTTATGATTTCACCCTGTCAGTAGTCAAGCAGTGGTCAGCTGCCAATGAAAGAGTTAGTTATTTGAACCTACCAGCTGCTGTGCAGGAGGAAAAGGGATGTGGCAGTCCGCAGTCCTAAAGATTGTCCAGCCTCGGAAACCCTATGGGGCAGTTCTACTTTAACTCTTAGGCTGACCTTAAAGATTGTCCAGCCTCGAGAACCCTATGGGGAAGTTCTACTTTACCTCTTAGGCTGACCTTAAAGATTGTCCAGCCTCGAGAACCCTATGGGGCAGTTCTACTCTTGTTTCTTAGAGTGGCTCCAAATTGAAATCCAACTGATGGCAATGCGTTTGGTGTGATTTTGACGTACCTTCCAGAGATGGGTTGTAGGACTTGAAACTGTGCGTGTGGATGAGATTTCATCTTTTTGTGTCACCTTTGGAATGTTCCAGGAACTTGGGCACAGAATCGATCCTATTTCTGTGTGGGCTTTGCTTGACAGTTAGATTCCATTATGCTCATAGAGCTGGGCATTTCAACAAAGTCTAAATTAAGTTAAAGAATGAGTTGTTTACAAGGAACCAAACGCCATTCAGGCCAGCTTGAAATCAAAAGGCTATCTATGGGAAAGATGCAGAGGTGCGTCACAGAGCTATGAAGCCCTTCGGAAGGCTAGACACACGATGTGGAATGTCAGCTCTCAATGCGGCTCTCTCTGCGTCTCTCACTTTTTACCTCCAACCTCCAGACTAGATTTCTCAGCACCTGAAACAACTGAAGCCTAAAAGTCTAACCCCAGTGTTAACGTCCCTGGTCATTAAGCCTTCAATATAGAACCGCTGCCTTTGAATCCCAATTGACACTTCCCAAATGAGTGTAACTGAGTGTTTAGCATGGACTAGTAATGTAATACAAAATGACTGGGCTATAAACCAACTGAACAAAATAAGCAACCAACCAAACAAACAAAACAACCAATGGACCCAAACTTGTTGAATCCTTAAGGTACCAACATCACAATATTAGAAGACGACTTCTGGTCCTACTGTCTTTCAGGATAGTATGTCCACAAAGAGTAAGACAGAGTGGGCAGTCTTGGGCATAAAAGTAACTTGTTTTTCTGCATTCAACTAAAATAACATATTTTCTTCTAAATAGTTTTACTAGCACTTCATCTACATGTCATACAATTCAATAATTCAATCATATGAAGAAGAGTTGTACAATTATCAGCACATTCAATTCCAGAACATTTTCTTCCTTGTACTCATTGTTATGGATGTAATTATTTTTGTTCCAATTGTGGCAAATATATACACAACAAAATATTCTCTGATTCCACAACTTTTACGTGTATAATTCAGTGCAATTGATTATACTCTTTGTGTTGTACAGTCATTGTTGATATCCTTTTCCAAATTATTCCACCACCATTAAAAAAAACTCAATGCCCACTAAGCAACAACTCTGTGTCCTTCACCTATGGTTACCATTGGTCAACTTTGATTGCTTTCTTCTTCTTCTTCTTCTTTTTTTAGTAGTAGTTTTCATGATATAATATTCACATATCATACACTTTCATAATTAAATCACTTTTAAAGAGAGTTGATCACATCAGTTCTGTTGTTCCCTCCCCCTCCCACATTCATTGTTTGCTCCCCAAATCATCTCACCCTCCCCAGTCCCCACCCTGCCTCCACATCCCCGATAAACCATTGTATCAGTTATTTTCTCTATGCATTCACTCCTTCTTTGCTTCACAAATCATGAATCCCCAAAGAAACAGTAAAAACAAAACAAAATGGAAAGAAGAAAATAATAATATAGAGATAAAAATACAAATAAAGAGTAAGAAAGAAAAGATTACCATCACTATTTAAAAAGCCAGAGAAGAAAGTTCTGTTGTGGAACAAGCGAGACATACTTGAGCCTAGA
The DNA here is from genome assembly GCF_000313985.2 of Echinops telfairi. Taxonomy (NCBI): domain Eukaryota; kingdom Metazoa; phylum Chordata; class Mammalia; order Afrosoricida; family Tenrecidae; genus Echinops; species Echinops telfairi. Next base: position 5,091,540 of record NW_022111339.1, read on the forward strand.
ACACTCAGGTTGGGTCAAGAGGGAAGTAAACTGACCAAGTGTATTATACCATGGTTCCATCCAGCATAACCAAGCTCACAATAATCTCTGTTTGATACTAAAGCTGCTCCAGCCCCTTCTCTATGACTGGAGGGGATCTGCCTGAGGCTTCTTCTGACTGGATAATCTGCAGATGGATTTTGGCTTCCCTCTTTCCTTCATAGCCTTCTAAAATTGGGTGTTCACAATTTAAGCTTTGATAATTTTCCCTTGATCATATTTGGATTTTGTTGTAATTATCTTTAGATCACACCGGCTGGTGTGCTTCCTCCATGTGGGCTTAGTTGACACCTCTCTTAGATGGCTGCTTGTTTGAATACAAACCTTTAAGACCCCCCAACGCTTTTCCAATTGATAGTTGGGCACCATCTGCTTTCTTCTCCCCACTTTGCTGTAGCACTCTTATCTTCAGTGGTCACTTCATGAAGGCGAGTATTGAGCAGGGCCAGGTTTTAAGAATTGTTTTTGGATTGGGGCTAAAGTTAAGTGGGAGCCCAGAATCCATCTGCTTGTTCACAGATTCTGAAGGACTCTGGTTTACTTTGGCAGTCGTATGATAACAAAAGCAAAAACCTGCAACAGCAACAAAATCAAGCAAGGAAAAGGCAGAAAAACAAAGAAACAAAAAAGAAAAAATTGTCAATCATCCCCCTGGGATTATGGCTATATAGTCCAAATTGATTTCTCAATTGATTGAGCTCTGTCTACACTGAGGATGGGGATTGGAGCTAGGGGGAAATTTCCTGTATGAATTGTTACAAGTGCAGCTCCTTGCCTATCAGATTAAAACTTGCCATATTAATCCAAAAGGAGCATTGAAATAATCACATATATAGTGGTTCTGACTTCCCTTTTATTGGACACCCTAAAGCCAGGGGTCCCACCCAAGGTCTAATGATGGCCATTTCCCCAGTCTTCGTGTGGTAACCCTTTGTTTCCTCTCTCATCAGAGTATTTCAGTCCTAAGTCCAAGGATACAGGTAGTTTTGAGGTAGGGCTCAGTTCGTTCAGTCGGGCATCTACATCAAGTCCTTCTGGTGTGACCCTCTAAAATAACATATTTATAGGTCAGTTGCTTCTCTAGCATTCCCAAGGGTGAAATTCAGTTGCCGTTAAAATGAAGTATTCAAATTCTTCATTTTCTAGATCATAGTAAGCCTCCACTTCAATGAGAATGATGAGACATTGTTCCTGACCATCTAGAATTATATGTGGGAGAGTCTAGAGGCAGGAGTGTTAGAAATAAGCCCTTAAAGTATCTTGGAGCTCAGGGGAAGGCTCCCATTTCTTCCCAGTTGGCACTATAAAGGGGAATCCAGGTATAAGCAACGCTGTCCATCAGATTTGTGGCAGGAAATAGACGATGGGCTCAAGCAGGGTTTTGAGTACATCAAAATTTGATTGAGGGGCCTATTTTGTCGAACTGTGGACAGGCCTGGAGGAGTCAAAAGTAGTGGTGAGACACCCAGCTGCTGACCATACCGGAAACTATTGCCACCTGTAGGTGTGAGGGGCAAGGGAGCGGTGGTGTTCCAAGAATCAAATGAGAATGGGAGCCGTGTAAGGGGGACAGTCGTTAGGAGAACACCGGGGAGGAAGAAGGGTGAATGCACTCTCCATCAGTTCTCGCTGCATCCTTTTCTCCTTTCTCCCCCTCCACCCCATCCTATTCCATCGGCCAACTCAACCAAAAGCTGCAGAACAATGGAGTCCAAATGATGCAGGCAGTAGGGTGGGAAGGGTCCGTCTCTAAGGCAGCAGACAGAGCAGGATCGGGAGAGTGGCAAATTGGGACTCCCCAGAACAGCAACCCTGGAACATCTATGGACATACTCAGTAAACAGAACTCTGAGGAAAAGACTGCATCTCTCAGCAAGCGGGGTAGGAGGTTATTTTCGTCTCCACATTAAAACATGTGTGACCTATTTGGAACGCCATAGCTGGTAGGCCGAGTGTTTGGGGCTGTGCACTTATGGAAAGATGTGGCAGCTGCGTCCGTCAAGATTACATCTTTGGCGCCCTGGGAGGCAGTTCTACTCCGTCCTCTAGGGTCGCTATGAATCGGAATTGACTTGATGGCAACACACATAAAATGTTGAGAATCTCTGGGGTAAGGTGCTAATCAAAAGTGGCTGAAAGGAAACATCAGACAGGGCAAGATATGACAAAGTAATAATTTATAAATTATTGAGGGCTCCTGAGGGAGGGGGTAGGGGAGAGGGAGGGGAAAAATGAGGACCTGATGCCAGGGGCTTAAGTGGAGAGCAAATGTTTTGAGAATGGCGAGGGCAATGAATGTACAAATGTGCTTTACACAATTGATATATGTATGGATTCTGATAAGCATCATATGAGCCCCTAATAAAATGATTAAAAAAAGGAATAAAGTCCACTGCGTTGGCAAAAAAAATAAAACAAGTCAGTAGTCAATTGAAAAAAAAAGGAACAAAAAAAGATTGAAGGTTCAACTCTACCTAGCACCTTGAAAGAGTGTCCTGGTGCTCTGCTTCTGAAAACAACAAAGCAAAGAGCAGTCACTGAACTGTCTGGAACACGGTTCCACTTTGACACACAGGGAGTTGTGTTGAATTCACTCAGTGACAAACGGTTTGTCTTTATGTAATGATTCTCTTCCTCTCTCGGTGCCCTTGAGTTGATTTGGATTCAAAGTGACCCTATAGCTAGGACAGCGTAGAATTGGCTGTGTGGATTTCCAAGCCTACAAATCTTTAAAGGAGCAGCAAGTCTCATCTTTCTCTTTGGGAGCTATTTGTGAGTTTGAACTGTCAACTTAGTGATCCGCAGCCCAACCTGCTCCCCACCACATTACCAGAGCTCCTTTATAGAATGTGCAGGCAGAGGGTACATGGATCAGTGAGGCACCTGCAATGATGAGCCGGTGTTTGTGCTTGGTCTCTTCGGGCTGCTAGCTGTTGCAGGACAAAGACTGTCTTAGAGCACATTTCCCCAACAGTGCCTTGGACGGGCTCGTCATTCCATAGAGATTCGCTAGAAAACAGTTTCAACCTCTTGTATTTGAACCACAAAGGAACAAATGAAAAGAAGCATAAAGTATCAGGAAGATTTCATAAGATTTCAGTCATATAACATTGACTGAAGAACCTTTTAGTATAGTAGGTTGTGAAGGGGGAATTAAACGGCTTTATCAAAGACTTTATACTAGAGTTCATTTATTCCGCACTCACAAATGTTGTGGAGCACTAACACTGTCCTAAACACTGTCCTGGATCCTTAATGCATCAAGGAAATGCTTGAAGGCAGACATCGATTAGTTTTATGAGCCAATCAAATGTTTTGTTGCTATGCAACCAGCCAGTTGCCACACAACTAACTGGATCGAACTTACAGAAGTCTGAATCACCAAACTGATGAAACAACCCTGCCTGCCAACTCCCTTCACTAGAGCTCTACCTAGCTTCTGCACTGTCAGCCAATATGGATTGTAGGTCCCTGCTGCGTGTGACCAGTAGTAGCCAGGCCATGATGTCATTCTGTTATCAGGGCTGCTAAGGGACATCTAATCAAAACTGTGAAAATATCACTTTTTGCCTTCCCATTATTTATTCTATGACTAGATTTAAAACTTGTGAATAATTCCATAGGTGATCTTGGTGAGGAGAGACTTTTTTTTTAATGAGAGGAAAAAAACATCAACTGAACAATCTTTTTGTGTAGGATGTGCCAGTCGTTCAGCATCCCCCCTCCCCCCTACTTTTTTTGGTCCCAGAGCACTATTATTTCATCTTAAAATAGCCTATTAGTATGGAATAAATTTACTTCAGAATTTCACTTCATGCTCATTATATCCACCATGGGTGCTGCAACAGATATTAGAATCACTGAACTGATGTCAATCAGAGATCTATCTGGGGTAGTGTCAATCTGAATGGGAAAATTGTCATCTTTCTTAATATGATCACTAGTAATATTTTTAATTAGTGCTGATAGTTTCATTAGTTGCAGCTCTGATTTTAGAAATGAGAATGAGAGTGATGACAGTTCTTCCCGCCCCACTTTCAGATCTGTTAACTCAAATTAATGTAGCTCTTACTTCATAGCTATTTATTTAGATGCCTGCAGATTACAAGCTTTTTGAGTCTGTGGATATTGACTAGTTTTCTGTTGTTACATATAAGAGCTACAACCACAAATGTTTTCCGAATTGAATCTGTATAATTCTTTGAAAAATATAACATATACTAACAAGAAAATGTTCAACAGAAAGTTTGGGGGCCAATTTGAAGAGCTATCTCAGAAAGTAAAATGAAGATAGCGATATGGAAAATAAAAGCGAACGGAAAACCCTAAGGATCTAAACATGACTAAAATTTAGGGGAATCTCAGGAGACTGATAAGAGTCTCAGTAAGAGAACAAAAATTAGATAAACCAAAATGGAGTTTCATCGAATAAATCAAACAAGAAAATTTCAAGAACTGAAGAACATAACATTTATATAAAAGGGGGGATTGAATAAAGGAAAAATTCACATAAAACCAAATCACTGCCAAATTCCAGAACCTGGAGTAATAGGAAGTTTCTAGGAGGAAGAGAAGGCCAATGGTGAACTATCAGTCATCATTCGGAACTTGGGTCTGGACGGCTGATTAGGAACTTTAAAGCTATATATGATACATTAAAAGTTCTGCAGAAAAGTTATTTTAAAGCTTGAATTCTTCCCAGTCAAGCTGTCCATTAAGTGTGAGAATACACTAAAGACATTTTGAGACAAATGTGTTCTCAAAAAAATAAATCAAATTTCCACACATTCTGCCCTTGAAGTTACAAGAGGCTATGCTCTGCCCTCACTAGTGAGGGAAGGATAAACCATATGGATTAATCCAGTCATTGACAGTGGACCCAGAAGGGGAGTGATCCAAAGAGGGCCAAAAACACGACCCTGGGGTATGGTGATATAAAGTCAGACGCAAGTTGCATAGCTTGTCCAGAGAGCTTTAGGAGGGCTGTCTACAAGGACAACATAGAATGGGTACAATTCACTATGGTTTGCTCATGCTAAGATTTTTGTAGTCCCAGAGGTATGCTAAGGAGCCTGGGTGGCATAGTCGTTATGTATTGGGCTCTGATCTGAAGGTCAGCAGTTCAAAACCATCAGCACCTGTGAAGGGGGAAATGGGACTTTACTCTGGTAAAGAGTTACAGTCTCAGAAACTCACAGTGACAGTTCTACCCTGTCCTAAAGGGTCGCTATGAGTTGGCCTGGTCTCCATGGCCGCGTTTGGTTTTGGTTTAGTTCCATGTGTGTTTGGGGGAGGGAGAAATAATTATCATACTGAAAAGTTCAAGAAAGGAACTATAAGCTTTAGAAAAAGCAAAAAGTTGTATAAAAGGGGAAATTGATCACATTTGGTCTCTCAGTTTGAAGGATTTTCACATCCCTTTACGTAGATTGGGGAGAGGAAGTGTGTGTGTTTGTAGGTAAGTATGCAAGTGCATGTGTACACAGAGAGAAGGTAAACCAGAATCCAAACCAACCACTGCCATGGAGTCGATTCCAGAGCACAGCGACCCCATGTTGAGTTCCCGAGGCTGTAAACCTCACAGGCGCAGAAGCCTCATCTTTCTCGCACAGAGTGGCCAAGAGTTTGAACGGCTGACCTTGCCGTTAGCCGTCCAACACTTAGTGTTTGGATAACTGAATTTTTATCTCCCTAAAAGAAAGATTCAAGTTAAATTGAAAAGTCACACAATAGTAAGATAAGCATGTTATTTAGAAATATGGTGGTAAGTCTGAAAAGAAGCCATTGCAAGGATTGACCATTTCTTCCTCTAGTCATCAGAACCCACAGCACGGTGTGATGGAATGGAGAAAAGATATTTTTAAAGTGCGTTCTGTTTTCCTTAAGTCCATGCAGCTATAGTCATATAATATGTATGTTATTTGAATTGTTGCAGGGTCGCTGTCTTTACTAACAGAAATATTTGAAATGAGTCTCTTCATTTCATCAGTTAAACTGCTGTAAGATCATTTTTATTACTCATTTATTGTTTATTTTCAAAAACGACTGAAAAATTTTGAATCCCAAAATCAAACTCACTGCCATTGAGTCGATACTGACTCATAGAGCCCCTATAAGACAAAGTAGAACTGTCCCTTTGAGTTTCCAGGACTCCAACTCTTTATGGGAGTAGAAAGCCTCGTTTGTCTTCAGCAGAGCTACTAGTGGGTCCATCTACCGACCTTTCGGACCACTGCACCACCAGGGTGCCTAAAACATCATATTAAAGCCATTTGGAAATGCAAAAGAAAAATATAAGTGAGACATGGAAACTAAGTTAATGCTGTAATTAAGCATTCGATTGTGCTGCTGAGTTATCCATAGGATGTTTGAAAATAAATTCACCTGAGGTAAAGAAACAAATGGGGAGATCATTTTTTCCTCTCCTCCCTTCCTTCCCCGTCCCTCTTCTCTTCTCTTTGGGGGAGAAGATCCCCGCTCTCCCCACCCCCGGTATTGATGTCTCAGAACATTTAAGGTATGGATGATTATATCCACTTATCTCCACTCACATTCTTTTACCTTTCACCTGGATTTGGAAACCAACCTCAGTCTGGTGAATCTTTCTTAAATATCTCATTGTCATTTCACTAACACTGTCACTACCTTTACCTAGGGTTTTATCATTTTCCATTGAGACTCATTTGATAGCCTTCCAATTGGACATCATTCATTCATGCAGAAAATATTTAAAGACATTGAAGATCTTACAAGAGGATGATAATAGATGGAGAAATAAGCCTGGCAGTCAAAGATATTTTAGCTCTAAAGGCAGTTGTTGATCGATAATTAATTGTGATGCGTTTTGGTTTTTTGAAGCTTCGCACAAAAATATAAACATATAATTGATATAACAACCCATACAGCACCTATTGGGAAGGCTTAGTGAAATCAAACTGTTCTAAGATTCTTTTCGAAATGAGTCAGAATTGACTCGATAGAGGTGAATTCTTTTTCTGTTTAGAAGATTCTTGTTCAAGTTCTTGGGTGTACCAAATGGGTTGTTCTCCATTCCTAATCAAAAGATTGGGGGATTAAATCCACCCAGTGGGACTTTGAAAGTGTTTGTTTTTCCCCAAACCAGCCACTAATAAGTCTGCAGAGCGAATTTCTACTTAGAAACACATGGCATTTTCATGGGTTGGAATTAACTCAAAGGCAACAGGTTTGGTTTGGATTAAGATTCTTGTACTGCTTAGAGAGAAGTAAAATTTCATAATTAATATTAAATTTTGGCATATCATGAAACTTTAATGTAATTTGTAGGGAAATTACTAAAATAATAGAACCTATTAGCAGAAGAGAAAATTGAAGACTACCCTCTCCTCTCTCAGGACATAAGTAAGCAAGGCAAAGCACCACCAAAATGAACTCGGAAGCTTAATACCAAGGTTGTGACAAAGAGGGCTACCAAACAACCAAAAGCAAATAGGGGAAAATAAAATAGAATAGGTAGAACAAATAAAAAGAACATAATAAGATAACAGATTTAAACTCAAACCCAAAGACATGAGTAATTACATTAAATGCCATGAAATAAATGCTTCAATTATAAGATATTTGAAACTTCAGTTGGGATAAAGACCAAAATCCTAGTATATACTATGCATAAGACAAATATATAAAACAAAGTTATTAAAAAGCAAAATGTAAAACTATGGAATGGAAAAGGTATTATGCACATATTAACTAAAAGAAAGTACTATGCAAATATTAATTACACCATGTCAGAGTAGATCATAAGGCAAAAGTGATCAAAATGTTGTTATCAGGTGCCATCAAGTCAGTTCCCACCCATAGCAACCACATGCACAACAGAAGGAAACACTGCCCAGTCCTGCACCATCCTCATAATCGTTCCTATGCTTGAACCCATTGTTGCAACCACTGTGCTGCTCCATCAAGCTGAGGGCCTGCTCCTTCCTCTTTTGCAGCCTCTCTACTAAGTACGATGTCCTTCTCCAAGGATTGATCTCCCCTGACAACATGATCAAAGAAGGGAGACGAAGCCTCACCATCCTTTCTTTTAAGAAGCTCTCTGGCCTTCTTCCCAGACAGATTTGCTTGTCCTCTAAGTAGCCCCGGGTGCTTTCAATATTCGTCATCAACACCGCAATCTAATTGCATCAGTTCCTCTCCAGTTTTCTTTATTCAATGTACAACTTTCACTTGCATGTGACACAACTGGGTCTGGGGCACCTTAGTCCTCAAAGTAACATCCTCGTTTTTTGAATACTTTAAAGCGATCGTAGGCAGCATGTTTACCCCATGCAACACATCTTTTGATCTCTTGACTGTTGCTTCCATGAGCATTGACTGTGGATCCAAGCAAGACAAAATCCTTGACAACTAAATAATAAAAATTTTAACAATAAAGAGCTTCAACTCTTTTGTGTTTAAATTGTTTTGTTTTAATTACAAAACTCCACAGAGAAAAGCAAAACCATTACATTTAATGATACCACCTTAAAAAATGTTACTTTTGAAGACAAAATTGACTACTCTCACAAAAGTTATTCATTCAATGTTGTATTGGAAATTCTGTTAGTAAGACAAAAACAAATGATATAGAATTAGAAGTATGCTGGTATTTTTCACAGATGATATAATTAATTTTGTTTATAGAATATTTAAATTAATCTACAGATTAATCATTGTGATTAATAAGTGTTTGGAGGATACAACATCAAAAATTTAAAAACTGACTTTATTCCTTTATAAGGCATTATAAAATCAGAAATTAAAGGTAAGATCTCATCTACAGCTTTGTCAGAAAAATCTATGGCTAAGGAATACATTTAATAAAACATCTCTGCAGGGAACATTGTAAAACATTGTTGATTTACTTTAAATAAGACAAGAGAATTGAAATATTTATAGTGTTCATGATTAGAAAAGCTAAATACCATAAAAATGTCTATTTTCTCCATATTTATTTAAAGACCAACACAAGCCCAGTAAAAATCCTAAGAGCACTTGGTTACTCCCCCTGCCCTATTATCTTATGCTGCGTAAATCTTGACACAATAATTTTAAAGTATTCATGAACACAACAAAAGGCAAGGAATTCTCTTGAAGAAGAAAAAATGGGAGTCTTGCTTTACTAAACATCTGAACTTGCTAAGAAACCATTGATTAAAATTGTGTAGGATCAAGGCAAAATGATCCTAGAACTAGACAACACATACGTGACAATTTATATGAGAAATGGCACCATATAGCAGCAAAGAAAAAAGGTATCTTAACATAGGCCTGATATGAGAATCACATAGAATGAAATGGAACCCATATCTTATTTAAAAATACAACTGTCAAAGTTATTAAGGTTTAATACTGAAAGGCAACACCATAATCACTTAAGATGATGGTATAGAATATTGCTGTGAGTGCAGGATCAGCAAAAATTTTAAATAAAGACACAAAATTAATATGACAGAAGACTGACAAATTTTATGAAATTAAATATGAACTTCTGTTTGCTGAGAAGCAAAAGGAAACCTACAAAACAGAAGATGTTTGCAAAAGCTATGCGTCAATAGATCAACACAGTGTCTCCAACAATGGGCTCAAGCATGCTGCTGATGAGATGACCCAGAACCGGGCAGTGTGTCATTCTGTTGTACATAGGCTTGCTGTATGTCAGAACTGACCCAATGGTATCTAACAACAACAACAACAACAACAACAACATGGATCATTTACTTGTCTCTGGAATATGTAAAATAAAACAAGATAGAAAACTAAACTCACTGCCATCAACTCTATTCTGCCTCCAAAAATGCTATGTAGGATTTTCAAGGATATAATTCTTTACGGGCACTGGCCGCCTCATCTTTTGTCACTCAGAGCTGCTGGTGGGTTTGGACCACCAATCTTGCGTTTAGCAGTCCCACACCTAAACCACCGTGCCACGAGGCTCCTTAGAATACATGAAGAGCGCCTCAGATCAAGTACACTGACACAGCCACTTCAATAGAAATATAGGCAAAGGTGCTCAGCAAGATGCTTCACAAAAGAGGAATCATAGAGTGGTACCCTCGGCTCCGCCTTCGCCTCGCTGCAGCCCTTCTCCTTTAGCTCCACGTTCACTCAGCACCATGAGCGCGTAGGTCTCCAGATCCTACAAGGAGGGCACCTTCCTGTTCACCTCGGAGTCCGTGGGGGAAGGACACCCAGATAAGATTTGTGACCAGATCAGTGATGCTGTTCTTGATGCCCACCTTCAGTAGGACCCTGATGCCAAAGTGGCTTGTGAAACTGTTATTATTAACACTGGACTTGTTATTCTTGCTGGGAAAATTACATCCAGAGCTGCCGTTGACTACCAGAAAGTAGTTCGTGATATCATCAAGCACATTCGCTATGATGATTCTTCCAAAGGATTTGACTACAAGACTTGTGCTGTTCAGGTGGCTTTGGAACAAGAGTCACCAGATATTGCTCAAGGGGTCACCTTGACCTGAATGAGAAGGAGGTTGGTGCAGGAAACTACCAGGGCATGGTGTTTGGTTATGCCACTGACGAAACTGAGGAATGTATGCCTTTAACCCTTGTCTTAGCCCACCAGCTCAATGCCAAACTTGCTGAACTACGTCGCAATGGCACCTTACCTTGGTTATGCCCAGGTTCTAAGACTCAAGTGACTGTGCAGTACATGAAGGATCGAGGTGCTGTGCTGCCCATCAGAATCCACACAATTGTTATATCTGTTCAGCATGATGAAGATGTTTCTCTGGATGAGATGAGGGAGGCCCTGAATGAGAAAGTCATTAGAGTCGTTGTTCCTGCAATGTATCTTGATGAGAACATAATCTACAACCTACAGCCTAGTGGCAGATTTGTAATTGGGGGCCCTCAGGCTAGTACTGGTTTGAGTGGCCAGAAGATAATTTTGGACACTTATGGAGGCGGGGGAGCTCATGGAGGAGGTGCCTTTTCAGGAAAGGATTGTACCAAGGTGGACCGCTCAGCTGCTTATGCTGCCGTCGGGTGGCAAAATCCCTCATTGAAAGAGATCTGTTCCGAAGGGTGCTTGTGCAGGTCAATGACACTATTGGAGTGTCTCAACCATTATCAATTTCCATTTTCCATTATGGCATCTCTTAGAAGAGTGAGCAAGAGCTAGTAGATATTGTGAAGAAGAATTTTGACCTCCGCCCTGAAGACATTGTCAGGGATCTGGATCTAAAGAAGCCAATTTCTCAGAAGGCTGCAGCCTATGGCCACTTTGGTAGGGAAGACTTCCCCTGGGAAGTGCCCCAAAAGTTTAAATATTAAAAAGTGTCAGCCTTTTCTCCCCAGACTTGCTGGCGTGGGCTACAGAGAAGGCTCCAAGCTCTGAGGGAAAGACCCCC
>NW_022111339.1:5103237-5105875 GCF_000313985.2 Echinops telfairi
AATCATAAAAGCCCAGGAAATATGAAAAGGGGCTCAACCTCATTAAAAAATTTTAAAATCACAAGCTCAATCCATGATACAACCCTTCGCTATATGTGCCAGGTTGGCAAAATTTAAAAATCTGACAAGATCAAGCACTAGTAGTAATATAAAATGATAGTAACTCCCATAACCTTTTGGTGGAAAACAGTTGAACAATATATAGCAAGCCACTTTGGTACAAACCAGGTTGAATAGCCATTTTGTATCTGGTAAGATTGAAGATACTCTATGGTCAAGCCTTATGACGTTGAGGTTTAATACCCTAGAACAATTTGAGAAATATGTCTTAGGCTAGATATAAAATACTGTACACAACCCTATTGTCCATATTGCACTATACATCCCAGAAGCAAGCAGAATGCTCACAAAGTTAGAATGTATAAATACTGTCAGGTATCTTAAAGTCTTGTCTAAATGATGTGTCAACTAAGTCCACATGGAAGAAGCATGTGGTACAAGGATTATAAATAATAAAATCCAAACTCAAAGGAGGTGATGGGATCAGAGCTTAAATTTTAGCACCTAGTTTGCAGAAGGCTATGAATGACAGTTGAAGCCCCAAATCAATTTGCAGGATCCACACATGGATTAAGCCTCCTGTGAATTCCCTCTGACTATAGTTGTGGAATTACAATAGCCTTGTTATCATACAGAGAGCATTTTAAATTCAATTATAGCGCATGAAATTAGGTTAAAATGTGATATGTTATCACTCACTCTCTCTTTTGACCCATTTTAAAGTTGTTTCAGTTTAAAACAAAAATGTGAAGGGGAAATACACATGGACAATCCTCTGGTGAATCCCCACCGACCACAGACCAGGGCTGTGAATAGCCTTGCTATCATGCACAATGCATTGGAAAATCGAGTGTTGCAGATGCTCAAAAATGAAAAACAAACCAAAAAAACCATGAAGTCAATGCTGACTCACAGAGTCTCACTGTTGGTTTAGGAGACTGTAACTGTTTACGGGGGTAGAAAGCCCAATCTCTCTAATAACCCACTGTAAGTTTGTTCTAGTTTTTAATATTTTCTGCTTTCTTTTTAGTTGAGGCTTCGTTTGTTTGTTTGTTTCACTATGTTATAGTTGTTCGGGTTTTTTTTTCATTCTTTTAAAAAACTTATTTTTCTGTATATGAAGCCCAGGATAGGTAAAATTACACAGAGACAGTCACTGGGGTAATGGTTCCATGGGGTGTGATGGCAGGGAAGTTGGAGGGAAATGAGTATGAGGAGCACAAGAATGAAGGAAATGTCTTAACATTGATTGTGGTGGTGATTGTATAACTGTTCTTGATGTGATTGAACAGTCTGGTTTGCGAACTATGCCAGTAAGCCTATTTTTTAAAAATGAGAATGGACCAACACAGGGCATTTATACAATAGAATGGTATCCATGAATGAAAGGAACAAACCAGCCCTACAAAGAGAAATATGTTCCTCCTCAGGCTGACTGGGAGAAATACAACACAGAAAACACCGTCTGGTATGCTTCCCTTTATAGATGTTCCAAAACAAAAATCACTTGTCTGTGGATGCAAATATAGGTGGTAAAATAATAAAAACCAAGAAAGGGACTACCTTAAGAAGTGGATGATTGCGGCTTCTTAATTTTTTTTACATCATTTTGTTGGGGACTCATACAATTCTTATCACAATCCATACATACATCAATTGTATATAGCACATTTGTGCATTCGTTACCCTCACCATTCTCAAAATATTTGCTCTCCACATAAGCCCCTGACATCAGCTCCTCATTTTCCCCCCTTCCTCCCTGCTCATGAACCCTTGATAATTTATAAATTGTTAGTTTGTCAAATCTTACACTGTCCAACTTCTCCCTTCACACACTTTTCTGTTGTCCGTCCCCCAGGGAGGGGGTTAGATGTAGATCATTATGATCAGTTCCCCCTTTCTCCCCACCTTCCCCTTACCCTCCTGGTATTGTTACTCTCATTGTTGGTCCTGAGGGGGTTCTCTGTCCTGGATTTCCTGTGTTTCCAGTTCCTACCTGTACCAATGTACATCCGCTGGTCTAGCCAGATTTGTAAGGTAGAATTGGGATCATGATAGTGGGAGTTGGGGGTGGGGGTGGGGGGAGTAGGAAGTATTTAGGAACTAGAGGAAAATTGTATGTTTCATTGTTGCTACACTGCACCCTGACTTGTTCGTCTCCTCCCTGCAACCCTTTTATAAGGGGATGTCCAGTTGCCTACAGATGGGCTTTGGGTCCCAACCCCGCACTCCCCCTCACTCACAATGACATGATTTTTTGTTCTTTGATGCCTGATAACTGATCCCTTCTGAACATCAGAATCACACAGGCTAGTATGCTTCTTCTTCCAAGTGGGCTTTGTTGCTTCTGAGATAGATGGCCACTTGTTTACCTTCAAGTCTTTAAGACCCTACACACTATATCTTTTGATAGTCGGTCACCATCAGCTTTCTTCACCACATTTACTTATGCACCTGCTTTGTCTTCAGCGATCGTGTATGGAAGGTGGGTATCATGGAATGGCAGTTTAATAAAACAAAGTATACTTGCATTGAGGGAGTACTTAGGTGGAGGCCCAATGTCTATCTGCTACCTTAA
>NW_022111339.1:5106751-5123564 GCF_000313985.2 Echinops telfairi
CTCCCCCTTCATTTGCTCCCGTGTGCTCTGATCAGACATGTCCCTCTCCCTGAACCACAGCTTCAGTGCTGTCCTCTGAAATAAATTCTTCTGAGGGGAGGGGCAGCTGTCCAAGTAGTTGCGGTTGGGCCCAGCCCCTCAGACCTGTCCACTGGTTTCCTACTCCATGCTGGTATGTTGCATTCATATATTGGAGCATCGGGTTGAAGTCTGGTCCCTCTTTCCCTGTGGAGATATAAACAATACCCTCCCCTTGGGTGGGTTAGTGCCCTGTTCCCCCACTACCCATTTATTTTTTATTTTTTCTTTCCACCCCCATCTTCTTTTTAGTTGGCTACCATATATATCCCTGGATTTGGTCTGGCCCCTATAATACTACCTGGTCCTCGCCCCAGGAATGTTTGTATACATTAGCTTTTTCCCTATGCCCTTTTTGCATTTTTTTTAAAGCTTACCTCAGCAGACTCATGTTGTACTTGTCTTTTTGTGCTTGGCTTACTTCAGTTAGCATAATTTCCTCCAGTTCTTCCCATGCAGCGATGTGATTCGTACTTTCATCACTGGTTTTTAGCGATGTATTGTATGTCTGTATCAGTTTTTTAATCCACTTATCAGTTGATGGAAATTTGGGTTGTTTCCATCTCCTTCCAATTGTGAACTGTACCACGATGAACATTGGAGCACAGATGTCTGGCCGTCGTTTGTTTCTTGCCTCTTCTGGGTAGATGCCCAGTAGGGGGATTGCTGGGTCGTATGGTACCTCGGTTTCCATCTGTTTTAGATATTGCCAGATCAATTTCTATAGTGGCTGTACATACCTACAAGTCCAGTAACAGTGGATGAGATTTCCTGTCTCCCCACAACCCCTCCAGCACTTGTTGTTTTCTGATGTTTTGAATTAGGCTATCTTTGAGGGGGGTAGGTGCTATCTTGTTGTTTTAATTTACATTTCTCTTATGGCTAAAGATAGGGAACATTTTCTCATATGTTTATTCGCCATTCGGATTTCTGCCCTTGTGAAACTTCTGTTCAAGTCCTTTGCCCATCTCCCCAGTGGGCAATTCGTTTTTTTTTTCCTTTTGGAAGCTAGCAGAGTACTGTAGATTTTAGTAATAATGCCTTTGTCTGATGTGTCATTGCTAAAGATGTTTTCCCAGTCCATGGGTTCTCTTATTACTCTCTCGGTGAATTATTTCTATGTACATAGGTGTTTTATCTTAAGTATATCCCACTTGTCTATTTGTGCCTCCTCTGTGTTTGTGTCCTTCCCTATTGCTGATAGCCTATGTATTCCCTGTGCCAAAATTCTCAGGTTGGTCCCAATTCCCTCATTGATGGCTAATAGTTTGGGGGTTTACTTCAAGGTCCATGATCCACCTTGAGTTTATTCTTTTGCATGGAGAGATATAAGGGTCTTGCTTCATTTTTCTGCAGATAGATATCCATTTTTATCTAGCACCACTTGTTGAAAAGGGCATCTGCTTCCCATTGGATGTATTTTGGGCCCTTATCAAAGATCAGTTTTCTGTATGCTGATGATTTTATTTCTGGGTTTTCATTTCTTTTCCATTGGTCTGAGTATCTGTCATTGTACCAATACCATGTGGTTTTGACAACTGTGGCTGTATAATATGTTCTAAGGTCAGGTAAAACAAGCCCTCCCACCATGTCCTTCTTCTTGAGGATTTCTCTGCTAATTCTGGACGTCTTCCCTCTCCATATGAAATTGGTAATCAGTTTTTCCATTTCTTTGAAGAAAGATGAGGGTAATTGTATTGGGATTGCATTAAACTTATATAGTGTCTTGGGCAGAACTGACATCTTTACTTTATTGAGTCTTCCAATCCACGAGCATGGAATATTCTCCCATTTGTTGAGGTCACACTTTGTTTCTTGTAATAGTGTTCTGTAGTTTTCCTCATATACATCTTTTGTTCTTTTAATCAGGTATATCCCTAGATATTTCAATTTGTGCTTGGCTATTGTGAAGGGTACCACCTTTTTGATCTCCTCTTCTGTGGTCTTATCTGATGTATATAGCAGTCCAATAGACTTCTGTTTGTTGATCTTGTATCCTGCCAATCTGCCATTCTCCTCTATTGCTTCCAGTACTCCCCTGTGGAGCTTTTGGGATTTTCTATATATAAAATCATATCATCTGCAAATAATGATAGTTTCACCTCTTCCTTCCCCAGACAAATACCTTTGATGCCTTTTCTTTTCCTTATGCTGTTAGCTAAAACCTCCAGTACAATGTTAAATAAGAATCGGGATAAGGGCATCCTTGTCTGGTCCCCTTTTTCAGTGAGATTGTGTTCATCTTTTCTCCATTGACTACCACATTGGCTGTTGGTTTTTCATATATACCTTATATATATGAAAATGGAAGGAATTTTCCTTCCATTCCTATCTTCTCAAGTGTCTTAAACAGGAATTGATGTTGGATGTTGTTGAATGCTTTTTCTGCATCTATTGATATGATCATGTAGTTCTTATAGTTTTTCATGTCAATGTGGTGAATGATACTAATGGTCTTTCGCATGTTGAACCATCCCTGCATCCCTGGTATGAATCCCACTTGGTCATGGTGAATTACTAGTTTTGTATACTTTTGTATTGTATTGGCCAGTATATTGTTAAGGATTTTTGCATTGATGTTCATTAGGGATATTGGTCTGTAGTTCGCGATTATTGTGGGATCCTTGCCCAGTTTTGGTATCAGAGTAATAATAGCTTCATAGAATGAGTTTGGGAGTTTGCCATCTTTTTCTATGTTCTGGAAGAGTTTTTGCCGGATTGGTGTTAGTTCTTCCCTAAATGCTTGGTAGAATTCTCCAGTGAAGCCATCTGGTCCAGGGGATATTTTTGTTTGAAATCCCTTGATAACCTTGTCTATTTCTCCTATTGCTATGAGTTTGTTGAGATTCTTGACATCCATCGAGGTTAGTCTAAGGAGGGATTGTTTTCCCAAGAATTTGTCCATGTCTTCCAAGTTGTTGAATTCATTGGAGTACAATCCTTTGTAGTACTGTGTAATAATCCTTTTGCTTTCATTAGGGTCTGTTGCACTGTCTCCTCTTTCATCAACATATTCTTGCTATTGAAATTTGTTCCCTTCTTTCTTTGGTTAAGTTTGTCAGTGGTCTTTCAATTCTGCTTATCGTTTCAAAGAACCAACTTTTAGCAGCATCAATTTTTTCTATAGTTTTCTTATTTTCCCTCTCCTGAATCTCAACCCTGATTTTTATTATTTCTTTTCTTTTGCTACTAGTAGGATTGTCCTGCTGAATCTGCTCTAGTTGTAAATTTTGTGCTAGCACATCAGTCATGAATCTCTCTTCTTTTTTCATGTATTGCTATGAGACTTCCTCTATTAAATGCCTTTGCTGTGTCTCATAAGTTTTAGTATGTCATGTGCTCATTCTCATTGGTTTCTAGAAATTTCTTAATTTCATCTCTGATCTGTGCCAGTACGCACTCCTTTTGCAGTAGAGAGTTATTCATCCTCTAATTGTTTCCTCTTCATCTTCCTTTTGTTGATTTCCAGCCTTATGGCACAGTGGTCATAGAGAGAGGTCTGTATGATATCAATGTGCTTAAATTTATGTAGATCCGCCTTTTGCCCCAGCCAGTGTTCTATCTTTGAATATGTGCCCATGCGGGCTTGAAAATAATGTGAAATTTTTTTTTTTGTATTTGGATGAAAAGCTCTGTAAATATCTATCTGTTCCAAGTGTCCAATTGTAGTGTTTAGATCTCTAGCCTCCTTGTTGAGTTTCTTTCCCTGTGATCTATCTTTCTCAGAGAGCGGTGTATTGAAGTCACCCACTATAATTGTTGAGGCTGTGATTTCTTTTATCATCTTTTGCAATGTTTGGTTGATGTATTAAGCAGGTCTCTCATTCGGGGAATATATGTTTACAATGCTTAGTGGTTCTTTGTCTACCGTTCTCTTGAGCATTAGATCGTGTACCGCCTTATCTCTTTTTATGGTTTGCACTTTGATGTCAATTTTATCTGAGATTAGGATTACTACCCCTGCTTTTTTTTTTAGTTGCTGTTTGCTTGGTATACCTTTCTCCAGGCTTTGATTCTCACCCTATTTTTGTCTGTATCCTTGAGATGTGTCTCCTATAGGCAGAGTGCCGCTTCTTACATAAAAAGAGGCAGTGAGCTTAGAAAGAGGCATGTGCTGGTTTCTGGGCGTGCTGCTGGCATCCTTTGTCTTGACCCGAGTGGTAGTTTGAGGGATGCTCACTTTATTCATTATACGTTGTAAGCATTTCTGGTGGTGCTGTGGTGAAGTACTAGGCTGCTAACTGAAACACCATATCAGTGAGAACCGCTCAGTGGCTTCCTGTTAAAAAAAAAACTACTGGAAATCTGCTCCAGGAAAGATCAAACCAAAACCAAGCTCACAGCCATGGAGTCGATGCTAACTCATAGTGACCCTTTAGGAGCATATTCTGAGGCTGTAACTCTTTGCAGGAGTAGAAAGCTCCATCTTTATCCCATGGAGACACTGGTGGTTTTGAACTGCTAACCTTATGATTAGTAACCACTACACCACCAGGAATCCTGTTTTGAAGATTATAGCCTAGAAAATCCTGAGCTGCTACTTTACTCTATCTTATACGATTGCAATGAGTTGGACCAACTCGACAACACACAACAGCAACTAACCATACAGTTCTATTTCATGTACTTCTTAATATTCCTGTTCTGTTTCCCAATTTTCAAAAAACTTGCAATTTTCAATGTAGGTTATGTTTCTCCTGTCTACCTTTTTTTTCTCCATTTAGCTGTCAAATACCCAGACTCTCTTTACAGCTCTGGTGAATTTCTATTTCTATATGACCCTTTTCTCTTGAATTCCAGGGAGTTGGGTGTTCCATCCTCTGTGACCAAACTCGTCCTGTGAGTGCTTTTTGTTTTGACATCTACCCCATTGTAGAATGGGTCTTCAAAAAGGTTAAGAGAAAGGACGTAAGAGAATGAAATTTTCCCATGAACATTTTGAAGTCCTCCCCATATTGTCAGTTCTATGTACACATTGAGTGGCGTACAAGTACATGCGTGCACACACATATGAGTACTCACTAGACCTGCTGTGTGCAATTTAAGAGACCCTCACCACATGTGCCATTGAGCCCTTGAAATGTGGCCAGTCCTCACTGAGCTGCACTGTAAGTACAAAATACATACTCGGTTTTGAAGGCCTACGTGGCACATAGAGTTTGTACTTGACTGCTAAGCTAGAGGTTGACTATTCAAACCCTTTCAGTAGTATTATAAAAGAAAAGACCTGGTGATTTGCTTCTGGGAAGACTAAGATGAGGAAACTCTAATGGGCTGTTCTATTCTACAATACAGGCATTGACTCCATGGTAACTAACAACATCAGCAAAGTATGGGCAAAGGAGTAAAATATTTCAGTGCTAATTTTTATTTTGGTTACATTGTTAAATGATAATATGTTGACATATTGGGTTAAATGAAGGACATTATTTAAATTAATTTCACTTTTGACTTGGCTTTTGTTAAATGTGGTTCCTGGAACATTTAAATTAGATATGTGCATGCCTTATATTTTTATTGTTTTCTTTTTCCTTGAGTGCAGAGAATGTTTTATTCATTTCTTCATCTTCATCTGGCTTTGCACCTGGGCTATTACAGGTGGTAAAAATGATTTGTTAACCAAGCAATGATTATTAGACTAGCTATTGTTTAGGACTTGACCCCACATCACAAAAGAGAAAAAAATTAAAACAATAGTGATTTGAACATTTTTAAAGTTTCTTTCATTTTCAAGAAAATGGTTCAGAGAGAGGCAGCTGAGGGCCATGTGATGGAGCCACAAACTCCTGTTTTTCTGTGCTGGAAATTTCTGTTTTTCATATATGAACACCAGATGTAAAATTTCAAACAATGCTCCACACTAAATTATAGACAGACACATCCAGAGCACTTACCCCCAGAAAGACAGGACTTGCTACTCCAGTAGAGTTACAGTCCCAGAAAGTCATAGGGGGCAGTGCTATCTGTCCTACAGGGTCGCTATGAGTTGACATTGATTCAAAGGCAGTGAGTTTGGGTTTATTTTGTTTTATAATCCATCTTAGTGCTTGCTTCTGGGGGAGATTCACATAGTGGGTCCAGAGACATTGTTTTGAAATATCTGTACCTTTGAAGAGAGATGGTTTAAATTACAAACCTAAAGGAGTATATACTTAGCATGTCTTGCAGTCACACCTTCAAAAATCAGCTGTTTTGACTAAGCTTTTGCCCAAGGCTGGATGAGAGGCAGGATTGAAATCTCCAAGGAGTGCCTGAAGAGCCTATGTTTGTGTTGCTGATTAAAGAGAGACCCACATGCTTTTGAGAACAGGTGCGCAGGGGGCAAAGCCAACATTCTGTTGTATAAATTTAGTATCCTGACTTGTGTGCTAGCACAGATGGGGGGATATCCTACTTGAGCAGTGCACAGCAGGGTTCCAGTACAAAGCTAGGTTTTATGCAAATTTTAAAATAAAAACACAGTAACGTTGAATCAGTTCAAGCACTAGAGCAAGAATTTGCTGGAAATCCTTGCTCAAAGAATGATGGAGATATTTGGAGTGAGAGAAAGTGAAGGATTAATTAGGGAATCACACCCACAAAATAGCCTAAGCATAGGTTATTACCCCATCAAAAGCAAATGACCAAAAAAAACCCCTCCAATTATATTCCAGTTGATTCTGACTTATGGAGATCCCAAGCACTCACCAGAAGGTTGGCAGTTCTAACCCACTCTGGGATGCCTTGGAAAAAAGGCCTGATTGTCTACTTCTGACAGTCCACAGCCTTTAGAGCTCCAATGGAAGCAATTTTACTGTGCATTTAATAATAGTCTTAATAGGCACCAGGATGTATGTAGTATGCTTAGGGAGAAGTTTTTTAAAAGCATCGATTCCTATAAATTAGCTAAAGAGTATATTACAAGATTCTAAGTAAGTAATCTGAAGGTAAGGATTTTGTTTTAACTGCCTAATAAAACTTACCAGCATTGAGTTGATTGTGACTCATAACAACCCTATAGGACAGGGTAGAACTGCCCCTGTGGGCTTCTGGGACTGTAACTCTTTACAGGAGCAGAAAGTTTCATCTTTCTCCCTTGGAGCCTATGGTGGTTTTGGACTGCTAATCTTCCATATCTAGGAACCTGGCATGTTACCCATCCATAGTAATTGTAGTTGTTAGCAGCCATTGAGCCAGCTCCTGACTCATGGTGTCTTCATGCAAAATAGGGTTGGACTGCTGTGATCCATGACTGTGTGATTCATTGATTGATTTTTCAGAAGTAGATTTTCAGAACATTCTTCCACTTATGGTGATTAGGTATTAGATTACTGAATGATGCTCAGTAAGCCATTTGCAAATTTCACTCACACTATAATTTGGATGTGTGGTATAAATTCATTTATTTTTGTTTATTTTAACATCTAGTTCTGCACCCTCAGTGTATCCTACCTCAAGCTGCCCACTGTGGCATCATGCTATCAAAGTTGCCAGCTGCTGGCCTGGTTGAAAAGGGAGGAAGCAGTATCTTCCCTCCATGTAAATTCTATGGACTAGGTTCTCCAAGACTTCCCACTGTATGCTAAACGGAAAGATAATGGATCGGGATTAGAGATGAGATCTCTATTTTTGACTTATTTTGGTTTATTTGATCTCTTATTTTGGTTTATTTTTGCCTACATAGTCCCATTGAACATCACAAGAGCTTCAATATGTTTTTATAGAAGCCCTGGTGGCACTGTAGGTTAAGCATTGGGCTGGAAACTGCAAGGTTGATGTTTCAAACTGACTAGCCACTCCATGACAGAAGGAGGAATGAAGCTGTTGCCCCTGTAGAGATTCACAGTCTCAGAAACCCTAAAGAGCAGTTCTACTCTGTCCTATTCAAGTTCACTACAAGCCGGAACCAAGTTGATGGCAATGGGTTGATTTGGGCTTATTGTCTTTGAATTTCTTTTGTAATGAAATCTTCAATTTCTTTAGGTAAATAGGTTTCCAGGAAGCCTGAACAAATGAGGACATTTTACTAAATGTACTGAAAACATGACCTCCCTGTCAGCTAGTCTGTCAGGAGGCTATATTTACCTACTCCCTCTTGGCAGTGTGTTTGTTGACGTGCTCCTTGATGCCCCATATATGGAAATCTTCAGAGAGTGGGGACCATGCCTTTCATCCTCCTTGTACACCAAGAACTGAGGCTACGACTTGAGGGACTCAGGGAGTTCTCAGTGAGTGTTTTTGAATGAATGAATAGGCATGACAAGTCTAGAATCAATACACAGATGGGACAGATTAGCCCAGAGATGACTCATGTTCATGTAAGTCTAAGAAGCTTTGTCTTTTGTCATGAGAAGAAAGCTGTTGTAGACCATTGAAGAGAAGAATAGCAAACTCATTGATTTTTTTGAAGCATTGGTAATTTAGGGCAGATGTTCCAGGTTAAAAGGAAAGTGGGTTAAACTCTGGAAATATCCTAAATATATACTTTCTGAGGAAGGAAATTAGGGAAAATTATTTGGTGCAAAATTGAAGACCACTAATACAACTGTGAGGAATATAACTCACGCTCATAAAGTAAGTAGTTCAAATAAGACTGGGAAATCTGAGCATGATCAGTGTATTGATTTGGATCAAAGTCAATCTCCTGACTGTGGTATTACACTGTAAATCCACCGCCATGAAGTTGATTCTGACTCACAGCACCCCTATAAGACAGTGTAGAATGCGCCTTGTGGGTTTTGGAGACTGTCGCTAGGGTTCCTTGATGTTATATTTTTGTTTTGCAAAATGTCACTATTGGGGGCAATGAACCAAGTGTACAAGGAACTCTCTGTATCACCACTCAGTACAACTTTCAAAACAAAAAAGGTGGGGTGGGGGCAACAAGAGAGAAAGGTTCTTACTTATTGAGAAAGTCAACAAACATTGGGAGGCAACCAACTTAGAGATAATATGGAAACAGTGTTGACTATATTCTGGAACTTGTCTCACCTTCAGATGACCAAGCCAACGCTTGGTCCATGTGTATCCAAAGTCTGGATACACGAGATGTCGAGGGATTGGCAAGAGAATGTCTGATGCTCCTGTGACCCTATTTGACAGAAATCTCACCAGAAACGGAGTCACCATTTATTGTTGACTGGACAGTTAAGCTTTATTCATCCTCTTGAGGGCTATACGAAGGGGCTTTGAAAACTTTGGGGGAAAATTCCATTATGTCTTAGTTCGATTTTTTTCATGAACTTTTTGAAGCCCTTTCATATAACACAATGTGGAAAAAGCATATCTTTTTCATTAAAGCTCTTCCCACTCCCATTTCCACTTTCCATGAGGAAAGTCTTTATTAAGCAAAAATGTAGGCTAATCAAGTCTCTGCTCATCCTAAGTGGGCAGACAAGTTGAATTTTCCGTTATTTACAGTGCTTCATATGTTGATTATATGTTGGTTGAGGTGGAGACAATGGTGCTTCAAAAAGTTCATGGAGAATGGAATAAAATGATATTGGAATTTTCCCATCGACTTTTTGAACCCCCGGTGTTGCTAGAGGGTATGTTATAAATTTTTGATCATCTTTGGCATAGTAACTTTCCTCTCTCATCACCCCACATCTCCAGTTTTGTGGATGACCGCATTCATTCCTTTTTAGAATGTTGTTTGGTTGCAACAAGAGTGCGAGTCATCAGAGATGGAAACTTCTTTCCATTTGATTATGTAACAAAATCAATGTTTTCGTTTGTCCTCGTTATTTATCTTTTAAAGCTGTCAATATGCATATTCAATCTGTATGCATTTGCAGCAATAGGATAGCTATAATTTTCTATTATTTTCTTACGACTCTAACATGAGGCTTTTATCCATTTTCTGTTACACAGATTTGTGCAATCACTCAATGAACAATTTTTAAAGTATTAATCAATGCCTTCCAGTGTGACCTTGGTGCCTTTAAAGGGGCGTGGAAACTCATGTCTTTCATCCCAGTTTAAATTTTCCATTTTTGAGGATGAAGAAAAGCTAAAAATCAGAGATCATTTAACCATTAGTAATATTTCCCCTTGATTGGAGAGGTGAGCAAAGTTCACAATAAAATCACCCACTATGGCATCAGTGAGTCATAATGATAGTCATCTATTCCATGTTGATTCTTGCAGACATCTCTGGTGAAATGACCAACAGGGAGAAATCTCCCTTCTTATTTTCTTCAGAGGAAATTTTAACAGGACCATTGCCAAACCTGTCATTCAAGTCTCCTACATGTGTTCAGTAAGCTAATGTATGCTGAAAACTGTCATACTCTATTGCACACATTAAAGGAATCCATGTGCCCATTAGCAAGTAGGAGTGATAGCTGACGGTAGGCCAGGTTGCTCCCCGGAGGAAGCTGGACCAGAATTAGAAGGAGCACAGTCTTGCGATATGAAAGAGGATTGTGAGGCTCACCTGATATGCCACAAGCTGGCTCTCTCATGATAACAAAGAAATGTAACCAGGCCCTCCACTTGCACTAGGAATACCAAAAGAAAACCACTTGGGGAAGGGTGTGGGTAGGGGGGTGGCTAGGGGATGGATTCAGACTCATGGCGAGCTCATTTGTTATAGAGCAGAGTTGCATTCTATTGGGGTTTCTTGACTGTAATCTTATAGAGGCAGATTGCAAGGCTTTTCTTTTTGTGATTCCACTGGGTGGGTGGCTTTGAACCGCCAACCTTTCGATGGGTAGCCAAGTGCAAGTCGTTTACAGCACCTGGAGGAGGATACAACAATAACAACTTGCTACTATTTAGTCTATTTTGACTCATAGCAACCATATAGGACAGGGTAGAACTACTCCTGTGGGATTCCAACACTGTAAGTCTTTATGGGAGTAGAAAGCCTCATCTTTCTCCCAAGGAGTGGTTACTGGTTTCAAAGTGCTGACCTCGAAATTAGAAGCTCAACTTATAACCCTCTACACCACCATAGCTCCTTGAAGGAGAATAGCAGGAACCAATAATTTGGATAAGGAAGGATTTTTCTGGAGTATCAGGTGAATAGGGGACATTCTCTTCTGCCCTCTAGAACCACTATGAGTTAAACTTCACCCAACAGCATTGGTTTGTTTGCTTGTTTTATCCCCCAGGAGAGTGGTGAGAAGATGAACAGCCTATCTGAGAGTTTGCTACCTGTCACAATCCTGAGGAGAAAACCTTGGTACTTTTGTTCAATTTCCTTTCAAGCACTGTGATAGACTGATTATTTCCAAGCCGGCACACAGAAGACTTGATCTGCTTCCTTCCCTGACTCCCAAACTTCCAATTTTCATGCTTGGAGATGACCTTAGCATTACTTGGCTGTATTTTGAATCTTGGTTATCAAAGGACTGTAGGATTCTGCTGAAGTTCAGGTTGTAATGACAAGTATGGGTCTTTTGTAGAGAGGTTATTGTCATCCCCCTCGCCCACCCTATCTCTTCTCTACCTCCATATTAAATGTGTTGTGGGCACTGACTACATTCGTAGCTAAATTCTCACTGCTTTTCTTGATGAGAGTAACCCAATACACAAACTCATTTGCAGAGAGTGGATTCCAGCTAATGACAACCTTCTAGGACAGAGTAGACCTGCTCCTTAAGGCTCCTGGAGTTGAACATTTTCATGAAAACAGACAGCATCAACTCTCTTCCTCAGAGAAACTGATGGGTTTGGCTGGTGCACTTGAACTGGTGGTCTTGTGGGAAGCAGCTTAAACACTTATCCCACAGAGCCACCGGACCTCTTATGATGAAAGGAGGGAGTGGGGAAATTATTACACAAGGAAAAACTTTTTGAAGTCTA
Organism: Echinops telfairi; assembly: GCF_000313985.2. Taxonomy (NCBI): domain Eukaryota; kingdom Metazoa; phylum Chordata; class Mammalia; order Afrosoricida; family Tenrecidae; genus Echinops; species Echinops telfairi. The sequence goes on from NW_022111339.1 coordinate 5,118,620, forward strand.
GGTTTGGGGAGAAGAAATCCTCTTTACACAGATAATTCAGGGAATTAGAGGGATTCAAATACTCTTGTCAAGAATCCTCTGTGGTTCTTTTGCAAATCATCTTGTAGAAAGGCTGAGGACAAAATTTCTTCTAAATAAAACCCATGGAACGGTCACCTCGTGAGGACTTTCTGAGTGTGAATGTGCATGTGTTTCTTCACCATACCATGGACTTGCTGTTGTTAGTTGCTGTGTAATTAGCCCACACACCATGGGATGGGACTCCTGTGATTAATGAGCTCTTATTGACTAATTTTAATTTTTTTAGAAGAAGATCATCAGGTCTTTCTCCTCACTTTCAGGTCTTTCCTCCTAATTTGTTTGCGTCTGGATGTTCTGCTGAAACCTGGCCTGAGGTTTCAGGGAGAAGGTTCCAAAATGCTTTCTGACCTTGAAGGAAGCACCATTTATTTTGAGTTTGTCATTCCTAACAGTAAGCCATATGACTGCCTGATTCAAAATGGTCAACAATCAATCCATTTCAGCTCCCTAATGCCTAGGTTGGTAATCTGCCTGTGCTCAATTTTTGTGCGTTCATACTTCATGCATTCCAAGTTTCACTTATTAATAGGTGTTTGCAGCTGTTTCTCTCACTTTGAGTCATGCCCCATCAGCATAGGAAGGTCCTGAAGGCTTTACTCCATCCATGTCATTATGGTCGGCCCTACGTTCCTCATATTTCCTTGTATATTTTTTTGTCTTGAGGGGTTTATCTTCTCACACTACCTCTGACAATGTTCTGCTTCCATTGATGAGGTTTTCAGTATCTGATAATGTTCCACTGCTATTGATAAGGTTTTCAGTGGCTAATTCTCCCAAAGTGGACAGGCTATTCCTTCTTAGTCTTTTTCAGTCTGGAAGCTCTGGTAAAACCTGTTCACATTGCCTGACCAGAATAACAGCAACACATAGTATGACGGACTGACAGACAAGCGTTGAAAGAGTCTGCAGTACATGTGTATTACATAAAAAATTAATTTATTACATATATAAATATATAATGATTTCTTAAATGTACACATGTCTTCAGGTAAGGACTGATAGTCCTTTTATAAAAGCAGTATTTTTTTAAAAAGCCCATTGGTGTAGCCATGTGACTCAACTCTTGTTTTCCTTGTAGGCCTTTTTTGGCCAACCATTCTTCCTGCCAGGAGCTATGGTTTTGGATATGGTGGAAGTAGCTGCTCCCCAGAGGATTCAACGGCCAAGCAGAACTTTCAGATCTTTCACGAAATCACCTGACTCTTTGGAGTTGCTCTCACGACCGAGCATTGCACCATATGCCCCACCCCCAACATCCCAGAACTGATGAGAAATAGGCCTTGCCACAAGCGAGAGTAAGTTCTGCTTGGTTTAAGGCAAGCAAGCAACCAACCAAAGAACCTGTGCGGGGCAGGCTCAGGCTCTAAACAGCAGTCCTTTGGCAGAGGTTTTAGGGAGAAGTCTCCAAAGTACTGATGGTCTAGCTGGTGGATCTGATTAGGAGTCGGCATGTGATAAAGCTGCAGGGGAATAGCAAGTGACAGTCCTTAGGGAGGTGTGAACTGGGGAAGAGGCAGCTGAGTCAGCTGATCATTTCGGCCGCATTCAGATAATAATCAAGAAAACTCGTGGTTTTTCCTTCTCACTGAGGCGCCCATCTCCGTCTCCCTTGATTCCACAGATCCCTGAGTTACTTCACTTTCCCTTCCTTTATTAATTGCAGGCTGCGAAGATAATTTATTGGTCTTCAAACACGACTAAAATCTGTTAGGTCCCGAGTCATACATATGTAGCTAGCATCTTTACAATATGCTGAACATAAAGTGAAGCAAAAGGCCATCTTCTCAAGATCCTCTTGAGCCTATCTGGTATTGTTTTGAATCCAACCACAAGGCAAATGCAGACATAAAAAAAATTTCTCAAAACCTATATCTAGGAGACCCAGAGTAGAAAGCATAGCGTGGCCTGATCTTTAGTTGAACCTTTTAAGACTTGTTGTGTTACAGTAACATGTACTGAAAAATAAAATTGCCACATCACATTCATGGTGTTATAGGGACCATTGCTTTGGATTAGAATAATATAGGAATATAAGCTTAAATGTAGAGTCCATCTAAATTGATTGATGATGTAAATAGATTATGTATATAATAAATAAATAGATTATTTGCGTAATAGAAAAAAATGAATATAAATATTAGATACATAAGGACAAAAAGCTCTGAAGAAGTATTGGAAAAACTGTAGTTTGAAGAAATACTGTTCCCAAGCACAACTTTGTAGTCACAGCATAGTATTTTGTTGCCTGGATATAGCATCATGCCACTTCTATTTGTGGATCATTAGGAGTAGTTTTTCTGATGGGTCCATTCATGCCCCTGTTGGGGCCTTTCTTGCCATGGTTGGCCAGGGGTAGTTTACTCAAGCAGAGAAAGTAGCCTGTGAATAGCTTCCTATCAATCTTTGAAAGCAGACTTCCTTGGTATACTTTTACATGTGTCGTAAGTTGAGCATGTAACTTTACCTGATTCACGTACTTGGATATAAGTTTACCTACTGCAGTGGCTTGTGTGTTGCTGTGATGCTGAAAGCTAAGGCACTTGTATTTCAAAGACCATCGGGGTCCTGCAGGGTGGGCAGGTTTCAGTGCTGCTTCCTGATTAAGGCAGATTTGGAAGAAAAACTCCATAATCTACTTCCCAAAACATACTAAAGAAAACCATCTGGATCCCAATAGAACATTGTCTGATAGAGTGCTGGAAGAGGAACCTTCTCAGTATGCAGGTACACAAAATGCACAATGGCCACAACAATGGCATATGAATAATCATCAAGATGAGGCAGGGAAGGCAACATCTTCCTCTACTGTAATGTAAAGGGTTGACCATGTGTCCGAGTTTAGTTGGCAGCAACTAACAACACCATATATTCTCAAGAGAAGATAAGAGTGAAGGGGTTGGTGTAGTCATTGCTGCGGGTTCATCACACCCCTTTCCCTCCACTCTCCTAGCTCTCATGTCCTGGCTTCTCCAGGATTCATAACACGGTGTATCCTGGAACAGTGACTAGGATAACCTGGACTTTTCCCACAAGAGAACTCTCTCTCATTGCCATGACTTCCTCCCCTCGCCCCCTCCTCTCGTTCTTTTCCAAGCAAGCAAGCTCAAAGCATCAATCTCACTTTGCAGCACCAGCTCTGAGCATGGTGAAATGGCTGGATTGTGTGATAAAGGCAACACCATGTATTTAGAAATAACCTGTTTTCAGGAAATTCAGAACGATCTTCTTAAAGTGATGCTGGAGCTAGCCAATTTCTCTTTCAGGGTCACTTGCTTATATTAATAGAAATCCATCTGCATAAAGCGACAGTCTACGTTCATGTTCCCCCGCCTGTCACCAGATGGAGACTTGGTCAATGTGGGCTGCTGTCTTTCACACAGATGCCAGCATATATAAAAAGACAAGTTATTTGGTGGGAATTAGAATAAATGGAGATTAGGACCATTCTAAAACAGACTCGGAGATCTGCTTTTGACACAGGAAATGTTGTTTACACCATTTTCAGTGGGACTGCCTAAAATATACCAGTCTCACGCTAAAGATAATTACTTACACTCCTTACTAACAGATCATGTATTCTTCCAAGAAAGTTAGAAAATAAATTAATAAATTTATTGTTTTAAAAGGGTGTTGATGCTTTCTTGCTTGCCTGCTTATTTATTTATATTTTTCTTCACCTTTCCTTGGCGATGGAGTTTGCTTTCTTATTGTTAATTAATTAATGAATAGAGAGGAGCAGGAAATGTCAGGTGGTTCTCAGAACATGATGGCTGTTTAGTAGATCTTCCTGTCTTCCCTTGCACTTCCAACCCCTTGGTACTATATGAAAGCACCCCAAACTCACTGACACCAAGTCAAATTATGACTCATAGCTATACTCTAGGACAGAGTAGAACTGCCCTGTGAGTTTCTGAAGTCGTAAATCTGTACAAGGACAGACAACCTCATCTTTTTCTTGCAGAGCAGCTTGTGGGTTTGAACCTTGTGGTTGGCAGCCAAAATCAGTTATTGACATCTAGGTGAAAATGGGCCGGAGGTTATGTTAGATCCTGCCAGAGAAAATGAAGGAAATGGTGGACAAGTTCTTTAACCCAGTCTGCACTAGCACCTGGGGAACACCCTCAGTCCCACAGGTTGAGGACTGGAAAATGGCTGGTCCTGGGAAAATGTGAAACCCTCTCTCCACACTGCACTAAACTCCAGCTAGAGGAGACCTTTGTTTCCTGCAGGATCTCTGCCCTACAACCACAACAGTCATTTTTAGCTGCACCCTGGGCCTGAACGCACAGCAGTATACAGACTGTGTGTTCCCATGCCATTTCCTAGTTTGTTTTCCAGATCCCTCACTCTGTAGGCTCACAGTCCACCTATCTAGAATACTCATTGCCAATCCCAAATCTTGACAGTCATCTCTTCCATTCCATACCACACCTGGAAGGATCCAGAAGCACTTTGACCATTGTTCATAGCAGCTTAACCAAAGAAAGGACTGTACCTCTGATCTACCCTGAGAAGCAGAGCAAGCAGCTGTTGAGGGCTTTTGAAACTGCTCCAGAAGGTCACCAACATTCTCCTTGGCTCCCTACTTTGCAATTGTTGCTGTGTGATTTCCATCCTTGTAGCTACAAGATGGTTTTGCTACTTCTAGGCTTCAACTCTATTTCCTGGCAGGTTGAAAGACTAAGGGCTAAAGTCATGAGACGCTTGAATACACATGTTTTTGTTTTTAAATCAAGAATAGAATTATTTTCAGAAAACCTCACCCAAAGTTTGGCTTGCAACCTAATGGTTCATATTGAGAAGCAATGGTCATCTTTAATATTGAGTCTGAGTAAGCCGATATTTCTAACTGGGAATTCTTCCA
>NW_022111339.1:5124948-5131859 GCF_000313985.2 Echinops telfairi
TCAGCCTTCATTTGGGTTTCAGTAATTCCTCTCAGTTACATTGCCCTTGATCAAGCCCTATCAGGCCTCCTACACCCTCCTCACCATCGATTTTGGATCACTTGTTATTCCCTTGTCCCTGGGTTTATTAACAACCACTTCTTTTCCCCTACCTCCCCGCTCCCATGTCTTCCTGGAACTGTTGGTCCTGTTGTTTTCGCCTCTAGATTGTTTATTCCACCTATCTTGACTAAATAGACCTGTAGAGATAATAATATGCACAAAAAAACAAGGCAGTAAAACAAAGAAAAAAGAAAATACAACAAACCAAGGACAAAAAAAGAAATGCTGTAAATAGTTCAAGGTCAGTTTGTTGACCTTTAGGAGTGTTTTCTGATCGAGTCTGATGGGGTGCAATCCCCTGACCCCACAGTCTATTTTTCCTATTCCCTGGGGACTTCGTTGCTCTGTTACCCTTACTGTTCTGTTGCACGCCCTTAGTGTTTTGCCTTGTTGTGGTGGGGTCAGATCAGGCTCAATTCCCACACTGTATCTCCAGTGTTGTCCCCTGTAGCACTATGGATCAGTGTGGGATAGGGCTGGCCTTATGGTCCTCTCTGTGCTTTGACTGCTCTGATTGGGGATATCATCCACACGGCTTGGTGGGCCAGGATGTGTTCCACTCTCTCTTCCTCTTCCTTCATTTGCTCTGGTGTGCTCTAATCAGACATGTCCCTCTCCCTGAGCAGTAAATTCAGTGCCATCCTATGAAGTGAATTCTTCTGCGGGGAGGGAGTGTTATCCACATAGTTGGCATTGGGGCTGACCCTCAGACCTCTCTATTGATTTCATGCTTCAAGTTAGTATATAGCATCCAGGTCTTGGAGCAATGGGTTGAAGTCTGGTCCCTCTTTCCCTGTGGTGATATCAACAATACCCTACCCTTGGGTGGGTTAGTACCTTTCCCCCCAACTAAAATCTGGGTATCTTTATGGGAAAGAAAGGAAGTATAAGTATAAAGCAGGGGATTAGGAGTACTACCATAAACCAAGTGCAGAGAAGGAGTTGAGTAACTTGACAGTGTTGGCATATCTTGGGTCACCTCCTTCTGTGCCCAACACTGTTCAAGACTTCCTCTGTCCTACTGAAAACTGGAATGGGTTTTCCCCATTGGCTGCAACCCTCAGCTCATTAAGTTCGGTGACATGTACACTTTCTTTCATTTCCAATTATCTCATGTCAGCTTCATGAAAGCTCATGTCTTTGGACTAAGAATACATGAGTTATGATATTACAGGATCTCAGACACATTGCAAATCATTGAGGATTGGATGAATAAAAGAGTTTAATTCATTGAGGTGACAGAGAAACACTGGAAACCAGAAATACAAATGACAAGTAAAAGTTCCCCCATCTTTCTCTAAACTTCCATTGCAGTTCCAGAGGCAAATCTTGTTTGTTTTGTGTTTATCCTTCCCAAAATTCACTACCCTATAGGACTATGGATGTACCAATTAAAGCAAACCATTAAGTGCTTGAGTTAGAAAAAGTTTGTAGTTTTGAGCCCAACCACAGGCACCTTACTCAAACATATGAGTGCAGCCTTCAGTATGGATTACAACTCAGTGTAAAGAAAACCCAAATCTTCACAACTGGATCAATAGGTGACCTCATGATAAACAGAGAAAAGATTGACATTGTCAAGGAATTCATCTTGCTTGGATCCACAACCAAGGCTCATGGAAGCAGCCGTCAAGAATTCAAATGACTCTACACTGAGTAAATCTTCTGTGCAAAACTTCTTTAAAGAGTTGAAAAGCAAGGATGCCCCTTTGAGGACTAAGGTCTGCCTGACCAAGCCATGGTATTCTCAATTGCCTCCTGTACGTGTGAAAGTTGGATATTGAATAAGGAAGACCAAAGAAGAATTGATGCCTTTGAATTATGGTGCTGACAAAGAATATTGAAAGTACCGTGGATTTGCCAAATAACACAGATATGTCTTGGAAGAATTACAATCATAGTGTTCCTCTTCTTAGAGACAAGGATGATGAGACTTTGTCTCATGTACTTTGGATATGTTATCACGAGAGACTAGTCCCTGGAAAAGGACATCATGCTTATAAAGTAGAAGGGCAACTAAAAAGAGGAAGGCCTTCAACAAGATGGATTGAGTGAGTGGCTCCAACACTGATCTCAAACAACTGTGAGGATGGCTCAGGACCAGGTGGTGTTTTGTAATATTGTACATAAGGTCACTTTGAGTAGGATCCAACGAGTAGGCACATATTATCAAGAGGCACCTTGAAAGTCCAACCTGATGCTTTCCTTCTGGAAGGGCACAGCCTTGAAAATCCAATGGGACCATTCAATTCTGCACTCCTGGGGTCGCCATGGGTCTGAATAGCAAGTTGGCAGCTAACAATAACAACGTCAATGTTATCATGTATAGTAGTATTTCTGTAAATGTGACACAAATGGAAGTGCTCCAAATATTTGTTGTACATTTGATATTTCTCAGAAAACAATACATCTTGTATATTTTCCCCTACTTGAACCTACCAGTGGCTTCACAGAAGAAAGATGAGGTAATCTGCTTCCATAAAGATTTACGGCATCAGCAACCCCGTGGGACAGTTCTACTCTGTCTTATAGGGTTGGTGTGCATTGAAATTGACTTGACAGTAGTGGTTTTGTGGTTTATTCTTCTTTATGTTACATGAATCAGATGTATAAAAATGTCTTAAGCTATCTCTCTCCTGAGGGATGCCAAACTTGGTTCTAATTATTTACCACTAACAATAATATTGCAATGAACTGCTTTCTACAATGGACTTTAATCACCTACGTGTGTATATGTGTTGGGCAATTTTCTACAAGTGTAATAGAAAATCATGTTTATTGAAAAGAATGCAATTGATACTGCCCCCAGAGTGAAATTGATACTGCCCCAGAAAATCCTAGTTGCACAGGCAGAGTAATTAAAACTATTTCCTGTTCCCAGTCAAGTGAGAACTGATTTCCACATCCACTGCAAGCTACAATCCAAGACTCAGGAAGAAATACCCCCTCTCCTTGGGTTTCTCTATTTGACATTTAAGTAATATTCTTGTCCCAGAAAAAAATGACAACTTAATAATAAACTATAAAGTTTCTTAGCACTATGCTTTTACAAACTATGGTTCACAACTGGTGTAAAGACTTGAATAAATGAAGAGAAAATGAAGCAAATTTGCATTCAAATAGCCTGATACCAGTTGCCATTGAGACGATGCTGAGGAATCCACGTGTGTCAGAATAGATATGTATGCCATAGTGTTTCCAATTTGGGGGGATTTTTTGGAAGTAGATGGCCAGGACTTAATTCCGATAAACCTCTGGGTAAATTTGAAGTTCCAAACATTCAGTTAGCAACTAAGCATGAGAGTGCTTCAAAATGTTAGTGGGAAAATGAAATTAAAGATACCCATGAATATACTTATAGGTTTAACAGAAAATATTTGCATATGTATATTTTATTTTATTGCAAATATATCCATGAATGTGATAGAGCATAGAGGAGATAAGATTAATAAATTTTATTAGACATAACTAAACAAATACCTTAGCTCACAAAGACGATGCTCTACATTCTTAACATTGGTGTATAGCAACTGGGGTCTTAAAAGTTCATGAGTGGCCATCTGAGGTGCAAATATTAGTCTCTCTTTGTGAAGAGGAAATAATAGTGACAAAAATAGATACACAGAAACAATTGGTCCAGTGGACTGAAAGACCACGCAAACATCTGCCTCCATGACCCTGAGACCAATAGAATTAGAACGTGCCCAACTACCACTACCAACTGCTCTGAAAGGGATCACGTTAGAAGGTGCTGGATAGAAAGGGAAAGACATGTGCAAAAGAACTCAACATCATGAGGGCGACCGGGCTCACTGGATGAGTAGAAACTGGTGAATTCATTCCATCAGTCTCCAGGTGGTCTCCATGTAGCAGACTACATTCCTTACCCTTTATGCCTAGAACTGAATTCATCTCCATGTTAGAATCATCAACCATTGAAGATAAAAAGGAGCATTTACCCTACGATAAGGTTCAGAGGGTGAGGAAATAAAAAAGGATGGAAATGGGAAGCACGGGGGAGTGGGATAAATGAAAGTACACTGATGAAAGCGCCCCCGATGGAACTATTTTTTTTAAATAATACAAATACAAACCAGAAAAAAAGAGGAAGTACTTGAGGGACTTGCAAGGGATGAGTGGAATCAGAATGTGTGTCAATTATTGAATGTAAAACTGGTGATTTGCCCTGTAACCCTTCACCTAATTCACAAAAAAATAGCAAAAAAAGGAAATTTCTCATGAACTTTTGAAGCCCCCTCATATAACCAGAAGTACTATTTTGTTAGTTATTGTTTGTTTGGCTTTGTTTTCTTATACTCCACTAAGCTGTAGTGTGTATTTTATTAGAAAAAAAATTGAGAAATATTGTGTTTTTTTAATGAAAAGAAACCTGTATATCTAATGTAGAATTTCAAATTTATAAATACTTTTAGATACATGGGAGATTTTTCAGTAAGTTTCTTCTTCCTACAGGTCGACCTATCATGCTCATTTCCTACACATTTACTTCTTTCGTTGGTGATAATTCTCAAAGTTTCAGTGGAAGAATAAATGGATACATGAAATATCCTGTCATGAAAAACTGTATTCCAAGAATTTGAAAACTAGAAGAAACAGATAAATTTCTAGATATGCGTTGTATGAGCCCCCAGTAAAATGATTTATATATAAAGAAACAGAAATGCATTGGTTACCTAAATTACCACAGATGGATGTTGAAAATATCTACTCATTAAAAAAGAACCCTCCCAACATCAAAAAGTCTAGACCAGATAGTTTGACTTGGGAGATGAGTTAACAACAATCCTATATGAACCTTTTCACAATATACAAATAGGCGGCATATTACCAAGCTCATTTTATGAAGAGCTATAACTTTAATACCTAAGCCAGGCAAAGACATCACCAGAATTGAAAACTGTAGACTAAAATATCTGATGAATACAGATGCCAAGGTTTTCAGTAAAATTCTATCCAACAGAATGCAAGAAACAATGATCATGATAAAATGAAATTCATGCCAGATATGCAAGGATGGCTTAATATTAGATAAACAATCAATGTAACTCACTACATAAGCAAAATAAAGGAGAACCATATGATTATCTCAATAGATGCAGCAAAGGCATTTGATAAAAATAAACATAAATTCTTGATTTAAAAAAAACACTCAATAAAGTAGGAATAGCAGGGAAACTCTTCAATGTAATATAGACCTTTTTTATGAAACCAATACCAGCATCTCATTTAATGGAGAGAAATGGAAAACATCCCCTTCAAATGGGAGTTATACAGGGTTGCTCTTTATCATCTTTTTTTTTTTTTATGTCCTACAGCTCTGGATAATCCTGGAAGTCTTAGGCAGAGCTGTAAGACATCGTATATATATATATATATAGCATCTACATAGCAGATGATATAATCCTACATACAGAAAACCCAAAAATTTAAATAAACAATTTTGGGAATGAATTGGAAATGTTGGCAGCTTAGCGGGCCATAGGATCTACATACAGAAATCAATTGGATTCTTGTATATTAAAGATGACACTAATATATATTAAAATAACAATATCATTTATAATAGTTACACAAAAAAATTAAGTATTTAGGAAATCTTACTAGAGAAACAAAAGGCTTATTCAAAGAAAATTACAAAACCTCCTATAAGAAACTCAAAGAGCTTTACATAAATGGACAAAGTTGTCATGCTCCTGGATGGGTATAGTAAACATAGTGGAAATGTTCACATTATCAAAAACTCTTTACAAATTCATTGCAATTTTGATCTGAGTCCCAGCACAAGTCTCCAAAAAAATGGGAAAACAAGGAGCCAACTTTATATGGGAAGGAAAGAAACCAGGATAAGTAACATGCTATTAAAAAACAAAAGCGAAGTGGGAGGCCTTTCACTCCCAGACTTCAAACAAATTATATAGTCACAGTAAACAAAACAACTTTCTACTGGTACAAAAATAGACATGGAGCCCAATGGATTAGAAATGAGAATCCAGAAATACAGTCAAGTACCTACAGACACCTGATCTTTAATAAAGCACCAAAGCACATTGAGTGGAGAAGGGATAGACTTTTCAATAAATGGCACCTGAAAAACGGGGTCTTCCCATGAAAAAGGATAAAAGAAAACCCAAACTTCACACCATGCACAAAAATGAATTTGAGATGGACTGTAAAAACCACCAATGAAAAAATGACAAACTTAAGGGCCATAATACAAGGCATAAAAACACAACTGAGAATAATGAAAAATATTCACACTATAGAAGACAAAATAAATGACTAGGACCTTCCGGAAATATGACATTTATGCACATCAAAAATATCCTCAAAAGAGTTAAAAGAGAACACACCGATTGGGGAAGCATATGCAGTAATAATACATAAGATTAAGAGATAATTTCAAAAATCTATAGAAAACTAACCACCTTAATAATAATCATAATAAAAAATAAATAACCCAATTGAAAACTGGGCACAAGACATGAACAGACAATTTACTAACTATGAAATCCAGGCAACCAGCAAGCATATGATGAAATGTTCATGTTCATTAGCAATTAGAGAAATACAAATTAAACATCAATAAGATGACCCACTTCACACTTAACCTCTTAGAAAATTCAACAGAAAATAATAAATACTGGAGAGGATAGGAAGGGCATGGCTCACTCTTTTTTTTTTTTTTTAATGGTTAAATTTTTTTTGTTGTTTCTTTTTTTTTTAAACATTTTATTAGGGGCTCATACAATTGTTAGCAACTGGGGTCTTAAAAGTTCATGAGTGGCCAT
>NW_022111339.1:5132491-5134830 GCF_000313985.2 Echinops telfairi
AGTAAATAAGTTAAAATTTGAGAGCAAGAGAGAAGATTGACAGCCTTAAAAACTCCTCAAATCCAAACATTGGTCTGCACGGCTAAAAAAAGGAAGATAAGGTAAAACTGAATTGGACTTGGATTCTTTAGTGACATACAAGTTCACTTATGAACAATTAGGAACATTAGGAGCAATTCTTCCTCTCCTAACTCTGTAAAAGTGTATCCATGGGAATGTGCACTGATCACTGTAAAAGAACACTACAAAGGCAATTATATTCAAGTGCTTAAATGGAGAGCTTATGAAAGTGATTATACTAACTACTAGTATAGTAATGGGCTATGCTGTGTTGATGCTTTAAGCGCTGGACTATCAACAAAACGTTTGGCAATTCAAACCCAGAGGCACCCAGGAAATAAAACCTAGAGATCTGCTTCCAAAGTCCTAAGGGTCATTGTGTGGCAGCGAGTTTCGTTCTGAGAGTTCTCCTCTGCACTCCTGTGGTCCTCAGGAATCAGAATGGATTCCATGGCACCTGACAAGAACAGAGTAGTAAAATTCCATACATATGCGTTTTGACAGGTATATTTTGACTTTGACGTTAGGTCAAGGTAGGGACTAGACTTTAGGTCAACATGTTTCAAAGATGTATATTTTAAGGATTTTTAAAACGGTGAACACAACTTTCTATCCGTATCAAAAGGACTTTCATGATGCCTCCAAGCATTTTCTGGAGCCAGAAATGCAGCATTTTAGCAGATTTAACCTAAAGCTTCCCATTGTTCTGTCATGCTCAGGGTTTGAGAAATTATCGCTCTTTCAGTTACCTGGCCTGGTGTTATGTAAAAGTAAGTCCTTTGATTGTCTGTGTTCAGTGACTCTTTCTGTACAGATAAATGATGACCCGAGGACTCCTGCACACCAGTGATGGCTTATTTTCAGGACTTCCCCAAAGTAAAGCTGCCTTTCTTTCTTCTTTAACCTTTTATCTATTTTGGAGTTAAACATTGGCAATGATCATCACAGCCCTCTTACTTTGGGAATGGTCATGGGAAAGAAAAAAACATTCTTAAAAGGATCACCTTTTAATCTCCCCTTTCTTTCATAGTTAAACTCTTAGGTCTTAAAATGCTTTAGACTTGCGCAGCTTTTTTCCATTTGCATAAAAACGTCTGTCTTCCTTGGTGACCCGGCGGTGTGTGCACCCATTTCTGTTTTCAGAGTCGCCAGCATTTTCTACAACATTTCGCAAGTGAGGACAGAGAGACACTGGAAGAACTGAGATGAAACACAGCTTTTCTTCCCAACTAGGCTTCCCCTCTTGTTTCATAACCGCCTCACTGAACTCTCTGGGACCTTCAGTGATAGGATTCTAAGCAGTGCCTAGAATAACTAGTTAGTAAGACTTATTGCATGCAGTTTTAGGCACACAGGAAGAGCTAGCTACACTTAACCCTCCCAATGGCTTCTCAATCTTTTTTGGGGGAAGGGAGGGGTCGCCTAGCCTCTTTTGTGCTCTTAACCAGCATCCAGGCTTACTCAAACTCCTGCTGATGTTGTGTTGTTTCAGTGAATCTGTACCTTGTAGCAGAGTGGTAGAAGAAGTTGAGAGACCTGGATTCTAATTAGTGTGAGATTTGAAGTTTCCTCTGACATTCTCGGTTTTGTACATTTTAAAATAAAAATTTGATCTTTCACTTCTAAGTTTTCTGCTAGCCTTACATACATTCTGTGGAGAAGTAAATGCCACAATTTTATGAGAAATAATTGTAAGAAGCATCAGTATTTCTTTTGTTTAGAATTTTTTTAAAATTAGGGGTTCATACAACTCTTATCACAATCCATACATACATCAATTGTGGAAAGCACTTTTTAAAATTCATTGCCCTCATCATTCTGAAAACATTTGCTCTCCACCTAAGCCTCTGGCATCAACTCATTTTTCCCCTCCCTCCCTGCTCGCCCCACCCTTATGACCCTTGATAATTTATCAATTATTCTTTTGTCATATCTTGCACTGTCTGACATCTCCCTTCACTCACTTTTCTGTTGTCCATTCCACAGGGAGGAGGTTATATGTAGATCCTTGTAGTCATTTTCCCTTTTCCAACCCACCCTCTCTCTACCCTCCCAGTATCTCTGCTTGCACCACTGGTCCTGAAGGGATCATCCGCTCTGGATTCCCTGTTTCCAGTTCCTATCTCTACCAGTGTACATCCTCTGGTCTAGCCAGATTTGTAAGGGAGAATTGGGATCATGATAGTGGGGGAGGAGGAAGAATTTAGGAACTAGAGGACAGTTGTAGTTTCATCATTGCTATATAACACCCTGACTGGCTCATCTCCTCCCCGAGACCC
>NW_022111339.1:5136176-5137337 GCF_000313985.2 Echinops telfairi
AATTACCACACTGTGTCTCCAGTGTTGTCCCTTGTAGGGATATGGGGTGGTGCGGGACGTGTCTCATAGTGGGGCTGGCCATGTGGTCTTCTCTATGGACTGGCTACTCTGAGGGGATCATCATTCTCCAGGCCTAGTGGGCCAGGATGTGGTCCACTCTCTCCTCCTCCCCCTTAAGATGTTCTTGTGTGCTCCGATTAGACATATCCCTCTCCCGGAGCTGCAGATTCAGTGCCGTCCTCTGAAATAAATTCTTCTGGGGGCAGGGGCAGGTGTTCACGTTGTTGGGATTGGGCCCAGCCCCTCAGACCAGTATTTCTTTTGTCTTTTTTTTTTGTCTAAATTTTGCATCCGTTTTGCACTAAAACACAAACAACAACAGCAACAACAAACAACCACTGCCATTAAATTGATTCTGACACATAGTGACACTATGCAGGGTTTCTGAGGCCATACATCTTTAAGGGAACAGATAGTCTCATCTTTCTCAGAGAAGCTGGTGGGTGGTGGTGATATTATGTAAGCATTTCCCATTATAGTAAATGTATCAATTTTACCTAGCAACATATATATGCAATTCATGCTTCTCTTAATGACCTGTGGTATTCAAATACAGTCAAAGTGGGAAAAAGCCTCTGGTCACTTCATTTATCCATTCACTAGTGAAACCTTTCTACCTGGACTTTAGGTTTTTGCTTTTCAAGGTATATAGAATTCTTCATAATCCACATTAGGAGGATCCAATTTGGAATGCCTTAAAGTCTCTAAGTGAATAGGCTTTAACCTTAAATATAACTGTTTCAAATTAAGGAAACTGATATACTCCTTTGGATTTAAAGTTGAAAAACCCTAGGGTGAGAAGAAGCAGATGACTACTATTTCAACTTCGTGCCTTGAAATCATTGGACTTTGGTTTACTAATTGGCAACTTGAGATCAATGTATATTTGCTATTTTCATATTGTGACAGCATGTCTTAGCTCTTACCAGGTATAGTTTCAGCCTTAGTGAATAAATGTTAGCAAGATCTTGGCCTTGTGTCTAATTCTCATTGTTTTCTTAAGCAGTGTTCAGTCATTTACGTTTTTAATCTGTACAAGTGAGCATTCCATGTAGTTTAGTACAACAGGCTTTCTTTTATATATACATTTTCCCTTTCTCC
>NW_022111339.1:5138067-5140350 GCF_000313985.2 Echinops telfairi
CCTGTGTGGATTAAGCCTTCACTGAGGTCCTTCGGACAATTGACCAGGGATTCAGTCTTGTAAACAGTAAAAGTCAGTAAACAGTCTTGTCTTCAGAGTGCATTGAAAAGTAGATTAATGCAGACGGTTAAGTTGAAATTCAACATCTTATCCTTTGTTTTCCTTTTTAACCCATTTATACCTTGTTCTAATTTTAATTATTCTCTCCTTCCTTTTGGATTGAGGTATTTCTGTGCTTCATTTTGCTGTTGTTTTTTAAATATGATTTTCTTTATATGAAATCCAGATCATGGAAGTCTAGAGAGGGAGTAAATAAATCAATAATTCCTTAAGATTATAACAGGGGACATTGGAGAATATGCGGAACTAATAACAATGAATGAAGAATGAAGAAAATTATTAAAAAATTTTTGCGATGATGCTTGCACAACTCTTTTTAATATATCTAAAACAATGCATTGCATGGTACAAAAATTAGATGTCCATAAAATGGTTAAATTTTTGAAATTAGCAAAATAGATACTTATAAGTCTGTGAGAGCTACAAATAAAATCTTACAATATTTAAAACAGAAAAAAATAGTGAATGCCTTTAAACCATCATGACAGACCGTGGTGAGACACAGGGATGAGCATCACCCAACTTCTGTCCTCATGCAACAGAGGTTCATTATTGAAGAGAGTATAACATGAGAGCAATGGATTGCTATGGAAATTCAAAGCAGGATAAGTTTTCCTTTAGAAGAGAGGTCTAGGAAGTCTTTATGAATAAGTTCAGTTCTTAATTTATGGTAGGTATTCAACAGTATTTTTTAATAGAATGAATGAGACTATTGTGAAGTGTGCCATTAAGGATAAGTAGAAATTAATCATATTAAATTAGGAAAGTTGGATACTGAAACGAAGGGAAAAGTGCACTGAGCCGTTTTGTACATATATGGAAAAGTCTACACAGGCCCCAGCGTCAACAGAGGGGTCCCCTTCTCCTTTAGTGGAGCTCATTTGACTTCTATTTCCAGTCTCATTGCAAATGCAAGGACCACTTGGAGCTTGTGTCTTGAGTGTGTGTGTGCAAGCTTGTGTGTGAGTCTCAAGCCTGACATTCAGATTGTCAATAAAGTCTTGAGTGACAACCAGATATTTTCTTGCTGTTGAGTCCAATCACAGTTCTGATCTCTAGATCTCCATCCTCCTAATTTTAGGAAAATCAGCCCACTGTCCTATGTTCTGCCTGTTATTGGTCTTTTAGCCCAGTAAAGATATTGATTCATTGCTTTCTGGTCAAATAATGTTTTTTTAGAAGATATTTACAGTCACTTTAATCACTGTCCCATTATGTATACTGTAATGTTTCATTTTCCCCAGCATCACTCAAGATTTTCAAAAACTTTGATTTTAGTTGTTGGTTTTAAGTAGTTTGATTATGATGTAGCTGGTGTGCTTTACTTTGATAAGTTTTATTGCTGAAGGCTCACTGAGGTGTTTTAAATTTTAAATTTGACTTTCCCCAATTGTGGAAGTTTTCAGCTACAATAGCTTTGCTTCTTTCTAACTTTTCAGTAACATATATGCTTGAAATCATATGTCCTATATATCTCTAAGGGTCTAATTTTATTTTATAATTTTCCTCTTTGTTCATCAGATTTGATCATTTCTGTTCTTTAATTTCAGATGCTTTAATAATTATGGTCCACTGTTATAATAATAAAAAACCCAAACCCATTGCCATTTAGTTATTCTGATTCATAGTGACCCTATATAGGTTTCCAAGACTGTAAATCTTTACTTCACCATGTTTGTGAGCCTGTCATACTGTAGTGGCCTGTGTATTACTGTGGTGCAGGAAGCTTTGTCACTGGTATTTTAAATACCAGCAGGATCACCCAAGATGGACATATTTTAATGGATTTCCAAGACTAGGAGAAGACTATGAAGAAAAAATAGACTGTTCACTTCTGAGGGATTGACTTTATGAATAGCAGTGGACTGTGGTCAGATACACTGCCAACAGATGGAATTTGTTGTCTACTTCTGAGGGAGTCGTCACTGAAAGCTGTATGAATAGCAGTAAAACATTGTCAGATACTGTCTCAAAGATGAACTCCTCATGTTAGAAAACATTTAAAGAGCTACCTCCTTGATGTCGGACGGTGTAATATATGACAAGATAATAATAATTTATAAATTATCAAGGGTTTATGAGGAAGAGGGGCATTTGGAGGGAGGGGAAAATTGAGGAGCTGATACCAAGGTCTCAAGTAGAAAGCAAATGTTATGAGAATGA
>NW_022111339.1:5140637-5142434 GCF_000313985.2 Echinops telfairi
AAAAATGAAATGGAACACATAAAGATCAATATTCTAAGAAGTGGTGATCTGAAATGGACTGGTAGTGGCCACTTTGGATCAGATAATAATATGATTTACTGTACATGAAATGACTGACTTAAGATGATTATGTTGCATTCGGTGTTGAAAGGAACATTTCAAGATATATCCTGAAGTACAATGCTATAATAGGATAATATCTATATGCCTATGGAGAAATCCAGTTCATAAAAACTATGTCAAATGTACACACCTGCAGCTAAAGGTATTGATGGAGAAATTGAAGATCTCTACCAACTTCTTCAGTCTGAAATTGATCAAACATGCAATCAAGATGCATTGATAATTGTTGATAATTGTAATGAAAAGCTGGAAACAAAGAAGGAAAAATAATTGCAAAGTATAAATTTTGCGGCAGAAGCAAAGCTTAAAATTACATGTCAGAATTTTGCAAAACCAGCCGCTTCATTACAAATTGCTTTTTTCAACTACATGAGCAGAGACTTTACACATGGACCTCACCAGACAGAATACACAAGACTTACATTGACTACACCTGGGGGAAGAGACAATGGAGAAGTTCAATCTTAGCTGCCAAATGCCAAATGTAGAACAGAACACCAATTGCTCACATGTAAATTTGGGTTGAAATTGAAGAAAATTAAAACAAGTCCAGGAGCACCAAAATCCAAATTTGAGTATATCCTACCTGAATTTTGATCTCAAGAACAGATTTGACATATTGAACACTATCTAGAAGAGTGGTTCTCAACCTTTCTAATGCTGTGACCCTTTAATATAGTTCCTTATGTTGTGGTGACTCCCCAATCATAAAATTATTTTCACTGCTACTTCATAACTGTATTTTTGCTACTGTTATGAATCGGGTGGCCCTTGTGAAAGAGTCATTGGACCCCCAAAGGGGTTGTGACCCACAAGTTGAGAACCACTGATCTAGAAGATCCGATGACATCAAGACTTCATCAGAAGATCTGATGATATCACGACTACATCAAGAACATCATGTACAGTTGTTACCACTATCAGTGGGTTTATTGATGTCATCTCATACCTTTGTGTTGGGTGTTTCCCTATTTCCCTTCATATCACTGTGCTTTGTTTATATAGGGGGCTACATTCTTGCCTTCTTTTCCCTCTGAGGCAATGTTATCTTGGTAATTATTTTTGGTGTGCTGACTTCTGGATGGAGTTGCACTATATGGTGGTCTCCTGCTTGTACTTATTGGATGTTGGACTTTTGACCACAGTGTATCAGTAAGGATTTTCCACAGGGTTGAGTGTCTTATGGTGTATTCTTTGAGTTTTTCCTTGTCCGGGAAGGCTCTTACCTCACTGTCTAGCTTAATAGATAGTTTGGCAGGGTAGAGGATTCTTGACTTGGCATTTTTTTTTTCTTTCAGATTTCAGAAGATGTTATTCCACTCTCTCCTCCTCATCATTGTATCTGCTGATAAGTCTGAACATATTCTTACCTGAGCACCATTGTATTTGACCATATATTTGTCCCTTGTTGCTCTTAAATTTTTCTTTTTTTCCTCAAAGTTGGATAATTTCACTATTATGTGCCTTGGTGAGTGCTTCCTGGGGTTTAGTCTGATTGGCGTTCTCTCTGATTTCTGTATGACTGTTGGATTCTCATTCATTAAGGTGGGGAAGCTTGCTTCCAGGAATTCCCTTGCTAATTTAACTGTTGACTTCTTCGTTATATCTTGTTCCGGTAGACCAATTATTTGAATAATGTTCCTATTCATAACATCTGTCTTTGTTCTCAGGGTT
>NW_022111339.1:5142741-5144040 GCF_000313985.2 Echinops telfairi
TCAGAACCTGTTGGCTTTTCCTGTTTTGTTATGTTAAAATCCTAGACTGCTCTGGAGATTAGAGTTCTGGCTGACTTTATGTTAATGCTATTCTAATAGGCAGGGTTTTGTTGGCTTACATTCAAAGTTACACAAAGGAACACAGCCTGGAATTGAAAGTGTCTTTTAAAAACTTTTTTTTTCCTTTTCATAATGGACTTGTGGGGTGCCCTCATATTGGAGCTGTGCCATGCTATCCCCCAGGGAAGGGGGTCCAGATTAGCTGAGTGACTTTGGGGACAGCAGGATCTGAATTCTCCCTAGGCTGCACTCCTGTGTCACTCCTGGCTCTGTCCTGTATGGCACTACAGGTGTGCTCTGGGGAACTGCATTCTGTCACAGGTAAATATCCCAGTGTTTCTTCAATTGCTGAAAATTAGTGTCTAATTATCTATCTGGCAGGGATGGAGCTGAAGAGAGAGGGAAAATAGATGACTGATGTAGTCACTCCGTTCCTAGCTGGGGAGGGAATCTGCAGAACTCTAGACTGCAGGAGCAAGGGGAACTCTAGTAGGAAGTCTTGTGGCTAGTTCTTGAAGATTGTCTGAGAGCCTGGGGTTATGACCACTTTTAAACAGCAGCCTGGGAAAATTACTGCTCATAGCAGGACTCAAGCTTTGGACACAGAAAGGTGTGGCATATGCCATCCTGCTGGAGCTGGCATGGGTTAACAGAGCCTGCAGGTAGACCCAATGAACTCAGAGTGTTTCAGTGAGTTTTTGAATCACTTTGTGGTTGAAGATTGCAGTGGGGAGATCAGAACCAGACCCTAGTACACTGAATCTACTTTTAGCACCCAGCCTCCCGGTATTGGCCTTCTGGTTTCATAACAGGAGAGCCGGGCAGGTGATTCTACCTGGATGCCATCTTAACTAAAAATAAAACCCCCAAAGCAAACATTTCCGAGAATGAGAGTATCACACCAGAGACCCAGAACCCATTTGTAGACAATGGGACATCCCCTCACAGAAGGGTCATAAGGAAAGAATGAGCCAACCAGGGTACAGTATAGCATGAATGAAACACACAATATTTCTCTGGTTATTTGAGGCTTCTTCACCCCCCACCATCATGACCCCAGTCCTTCCTTTCAGTTCTGGCTAGACTGGAGCATGTACATGGTACAAATTAGAGCTCAAGACACATGGAATCTAGGTCAGATAAACCCCTTAGGAACAGAAATGGGAGTAGCAATACCAGGAGGGTAGGGGAAGGGGAGTGTGATAGGTAGGTTTATTGTGCCAACCTGGCCAATAGGAA
>NW_022111339.1:5145355-5147470 GCF_000313985.2 Echinops telfairi
TTGAAATATTAAGAGATTCTATGAGCAAAATATTGACTGGTCCAGGAACAGCAAACGAAGATAGAAGGAATACACAGAGTAACTGTACCATAAAGAACTGGTTGGCATTCAATTATTTCAAGAGATAGTATATGATCAAGAACTAATGATGAACTGCAGGTATTAGTGAAAACTAAAGCAACATGAATTAGTGAAATAACAATTGGAATGACTCAAAAAGCAGAGGAAGTACTGGAAGCACTCACTCAGCTATGCCAAGAAATTTGGAAGACAAGTATCTGGCCAACTGATGGAAAGAGATTCATATTTATATTCATTTCAAAAAAAGATGACCCAAATGAATGAGGAAATTGTTGAATAATATCATTAATATAATGTGGAAATGAATTTTTGTTGAAGATTACTCAACAACTGTTATAACAGTACATAGTCAAGGAACTGCTGGGAATTCAAGCTGGATTCAGGAGAGGATATGGTATAATGGATTTCATTGCTGATGTTAGGTAGGCCTTGTCACAAAGCAGAGAATACTGGGAAGATGTTTGCTTATGTTTTATTGACTATGTAAAGGCATTGAACTGTACAAAAATCCTCACAACTGGATCAGTAGGTAACATCATGATAAACGGAGAAAAGATAATGTTGTCACGGAGTTCATCTTGCTTGCATCCACAATCAATGCTCATGGGAATAGCAATCAAGAGCTCAAATAATGCATTGCATTGGGCATGCCTGCTGCTGAAGACCTCTTAAGATGCGGTAAAGCAAGGATGTTACTTTGATCACTAACATGCACTTGACCCAAGTAATGGTCATTTCAATTGCCTCATATGCATGCAAAAGCTGGACAAAGAAGAAGGAAGACTGAAGAACAATCAACACATTTGAACTATGGATGGAGTTGGTGAAGAATATTGAAAGTACTCATGGTTTGCCAAAAAAACAATGTATCTGTGTTGGGAGAAATACAGCCAGAATGCTACTTAGAGGCAAGGATGGGATACTTTGTCTTGTGTACTTTGGACATGTTATAAGGAGTGCCGAGTCCCCGGAGAAGGACATCATGCTTAATAAAGTGGAGGGGGAGCAACAAAGAGGAAACCATTGATGATATGAATGCCACCGTGGCTGTAACAAGGGGCTCAAGCACAAAGATGGCAAAGGATGTGGCAGTGTTTCGTTCTGTTGTGCGTCGTGTCACTATGAGTCAGAATTGACTGGATGACACCCAACAACAACCTGTAACAAATATCTGCAGATGTTTGGTTTAGTGTTTCTTTGTTTTATCAGGCAATAAGCCTAATTAGATTCAGACGGAACATTTTGCTTTGGCTTGGTTTTGCCTTATGTGGGCAGTGTTTCTAATTTAAATCAGTTCTTAAAGCCCTTGGTATGCTACTTTGGGCATATTACATGGATGCACCCCTCAAGGACTGCTCTGAGAGCTAGGCTGTGGTTTACATCAGTTCAGTTCTCATAGTTTTGGCTATGTTTAGGTCTGAATTATGCATGCACTTCTGTGAGTTCCTAAACAGAATAATAGGATTTGCTTCTCTAGCCATCTTCTTTCCATGTTATGTGGACACAGGATCCCCTTTCTCAGTTCTTTGGACCAGGAACATGGGCTTGTTATTTGAATTTTAACAGCCTACACCACTGTCCCCTCTTCACATGTGTGCTTGGCTCTGACCTCAGGGCAGTGGTGTGTGTGTGTGTGTGTGAGAGAGAGAGAGAGAGAGAGAAGTGGAGTGAGGAGGAAGGAAGGAAGGAGAAGAAATAAGGCAGCAAGGAAAGAAGGATAAGAGAAGAAGGAAGGAAGGAAGGCAAGCAGGAAGGGAGAAGAAAGGAAAGGAGGAAGGGAAGGAGGGAGGGAGGGAGATTTGGAAAATCCATTTCTTTGCCGATCACATCAAGTTTGAACTTCTCACAATACTGTGCCTGCCTCCATTTAATTTTCAGCCTTGAGACAGTTATTTTGGTAATTTTCTTATAGAGTTTTTAGCTGTAATCTGAGGAAGTGGTAGACTGTAATGGGCTTCCCTTGCTGTGCCAGAAATGGGGTCTTAGAATACAAGGAAACATATGTTTTCTAGAAGCTGAAAGGGAAAAAGAGCA
>NW_022111339.1:5147787-5152625 GCF_000313985.2 Echinops telfairi
AAAAAAACTCAAATTTCCTTTTTACCTTTCAGGAGACAGAACACAGAATTCCTGGCACTAGCTCCAGAGGAAGGCATTTCTCTGTCAGCTCTGAGTGAAGGTCTTTGTCTCTTCTCAGGTTCTGCTCCTAGGCTTCTTGGAGGTGTTCATTGAACGTGTATCATCTCTTCCCTTTGTCCTTGCTTCTCAATACCTAATCTGTTCTGTTTATATCTCAACAGTGATCCATTCAGACACACCCTGAACAGATATGGTCTCATTCATATAACAAAGTAAGTCCTATTCTCAAATGGCTTCATACAAACAGGTATAGGGTATTTATAACACCTATTTTGGGGAGGGGCACAGGAGATGAGGATGGATGATGATGCCCAGACCTTGAAGAGTATATAGGAAGAGGCTGAGTTGGATTGGTATTTGCATCCTTCCAAGAGCACAAGTTGAAAATGAAAGGAGGTGGTTTGGGGTCTAGGGTTTAGAAAGAAGTCTTGAGCTAACCAAAACTTCCTGGAATTTTAGAGTCTGAATCCAGTTGTAGTGCTAGCATAGCATCATGTGGTAGTTACATAATTTCACATCAACTTGAAGATATGTAAAAGTGTAGGGGTGGTATTCAATCTGTCCATCAGGTTATAGCCTGATGGTGTCTGTGTGTAGGCACGGCCTGATCATATGGATGGGCCAGGGAACCCCTCAGTCCCCATCCTCTGCCTTCACCTTCCTGCTTTCTGGACACTCAGAGAACTGTGGGAGCCCTGCCCTGTTGCCACCAACCATGCATCCATGCAGCTTTGCTTCACCTGGCCTGTGATCTTCCTGCATTCTGCATCAGTGCATGTGGTTGTGTGAGTCTGGAGGGACCTATGGGCTACTATCAGACTTATGGACTTGAGTTGGACTGGGCTGGGATCCTTTCTTAATATATAATTGCTCCTTGATATAAAGTTCTTCCACACACATATATGAGTGACACTGGATTTGTTTCTGTAGTCAACCAGGCCTAACACACATCTTTTCATCTCTAACCAAAGCAGGTCATCTTTCCCACACCCTCTAAACCACCCCTGTTTTCTTTGGAGTTAAACATCTGACCAGAACGTGCAAGAGAGAACTCTGCCTCAACTTGAGTAACATGTGCTTTGCATAATCCCTTTCTTTCTGGAGTTGAACATGGCTTTGGAAAAAATAACCCCATACAATTATGATATGTGGACCACAGAAGAAAGAGGAAAAGTTAGCAATGTTCTGGGAATGCTGCCCAGCTCTTTTATGATTCTGAGTAGTAAAGTTGCAGCATGCCACATGCGAACTTGTTTGGCAGCAAACATGCTGAGGCCATTCTCAGTCACAGCCTCTGGAGCATCCATGCCATTGTTTTGCCAGCTTTACCATTATTAATGAAAAGTGCCTGGGACCATGGCAGGTTTGAGTTAGTTCTGATGTAATTGTCCATTATCTCTCTTGTAATCATGCTTGCACAGTTCAAGTATCGCCCACCCCTTTTCTGTTTCCTGAAACCAGACTCCCAGGATCCTTTGGTTCTTGGTGAACTGAAACGCCAAGTCACTTTTGATCAAGCTTCTTTTGCCTTTGTCTGTCTTCTTATTACTTAGTGGTGAGCCTCTTCTACTTGCAAAGAAATCTCATTTAGAGACCAAATGTTGTTTCGATTTCGATTAGCCATGGTGCAATTATCAACATTTTCTCCCAGGCAAAGGTACAAATGACACACTTTTTCCATGGGTGGTTTGTGTATATGTGGATAGACTCTCAGACTGCTTTCATTTAAAACAAAGCAAGATCTTCTTCCTGTGAGAATCGGTGTTTTGTTGTTAAATGATAGTTTTGTGTTTCTATGATAGACTCCCAAGGGTGTGTGTGGGGGGTGGGGTGGGGGGAGAAAGAGTTCAAAAGCTCAAATTCTAACCTGTTCCCACTGAGTCAATTTCAACTCTTTAGGGTGATTCTAGGGCAGAGTAGATCTGCCCCATTGGGGTTCCAAGGTGGTAAATATTTATGGACGCGGACTGTCACATCTTTTTCCTGGCAGAGCAATTGGTGGGGTTGAACCACCGACCTTTTGGTCAGCAGCCAAGCACTTTATACACTGCCCCACCAAGGGTAGGTACTGGCTAAAGATCTACCACTGAGATATTAGTTAAAGTGATCCCAGGTGAAACTGAGGACAAGAGAAAAAGAAGAACACTTTGCAAGATGAAAAATGCTTTGGAAATGGACAATCAACCACAAACTGCTGTGTTAATGAGCTCAAAAGTAATCATATGTGGAGTAATGAACTCTTGACTTTGGTGGGGGTTTAATATATGTTTCAATTATCCACACAATCTTTATTCTTCAGAGTGATTCCATTGTCAAACTGAATAGGGCACACTCCTCACTCAAACATCAGAACCCCACAGATGTATTTTATAGAAAGAAATGGACGTGTACACTCCTACAATGGGGGAGGAAATATCTTGGGATCATCTAGTTTAACTTCTTTATTTTCTAACATTAAATGGAAACCTGGGGGGAATTCAACAAATCGACAGAGGTCACTCAGGTAGTTACTGATTTCAACAAAGTTCAAACTAACATTTGTGATTTTCAAGAAGCCACGGTGGGTAAGGGTTGAGCTGCTAACTGCCAAGTGGATGGCACTCCTCAGGACAAAGATGAGGCTTTCTACTTCCATAAAGAGCTACAGTCTTAGAAACTCACAGGGCAGTTCTACTCTGTCTAATAGGGTTGCTATGAGTAAACTTGACTTGATGGCAGTGAGTTTGGTTTTTGGTTTGGACTTCAAGCTACTGAGGGCCGTCTTGACTCCCCAGCCAGGCTGTTGGGGAGAGAGACAGATATTGTTTCAGACTACATAGCATATCATCTGGATTGATCTGAACATTGCGCCTCCTCCAGCTTTTCCTTCCTTCTGTCACAAGAACCACACTTTGGTCTTGTGGGTAGCAGTCCAAGGAAAGAAGGTAGCTCAGTTATGCAAATAAAGCAAAGGCTCAACACTCCTTCATTGGCAGCCAGCCTGGGACGTACCTCTTGTTTCAGCAGGGAATGTCATTCACAGATAGCCCAGCTGCTGCTCTTAAATGTCTTCTTTTAACCAAATTAGTCTTATCAATTTGTGGAAAGAACAGATTAGAAATCAGGATTCCCAGGGAAATAAAACTACAACTAGCTGAAGGCTTTGGGTAAGTTATCATTTACCTCTTTGTGTATCAGTATTCACACCTCTGAAATAATCTTCACAGTCATTTCCTATGCCAAATACTGCCTTTGTTATCTGGTCAAGCCTTCACATTTCAATCACTGTAACTCATTCTCCCTGGGCATGAACACCACCTCTATGCAGCACTGTTACTCAAGGTGTGGTCCAAAGACCAGCATCAGTAGGGTTGGTGGGAAAGGCAAATCTCAGTGCCCACCCATTCTTACTGAACTAGAGCCTGCATTTTAACAAGGTCTCCAGGTGATTTAAGGGGACATTAAAGTTTTCAAAGGGACATTGTTGTATTGGATTCCCAGAAAACCAACTGTGAAACAGGGATTTCATCAAGCCTGTTATGTATTTGGAATCTCGAACAAAACAAAAAACACCAAACTCACAGCCATCAAGTCTACATCAACTTATAACACCCTACAGGACAGGGCATAATTGTCCTCGTGGGTTTCTAAGACTGTAACTCTTTATGGGAGTAGAAAGCTTCATCTTTTCCCCTCAGAGTAGCTGGTGGATTTGAACTGGTGACCTTGTAGTTACCAGCCCAACTTGTAACCACTACACAGCCAGGTCTAGATAGGTAACAGCACACAAACTGAAAAAGCTATGTGTTGAGATAATATAGAGCTCTATAAAACCCAAACCAAACAAATTCAGTGGATACTGATTTAGAGTGAACCTATATAGGATTTCTGAGACTATAAGTAAAATTTTTTAATCGATCCAATGACTATTTATTCATTTATTTATTTTAGCATTTTATTGGGAGCTCTTAGAGATAGCATTACAACTCATAGTTCCATTAGATCAAGTATAATTGACAATTGCTGCTAACATCATTTTCAATACATTTTCTTTTCTTCTTGAACTCCTTGATATAAGCTCCCCTGTATCTCTTTCCTCCCCCACCATACCAACCCCTGATCGCACAATATATTATATATCATTATTACTGTTTTTTTGCCATAAATTCCACCATCCCATTTATCCAATCAACTAAAATTCTGATGTTCATTCCCTTCAAGTGAGTTTATACAGTCACCATTGCTATCAGGTCCCCTTTCCCCACTCTCTTCCCATATCATCAGGGAGTCATTACTCCCCTTACTGTTTCAAAGGGGTTTATCTATCTTGAATTTCGTGTATCCAAAGATCTTGATTGTAATAATGTACAAATACAGATCCAGCCAGATTAGTGATGTAAAACTAAGGTCATGATAGTGGGAGGAGGAAATTTTAAAGAACTAGAGGATAATTATGAGTTTCCTCAGTGCTCTACTGCACCCTTGACATACTGTCCATTCCATATGGCCCTTCTGTGGGGGACCGTGCCATTATTTACAGGTGGACTTTAGGTCTGCATCTTGCCTATGTTGCTTCACGTCTGTTTGATTACTTGTTTTTGAACTTCTGATACATATTCCCTTTGACACCTCATGATCACACTGGCTGGCGTGCATGGTAGGCTTTGTTGCTTTCCTGCTAGATGGCCTTTAAGATCCCAGATGCTATATCTTTTAATAACTGGGTCATATTAGCTTTTTTCACCACATTTGCTTATGCATCCATTTTGTCTTCAGCAATCATGTCGGGAAGATAAATA
>NW_022111339.1:5153424-5156158 GCF_000313985.2 Echinops telfairi
AAGCAATAAAGCCCACATGGAAGAAGCACACCAGTCTGTGATCATGAGGTGTGGATGGGCTCAGGTATCAAAAGATCCCAAACAAACAATTATATAGATTTGAGAGAGATGGGTTGGAGTGGAGACCCAAAGCCCATTTTTGGACAATTGTGCATCCCTCCACAGAAGGGTTACAAGGAAGGGACAATTCAAGATTCAACCGGGGTACATATGGCACTGAAAAAGCACACATAATGCCTCTAGTTCCTGAATGCTTCCCCCGCCTCCCCACTACCATGTCCCAGTTCTACTTTACAAATCTGGCAAGATTGCAATACACACATTGGTACTGATAAGAATTCGACACTTGGAATTCAGGACAAATAAAACCCTCAGGAACAGTAGTAGGAGTATCAATATTGTGAGGGTAGGGGGATGGTGGGGGAGGGGCCTGAGAATTGGGAGAGAGGGAGAACCCATCACAAGGTTGGATATATAGCTCACCCCTCAGGGGGACAAATAACAGAAATATGGGTGAAGGGAGACAACGGGCAGTGTAAGATATAAAATAAAAACAATAATATATAACTGATCAAAGACTCATAAGGGTATAGGAGGGAGGGGAAAAAGAGGAGCTGATACCAAGGGCTCAAGTAGAAAGATGTTTTGGAAATGTTGATGCCAGCCTATGTACAAATATGCTTAATACAATTCAATGATGGATTATTATAAGATTTGTAAGAGCCTTTCAATAAAATGATTTTAAAAAAACCCCAAACATATAAATATTCCAGGCCTACCTGCTGATCTTTGTGACCATCCCCCAAGATGAGGTGCCAAGCACTGCCCCCAGAGTCAGGAGTCTACTTTCAGGATTCCCCTGAGACTTCATGGATTTGCTCCCATTGCTGATCTGTTGTAATCCCCTCTTGGTTTGCCCCCATGTGGGGAGCTCAGACGGGCAGCACTACCCTCACTGTATCTTCAGTACTGACCTCTGTATCACTGTTATTTAGAGAGGGGGTTGTCATAACTCAAGCTGGGCCCAGGCTTGCGGTCTTCTCCATTAATGGGCTGCTATGTGAAGGTATGTCACCCTCAAAGATTGGTATACCAGAATGAGATTTGCACTCTCTTTCCTGTGGAGACATAAACAACAACTGCCCCAGGGGTGGATTAATACCCTGTTCCCCCAGTGCCTCTTTCTTTCTTTCTTTCTTTCTTCCTCTCTCTGCAGGCCGTAAAGGCCTAAGGAAGGAGGAAAAGATGTCATTCAGCCCTGGTGCCATCTGCTTCTTTTTTCTTTCTTTTTTTTCTTTCTGTTTTTGATGCCATTGGGTTTGGTCTGGCCCCTGCTAGGGTACCTAGCCCTTAGCCTGGAAACTATGCGACATGAACTTTTTCTTCATACCCATTGTACCGACTGAACTTACCTCAGTGGACTCATGCTGTATGTGTCTTTGTGTGCTCACTTCGCTCAGCATAATTTCCTCCAACTCCTTCCATGAGACAATGTGTATCATTTTATCATCACTGCTTTTTAGGGATGTGTAATACTCCATTGTGTGCTTATTCTGGAATTTTTTAATCCATTCATCTGTTGATGGAAATTTAGGTTGTTTCCAATTTTTTTGCACTTGTGAACTGTACTGTTATGAACATTGCAGCACAGATGTTTGGTCTGTTCTGTTTCTTACCTCTTCTGGGTATATGCCCAGTGGGGGTGTTTCTGAGTTGTAAGGTAACTCGACTTCCATTTGTTTTAGGTATCACCAAATCACTTTCCACAGTGGCTGTACATATCTCCAAGACTACCAGCAGTGGATGAAAACTCCCATCTCACCATACCCCCTCTAACATTTGTTGCTTTCTGATTTTTTTTTTTTGAATTGGGATACCTTTAAGGGTGTTTTAACTTGCATTTCCCAGATGGCTAATGATTGGGAACATTTTCTCATATTGGACACTTGGGTTTCCTCACTTGTGAATCTTCTGTTCAGGTCTTTTGCCTACCTCCTCAGTGGGCAATATATATTTTTTCTTGTTGTAGGCTTTCAGGGTATTGTAGAGTTTAGTAATAAGCCTTTTGCTGATATGTCATTGCTAAATATCTTTTCCCAGTCTGTGGGCTCTCTTATGACTCTCTTGATGAAGTCTTTCGGTGAACACAGGTGTGTTATCTTTAGTATGCCCCACTTGTCTATTTTAGCTTCCTCTGTGTATGTTATCATTCCCTATTTCTGGTAGCCTATGTATTCCCTGCACCCAGGTTCTTAGGTGTGCCCCAATTTTTTCCTTGATTGTCCTAATGATTTGTGGTGTTACCTCCACGTCTGCGATCCACCTTGAATTTGTTCTTGTGTATTGGAGTGAGGTAAAGGTCTTGCTTCATTTTTTTGCAGGTAGATATCCAGTTCTTCCAGCACCATTTGTTAAAGAGTATGTCCACTTCCAACTTGATGCTTTGGGGCCCCTTGTCGAGGATCAGATGCCTGTATGTTACTGTTTTATTTCTGAGGTTTTGGTTCCTTTCCATTGGTCTGAGTATCTGTCATCATACCAGCACCATGCTGCTTTGACAACTTTGGTTGTGTTGTAGTTTTTAAAGTCAGATAATGCAAGCTTTCTGACTTTATTCTTCTATTTAGGAGTTCTTTTCTAAATGCGGGCTTCTTCCCTTTCCATATGAAATTGGTAGGCAGTTTTTCCATTTCTTTGAAGAAAGATGCTGGTATTTTTTTGCTTTTAAAAAATC
>NW_022111339.1:5157042-5164728 GCF_000313985.2 Echinops telfairi
TTTCTTATAATAATAGTATGTAATTTTCCTCATACAGATGCAGATCTCTTTTTTGGCTAGATGTATACCTACATATCTCACTTTATGCATAGCTATTGTGTCCTCCAATTCTGTGATCTTATCTGATGTATATAGCACTCCAATTGACATCTGTTTGATGATTTGATATCCTGCCACTCCACCAAATTCCTCTATTGCTTTCAACACTCCCAGTGTGGAGCTGTTGGGGGTTTCAATATATAGAATCATATCATCTGCAAATAATGATAATTTCATATCTTCTTTCCCCAGGCACATACCTTTGATGTACTTCTGTTGCCTTATATTATTAGTTAGGACCTACAGAATGATGATGAATACAAGTGGGGGGAAAGGGCTTTTACAGTAGGATTGTTTTCATCTCGCCTCCATTGATTTAAATGTTGGCCGTTGTGCTTTCATATATAGCATGTGTCATGTTGAGATAGTTTCCTTCCAATCCTATCTTCTTGCATCTCTTAATTAGGAATGGGTTGTCAAATGCTTTTTCAGCATCTATTGATATTATCATGTGGTTCTTGTCCTTTTTTGCGTCAATGTGATGGCTATGATATTAATGGACAGTTGATGCTGAACCCTCCCTGCATTCCAGGAATTAATCCCACTTGATCATCATGAATTATATGTTTTATATACTTTGTATTTTATAGGTTAAAATTATGCTAAGGCTTTTTGCATCAATGTTCATTAGAGCTATTTATATGTAGGCATCAATGTTCATTAGGGCTATTTGTATGTAGTTCTCTATTCTTATGAGACTTTTGCCCACCTTTGAGATCAATGTTATATTAGTTGCATAGAATGAGTTTGGGAGTTTGCTGTCCTTTTCTATGTTCTGGAAGAGCTTGTGAAGAATTGGTGTCCGCTATTCCCTGAATGCTTGGTAGAATTCTCCCATGAAGTTGTCTGAGCTGGGAGCCTTTATAGCTGGTAGTTCCTTGATAACCTTATACATTTCTTCTTTTGATATGGGTTCGTTCAGATTCTTGACATCTTTGTGGGAAAATTTGGGTAGGGTTGTTTTTCTAAGTATTTGTCCAGGGCTTCCAAGTTACTGTATTTATTGGAGTACAGACCTTCGTAGTACTGTGCAATTAATATTTTAATTTCATTGGAGTCTGTTGTGATTTCCCCTGTTTCATCCCTCATCCTGCCTATCAATGTCTGCTTCTTCCTTTCTTTGATTAGGTTTACCAGCGGTCTGTTGATTGCATTAATCCTTTCAAAGAACCAGTTTTCTATTGTGTTTATTTTTTTGCATTGTTTTCTTGTTTTCCAACTCGTTTATCTCCACCCTGGTTGTTATTATATCTTTTCTTTTGCTATTAGAGGGATTATTCCGTTGTCTCTGTTGGAGGTCTTTGATAGCTTATCAACCATACATCTCTCTTCCTTTTTCATATGTTCATTTATCATTATCAAGCATGTCCTTGTAACTGCTTTTGCTGTATCCCATAGATTTTGGTACATTGTACTCTCATTCTCATTCATTTCTAAAAGTGTCCTAATTTTGTCTCCAATTTGGACCAATACACATTCATTTTGTAGAAGAAAGTTGTTCATCCTTCAAGTGTTTGCTTTTTTTAAAACTTTTTTGCCTTTTATTGATTTCCAGTTTTATGCATAATGGCCAGAGAAGGGAGACAGAGTGACCTCTATATGTTTGAATTTACTCAGGCTCAACTTGTGTCCCAGCATGTGGTCTATTTTCAAAGATATTCCATGTGCACTTGAAAAGAATGTGAGGGTTTTTGTTTTGTTTTGTTTTTGCATTTGGATGAAGAGCTCTAAATATTTCTACTAGGTCGAGTTGCCCATTTGTAGAGTTTAATTCTGTAGCCTCCTTGAACTTCTTTCCCATTGATCTATCTTTCTCAGAGAGCAGTCACCTTTTATGATTGTTGAACTTGTGATCTCTTTTTTCATCTTTTGAAGAATTTGGTAGATGAATTTTGTGGGTCTCCTATGGGAGTGTATATATTTATTATGCTAATTGGCTCTTGTTCTACTGATGCTTGGAGCAATATATAGTCCCCATCCTTACCTCTTTTTATACCTTGCACCTTGAGGTCAATATTGTCAGAGATTAGAATTGAAACTCCAGCTTTTTAAAAATTTTAGTTTGCTTGGTATACTTTTCTCCAGCCATTGATTCTCAACCAATTTTTGTCAGTGAACTTAAGCTGTGTTTATTGCAGACAATGGATTGATGGGCTGTGTTTTCTAATCTAGTGTGCTATCCTGTCTTTTAATGGGTGAATTGAGAGTTATTGATGTTGAGAGTTATTATATCCATCTGTGGATTCTTTGTTGGCTTATCGTACCTTTTGTGTTAGGTATTTGCCTACCACCCTCCTTATCAGTGTGCTGTGTACATGGGTGGAGGGAATCATTCTTGCCTTCTTTTAACCAGCGGGGCACTGTTATCTTGGGGGACGTTTTCAATATGTTGACTTCTGGCTGAAGTTTCACTATGTAGTGGTCTCCTGCTTGTGCTTGGTAACTGTTGGTCTTCTGTTCAAAATGAGTTGGCAAGAATTTTTTGTAGTGCTGCGTTTCTTTTAGTGTATTCTCTGAATTTTTCCTCATCTGGGAAAACTCTTACTTTTCTGTCTATTTTGATGAATAGTTTGGCAGGGTAGAGGATTCTTGGGTTGGCTTTATTCTTTTTCAACTTTCAGAAGATGATGCTCCACTCTCTTCTTCATGGTATCTGTTGATAAATCTGAGCATATTCCTGTTTTATAATCTTGTAGGTGACTGCCTCTTTTTCTTTAAATGCTCTTATGGTTTTCCGTTTTCCCCCAAAGTTGGATAATTTGACTACTATATGCCTTGGTGAATTCATCCTGGGATCCAGTGTCCTCTCTGTTTCCTGAATGATTGATTCTCATTCATTATGTTGCAAAAGTTTTCTTCCAGGAATTCCCTCGCTATTTTTGCTGTTGATTTCTTCCTTGTGTCTTGTTCTGGTATCCCAATTTGAATGTTGTTCCCCTTCATAACATCACTCATTGTTCTCAATTTTTCTTCAGCTTCTTTGATTGCCTTGTTTGACTGCCTTTCCTGTTTATTGACTTTTCATGGCTATCTTCTAGATCACTGTTATAATTCTCCGCCCTTTCTAGACTGTTGGTGAGGTTTTTAATGTTGTTCTTTGGTTCTGTTGCCTCCTCCCTTAACCCTTGTATTTCTCTTTGGTGTGTGTACTCTTTCTTCTCTATTATTTCTTCCTTTGTCTGAATTGATTCCTTCATATCCTATATGACACCAAGCAGCATACTGAAGATTTCTTTTTGTCAGGTTCAACATTTGCTTTTTCTATGAACGTCGTTAGGTTCAGGACTTCCTCCAACACTGACTTTTGGTTCTCTTGTTTTATTTTAGAGGTGGTTATTTGTGTTTCATTTTGGAGGAGTTTGGTGCTATTTTCCCAGGCATCAGGGAGCCCTGAAATTTCTGAGAGCCTAGTATGAATGGTTCTAAGGGATACCTGTAGCTGACTATGTTGGGGGATCAGGCTTTTTCTTTAACTCACTAGAGTTTAGAGTTTTATTTTCTCTGTAGACAGCTGGGATTACCTAGTTGTAGGGCAGTTCAGGTGGTCCTCTCAGGGAACACGGGTGGGTGTTTGCAGCAGCCAGGGTAATGCTGTGCAGGGTAATCTCATGAGTAGTCACAGAAGTGTGGGGGCCAGTGATGGTGGGCAATGCAGAAGGTGAACTGAGATTGGCAGTGGTAGGCAGGCCTCAAGACCAGTCCTAGGACATGGGTCCGGGCTGTCTGGTGTGAGGTCAAAGTTCTAGGCCAGGTCAGCAGGGGGACCCACAGGGCCTCTGTTAGCTGGTGGGTGGGTGGTTGCAGGATCAGACGGGGATGACAGCAGGGCCGTAGGTCTGGGCTGGCTTGGGAGGGGGTCTGCAGCATCAGGGTTGGCCTGTGGTGGGTGTGAAGGTGTGCAGGCCTGTGTCAGGCTAGTGGGAGAGCTATGGAGCTGGGGCAGACTAAAAGGAGGGCCACAGGACCAGGGCAGGTCAGTAGCTAGAGCCATGGACTGACAGCAGGCAAGGCATGACCACGGCGAGAAGAGCTGAGGGTGGACAGTGGGCTAACACTGAATGCTAAGGTAAATGCCGCAGGTGGGCAACGGGCATGTTCCGAATGCAGTGGGAGAAGCCACGAGCAGACAGCTGCAGGCTCTAGTCATGGCTGCATGTGTTTCGGGTGGGGCTTGGGGGTGGAGAGGACAATCCCTGGGTTGGCAAAGAGCTCCGGGGTTCTGTGAGGCTAAAATTGTATGTCCCAACTTCCCTATTCAGTCTCCTCATCCCCAAGCTCAAGGATCATCTTGAAGCTCCCAAAATGGCCCACTTGTCATCTTGCCAGAAGTGTAAGTAAATCTTTATGGGAGCAGACTACCTCATCTTTCTTCTGCAAAGCAGCTGGTAGATTTGAACAACCAAACTTGTAGTTAGCAGCCTTAATACCTAACCTATAGTACCACCAGATATACATTTACATCTACATATGCACATACATATATTCAGCTAGTTGCCCTCACGTTGGCACCAACTCATAGTGACCCCATGTATGGACCACAGAACAAACTGCTGGCTAGTCCTGCACCAGCTTCACAATCATTGGGATGCTCACATCCATTGTTGGCAGCCATTGTGTGTTTTGAGTAGTGGCTTCCAACCTGAGGGCAGATGACTCATCTTCCAACACTGACAATCTTCTGTTGTGATTCATAGGGTTTTCATTGACTAATATCTCCAAGCTTTTCTTTATAGTCCATCTAAGTCTGAAAAGACACGGAGAGATACATTGGTCGAAAGAGGGAGCTTCAAAAAGTCTATGGAATAATAGAATAAAAAGATAATGGAACTTTTCCATGAATTCTCTGAAGCTCTCTCCTACAGTGATACATACAAGTACATACATTTATACAGAACCAATTTTGTATATAGATTCATTCTTTCAAGAAGGAGCTAAAGAAGATAAGCTCTGTAAGTAGCTTCATGCAGCATTCAGTTATGAGCCTGGAGCCCTGTCCTATGTACCAGTCTTGGGGGAAGGCACTGGCTGCACAAGGCAAATATTGATCCTTTTGCCCTCATGAATTTACTGTCCAGGAGGAAGTTCTAATAATTAGATAAGATATGGAATATAAGAACCATGTCTTCATCATCATGTCATCAGAGAGAACATGCAGTAAATGTTCAATAAAATTTTCCCAGATTAGAAAGGTAACAGGGGAATGCTTGAAAATTACCTGAATATTATTTTGAAACTGTTTAAGCTGTTTGGACAAAACCCATCAGGAAGCTGAGAAGAATGTGGTTGCCATTTAATATGTTCTGCTTCTCACGTGTTATCAAGGTTGGAACAGTTTGGCAGGTTTTGTTTGTGGTATATGACATTCCAAGTCAATGTTACTATGTTCCTAATTGCACATAAATCATGTTTCATTAAACATTGCCAAAACCTGTGGCTATATGGCAAGGAGGAAGGAGAAAAAAAATCAGCAGGAAATAAAGCAAGACATTTGGTTGGAATGTATTCTACTATTGTTTTTTTCCATATTGGTTTCTGCCCTTGTTTCAAAAGATTTGCATTGGTGTGAAGCTTTCCAGACGCAGTGACTTGATGGAGTGACAGTAAGTCAGGTTCCCGTCCAGCTTATCTTAAATAAGTTTGTTGCAAGTTAAACAATAGGAAGAGGTAGAATACATTGGCTCCACCCTTACAGAATTTTGTGGAAACAGAAGCTTCATGAAGAATTGGCTGAAAGTCAAAATCCAGGGAAAATCGCAGAGCTGGAAGAGACCCTAAGGAAAAGTCCAATCTTGTTGGAAGGAGAGTGGGGGGAGGGGGTGCAGTCCTCTCTTCCCTTCATTTGAAGAGGAGGACACAGTGACCCCCAGAAAGGAAAACTGACTTACCCAGGGCCACACACCCGCAGGGAACCAAATGTAAATGCTTTTGGAGGGATGGCTTTGGTTATGAGTAATAGGTTCTCTTGTTGGAAGTGGAGTATAGGTTTAATTTATTTTGAAAACACATTCATAACACAAACTCTGAGATGAGTGATATTTATTTGTGGTACTCCAAACTCCTTTTCTTCTTCCATTCCCTGTTTTAATGTGAGTAACTCTGCTTGTCTTTTCTCCAATTCTCCCTTGTTGATTTTACGTTGACTTGTTCTATGGGTTTTAAAAAGAAACAGAAAATGGTTTCCCTAAAGCCAATTCCTACTTATGATTCCCCCATGGGTGTCAGTGTGGAATTGTGTTCCATATGATTTTCAGAAGGAGATCACCAGGCCTTTCTTCTGAAGTGCCTTGGGGTGTACTGGAACTGCAAACCTTTCAGTTAGCTCTTAACAAAACCAAAACACAAACCCACCGCTGTTCTGATTCATGGCAATCCTATAGGCACTCTATAATTATGCATGTGTAAATTTCAACTTTCAGTTCCATATGTTTTTGCTTTTTGCATTTTAAAACTCTGTTGTAAGGTGTATTCAAATTAAGGATCGTGAATTATTGATGAATATATCCTATCATTACATAATGTCCTTTATCCCCCATGATTTTCTTTGCTCTGAAATCTACTTTGTATGATTATTAATATAGTTACCCAGCTTTCTTATGATTAGGGTATGATATCTATTTTCTCATCCTTTTATTTTTAACTTACTTCTGTCCTTATATATGAAGTAGGTTTCTTATACATAATATACTTGGCTGATGGATTCCCCCTACCCCCCAAAAAACAATTTTGTTCTTCATATACTAAAAAAAAATTTGAATTACATCCTGGATATTTTAAGTATTCTGGTATGATATTCTTACTTGAATTCTATAGAGCATGTTTAACAAACAATTGAGTTGAAATCAGATCACGAGTTCCAATAGCCTTCTATAATTTCAAGGTCTATTTCATTTTCTTAGCCCTGGTGGTGCACTGGTTTAAGTTTTGGGCTACTAACAGAAAAGTTGGTGGTTCAGCACCCCCAGGTGATATGCAGGAGAAAGAAGAGAACGATGCTTCTGCAATGATTTACAGTCCTGGGAATCCATAGGGGCATTTCTACTCTGTTTTACAGAGTCACTGTGGGTCAGGCTCTACTCCACGGCAGTGGGTTGTTTTGTTTTCAATGTCTCTGTGGTGCTATTCAGCTCGGTCCCAAGATTACAACATCCAGACACCATTCTAGGACTCATGCCGTGATCTATCCCTTCGTTCAGCTCTCTCAAAACTCAAACAAACAAAAGATGTAAACTCATTCCCACTGAGTGGATTCTGACATCTTTCTTCCCCTGAGGGGCTGGATGTTTCAAATTGCTAACCGTTCTATTTGCAGTCAAAACCATAATCTGCTACATTACCAGGACCACTATAGGGTTGGACCTTGGCTTGTACAGTTAAAAAAAATCCAAAAACTCTACCTTGGAATCAGTTCTGATTCACAGTGACCTTACATTCTGAGTAGAAATGCCCCGAGGAGTGTCCAAGGTGCTCATCTTTATGGGAGCAGAAAACCTCATCTTTCTCCTGTGAAGTAACTGTAGGGTCACATTACTGGCCTTGCAACTAGCAGCCCCACCTGCAATCCCCTACACGACCACGGTTGCGGCTCAT
>NW_022111339.1:5165551-5167738 GCF_000313985.2 Echinops telfairi
GTGCATTGGGCTGCTAATACTAAGTTTGTGGTTCAAATCTGCAAGCTACTCTGTACGAGACAGATGAGACTGTCCGCTCCCATAAAGGTTTAGTCTTCAAGGCCTTATAGAGCAGTTTTACTGTGCCCTACAGTCAGAATCAACTCCATAGCAGTGGTTTAGTTTGGTTGTTGTTTATAAACAACAACCTGAGAAGTGAGTGAGTAAGCAAAAAATAAAAGGCAAGATTTTGTCCACTCTTTGAATATTAGGAAATCCTTTCTCATTTGGTGTTAGAGCTAGAGTTTCTATGGGAGCTTTTTCTGTGTGTGCCAATACCCTGTTCTGAATTTAGAATGCCTTAAGCCCAGGCTAGGAGCTCTGGTGTTGTTGTGGTTGTGTGTTGGACTGCTGACCATGAGGTCAACAGTTCGAAACCATCAGCTGCTCAACAGGAGAAAGAGGAGGATTTCCACTCCTGCAAAGAGTTATAGTCTCTGAAACCCACAGGGACAGTTCTACCTTGCTCTATAGGGTTGTCATGGGTCAGAGTTAACTCGATGGCCATGAGTTGGTTTTGAGTTTCTAAACCAGGCTTAAAAATTAAGAAGATGCACTAACTCACTGATAAGCTAGTGGTACTTAGAATTCTGGTCTTCTTCCCCAACTCACTCACTGCTATTGTTGCTCTGTGCCCTTAAGTCAATTCTGACTCATACTGACCCTGTAGGAAAGAGTGGGATCGTCCCATAGCACTTCCAAGGCTACGGTCTTTATGGAAGCAGACATCTCTCTCTCTGCTCTCCCCCCCAGAGTGCCTGGTGATTTCAAACCGCTGACCCTTTGCTTAGCAACCAAAGGACTTTTCAGAGTGGTGAAGTGTTTTCTGTTTAAGTGCCATAACTGTGTTCAGTGGGAAAGATGAGTGAAATGTGCTTCTTCCATTCCACTGGCTTTCAGTGCTCCAAAAGCTTTGGTCTCAGCCACCAGCAATTATGACTTAATATGTTGGGGGTGATATAAGAGCAAATATATATATATATATACACACACACACACACACACACATATATATACACACATACATATATGTATTTTAAAATATTGCCTCTGTAATTCTAAAACACACCAAAGTTAAGAGCCTACATGCTAAAAAATACCAAAAGATAGTTATTTTATTAAAAAAAACCATAGCTACCTTTTACAGCTGCCTGTGTCAGATCCTCTGCTTGAGATGTTAGGGCTTATTGAACATTATGGAATGTGGTTCAGAGTTCATATGCTGGAGTAACAACGTGTGAGCACTGTCACCCATGGAAACTGTTCATTCCAGAAATAATGGGACCAGGTGTTGAATTCCTACCTGGGCACCAGTTTTCCAAATCTCTGTTTTGCCTGTGGAAAATGCCACTAATAATAAAATCTACGTTACAAGGTGGTTGGAGTGATTAAATACATCAAGGAATGTGAAGGACACAGCACAATGTCTGGTATCAGAGCAAATATTGAATGAGCAGTAGCCACCATTGCAGTTGTGAGATGCTAGCAAATCAGCACTGGCTCCTGGTAATCCCAGGAAAGCAAGCCGTGCCTGGTCCTCCAGAACCTTCACAATACTTGGTCTGCTCCAATTGACTGTTGGAGTCACTGCGGCCCTGTGATGAAACATCTGGTGACAACTGAGATCTTTTAAGACTAAAATAGTTCGGATGAAGTTTTGTCCAATTCATCCAACTTCTTCATGGAGACCAGTTCAAGACACGTGGCTTTTCCCAGGAAGCCCAAGTTATAATCGTGTATGGGCTTTGTCAGCAATGGAAACGATTTATTCTAGAATGTCCCATGACACCCTCTTTACACATGCGAATATGCTCAATGTTTTTATGGCTACATAGGATAAAGAAATCTTAAATCTGAAAATGTATCTTGAGACCAAAAACAATATATATATAAAGTTCTTTTACAGGATACATATATAGATCTGGATAACATTCAGGAACATCATGCAAGTGGTTGCTAAACATACCACCTATGTGTAAGTATAGACTCATGCAATCACTCACTCACTGCCACTGGGTAGATTCTGACTCATAGCAGCCCTATAGGACAGAGTAGAATTGACCCTATGGGTTTCTGAGACTGTAAATCATTACAGAGTAGAAAGCTTCCTTTTTCTCTGGCTAAGCAGCTGGTGGGTTCAAACTGCTG
>NW_022111339.1:5170511-5171796 GCF_000313985.2 Echinops telfairi
GGACTCTGGGAACTACTTTTCTTTTTTTTCCTGAAGGCAGGCTACACACTGGTTCTGCTTCACCTTCCTGTTGAGGAGACACACTCAGGAGCTGTGTGAACCATGTAGAGATGCTTCCACCACCACAGGATCCACAAGACTTTCCAGCCTGTGATCTTCCTGCATTCAGCATCGTTGTGAGTGGCTATGTGAGTCTGAAGAGGAATTTATGGACTAGTATCAGAAATATGGGCTAATATCGAAATTATGGAATTACAGTTACTCTTCTATATAAAGCTCTCTCTTACACATATATAAATATCAGTGGACTTATTTCTCTAGTCAACCTGACTAACACAGGCTCTGTGATTTTCAAAGGAGAAAGCTGAGGTTTATAAGACTTAATGTTCATTCATATATCCATTTAATATCCAAATTCATGCATTCAATTTTCTAAAAATCAAGGCAGCGAGTTCTTTCAAAGCAGAAAACACATTTGTTCAATTCACCGGTGTGCCTGGCATGGACATTTGCATGAGTTTAGAGCAAATGGTTCTCAACTGGGAACAATTGTTTCTCCCAGGAGCAATTATGGCCACTTGAGGAAGCTACTGACAATTAGTGAACTGAAGACAGACAGGGATGTGGCTAAACATCTTCAGAGGCACAGGAAGGGGATGCCACAACAAAGAATGGTTCCATCAATGGATCAGTGAAAACGGAGGTGAATACATTAGTTCATGTGCTGTACCCACCATGAAAGCTCTGTTCAGTTACCAGAAGATGAAAGTGTTTCATCTCCTTCTGATTCTGGCCTTTTCTCAGAATCATAGGTTCATGCTCCCATGGTTCCTGGATTCCAGAGCAGAACTATTTTTTTCTTGGCTGTAGTTTCTATGGAAGTCAATCACCAGAGCTTGCTCTCTCAGAGCTGCTGGCTGGGTTTGAACCACTGACCTTTCAGTTAGTAGCCCAGTGCTTAACCATTGTGCCTCTAGGTTCCATGTGGGGAAACTTAAGAAGTGTAAAAAGAAACAAGCATTTTTCACTCTTTCAATACCCTATTAGCATCTTATGGCCAACTAAAAGAAAATCAAAGATTATTTAAGTATATGCAAATCATTAATCAAATTCATTTTGGCCATATAGTAACTGCTTGTGGCATTACATAATGTCCTGTTGACTTGCGAAGGGGTGGAGTCTTGCCTGTCAATCAGGTCATAGCCAATGAGGCCTCTGTGTGGGCATGGCACTCTCCTGAGGATTCTGGGTACTCGTCTTCGCCCCTGGAGGTGGGAGACACTCT
>NW_022111339.1:5173056-5174325 GCF_000313985.2 Echinops telfairi
TGATTGCTGAGATGCTTGGAATGATGTTAGAATAATCCACTCAGACATTCCA
The DNA here is from genome assembly GCF_000313985.2 of Echinops telfairi. Classification (NCBI taxonomy): domain Eukaryota; kingdom Metazoa; phylum Chordata; class Mammalia; order Afrosoricida; family Tenrecidae; genus Echinops; species Echinops telfairi. Next base: position 5,173,109 of record NW_022111339.1, read on the forward strand.
TCAATATTTGTTGGATGAGAAGCCCTAGTCCCTTCTCTCAGAGATGGCAGCTTAGGTGCTGGGTCAAAGGCAATACTGGGTTCTCCAAGGCCATGAGCATAGTGTAACACATCCTGGAAAAGGCAAAACATTTCATTCACTAGGTGCTTTGAATGCTAAGGGATGATTTGTTCTTTCGAGGAGCTCTGGTGGCAACAGTGAGCTGCTTGACCACTAACCAAAAGGTTGGAAATTCAGACCTACCCAGAAGCTCAATGGGAGAAAGACCAGCAAATATTATAGGTGATCTGCTCCCAAAAAGTTTACAGGTTAGACAATTCAGGGTGGCAGCTCTACTGTTGTACGTGGTCACCAGGAATCAGAATCCACTTGGTGGTACCACCCTCGCCATCGTTACCATTGTCAGTGCTTTCCCACTGCCAATAGCAAAGAGCTGGCTATCCAAAAGGGACTTGCTGCTAGGAGATATGAGTGGGAAGAAGGTGAGAGAACATTTCTGGAGAATGGAGCATGAGAGAGAGGGAAAGAGAGAAACAACGCAGGTCTAGATAGTCTGCTTTGGACAACATTTGTTTGAGGCTATTGTGGGGTGCAGGCTGGTGAAGCAGCATGTGAATTTGAGCTCCACAGAAGTCTCAGTAGTTCAAAAGACCCCTTTGCCATTTTACTTTGGCCCCTCAATCACTAGACATCTCTGTCCTGTGGTTGTCCTGAGGGAGCTGTTTCTAGGTTGTAAATATTGGCTGGTTTCTGCTTGAATTGGGGCGCTTTGTTACAAAGTCCAGAACTTACCACACTGATGGTCTAGTACATTGTTGTAAACAGGACAAGAACTAAAAATAACATGCTTTGTCCTAAAACTGAAAGCAGAGTAAAACATAATGTAATGGCAATTAGGGAGCTTTATTAATAAATAATAAAAATATATAAATGCTGCTTCCATTTGGGGTGCAGGGGAATGTAAGTGAAAAACTAGACAATGTACTAACAAAGCAAGTGGTGCAATAGAAGCAAAACGTACCAGCTCTTTGGGACGATCACAGGTAACGTGCTGCTACCAATCTCGAGTTTTTGGTGGCTTTTTTGTGGAAAAGTAAAAATCTGGCGTCTCCTCTTGCGCTGAGAGGGCTAACACAATCTGCCACTTGAGGGGAATTAGGAAATCCATTAATGCCCAGGACCCTTCCATCCAAAACAAAGCAGAAGTCTGAACACAC
>NW_022111339.1:5174632-5178251 GCF_000313985.2 Echinops telfairi
ACTTCCACTGCTAGATGGCAGGATCCATTTGCTGGGGGAGCTGTCCGAAGTCCGACCTTATTTGATGGGGAAAAGGACTTCCACCTGACTGGGGTGGGTAAGAAGGCGAAGACGCCCTGTTCCTGCGAATCCACTGCACAGGTGAGAGAGGGAGTATGGAGCAAAGCTTCTGCCTTCCCAGCAAACCTATGCCTGAGTTGCAAGGTGGGGCTCCCACCTCTGGAGAAAGTGCAAAAGCCAATGGAGACAGCTGCACATGCCGTGTGGTTTAGGGTGAAGGGCTTGTTGACATCTGAGGGTGAGCAGGGACTGAGAGAAAGCTGATGGCACTTCAGGCCTTGCACCAAGCCGAAAGCAGCAAACCCTACTGAAGGGAGACTGTAAAGCCAAAGTAAACTCCAGCCTGGTTCAGCTATTCACGAGATTGACTCCACTCACAATAAAAGCATGGAGGGGAAAGTATGCTTATTTCTCAGAATAAGTGTTATTTACCTCAACCTATACTTTTCTTTAATGTATAATGCCCATCAGTCAATAAAAAAATTACATGACATATGCCTAAAGGAAGAAGAAAAGCAATTTGTTATCAAAATCAAGAGCTTCCACAGATTGGAAACTGTCAGATAAGACACTAAAGATAACTATAATAAAACTGTTGAAAGACTTAGTGGAAAGGGTGGAGAAAATACATAATAGTCGGGAATTAACAACTGTAGATGAAAACTGCCACCAAAAAAAGCAAAAGAAAACACCAGACATGAAAAAATCAGAATTTTGATGGCTTATTAGAAGACTGGAAACAGTGGAGGAAATAATCAGTGAACTAGACGTCAGGGAGATGAAAATTATCCAAATTAAAACATAGAGAAACAAAAGAAGGTGTGTGTGTGTGCGTGAGAGAGAGAGAGAGAGAGAGAGAGAGAATATTTGGGACAGAATACCCGGTAATATAACATGGTCTCACTTGATAACATTTGAAACCCAAAAGGAGGAGAGTGTCAAGGTAGGAGAAAAAATGCTTCAACACCTAATGACCAAACTTTTCTCAAAATTAATCAAAGAAAATAATTTACCAACATAAGGCACTCAGAGAATTTGAAGTAACATGAACACACACGAGAACAACAGAACAAAACAAAAACCCCAGCTGTGTTACAGCCAACCCAGAGAGAGTTTTTAGGCAGGGGCACAGGATGCAAGAAGGGAATCAAGAACTTTACCAAGGAAGGAAGTACACCAGAAAAAATAAAAGATGCTTATTATAAAAGTAAAGATTTGTATAATTTATATGATAGCAATTGCAACAGTTGAGCACAGGGCTTTTGTTTATGTGGGAGTAAAATATATGACAATAGAAAATAGTGAGTATCAGAGAGTGAGTATAAGTATACTCTTTCTATTGAAGTAATCTTATATAAAGGTAGGCTAACATAAGTTAACAAAGTATGTTGCACAGCCCCCTGCACAACTATTAAAGTGTCAAACAAAAAAGTACATTTAATAATACAAGGATGAATATAAACTAGAACCATGAAATGCTCAGTCAATCCAACAGTAGGCAGGAAAAGATGAAAGAGGAACAGAAAGCATCTGGGAGACATAGAAAACTAGTAGCAAGATGGTAGATTTAAACCAAGATCCAAATATATAAAGGAATTGTTTCAAAGTACCAAAAGCAAAAGCCCACTGCTTTCAAGCTGATTCTGACTCCCAATGGTCCTTTGGATAGGACAGAGTAGAAAAGCCCCATCAATTCCTCTTGCTGGAGCAGAAAGCTGCGTCTTTCTCCCTTGGAGTGACCGATGGACTCAAACTGATTACCTTGTAGGCAGCAGGCCCATGAGTCACCCCCTATACCAGCAGGGTTCCTTTAAAAAATACAAGGATAGAAAAAGTATATGCCATGAAATTATTTATCAAGGAAATTTGAGTAGTCATATTAATACCAGATGAAGTATACTAGCAAATAGGATATATTACTAGCGATCAGGATGGATATTATTTAATGATAAAGGATTCAGTTTATCCAGAAAGTACAATAATCCTAAATGTGTTTGTTCCTAACTCACTGCCATGAAATTGACTCCAACTCACGTGACCCTATGGAACAGAGTAGAGCTGCTCCGGCGGGTTTTGGAGACTATAAGTCTTTACAGGAGTAGACGAGTCTCATGGCTTCCCTCAGAGTGGCTGGAGGCTTTGAATTACGAACCTTGCTGTGAGCAGTTCAGTGGGGCACCCACTCTGCTATCAGGGTTGGTACACATGAACAAATATAGATTTCTTTTTAAAAATGAACAGAATATACTCCTTCCAAGTGCACATGAAACATTTATCAAGAGAAATTGCAATCTATTTTGATACCAACTACCAACATAATGAAATATCCATAAACTCAAAAGGGTCAACCCCATATAAATAGTTATCGGACCACAATGAACTGAAAATAGAAATGAGCATATTTTTGGAAAAGCTCAAAATACTAGGAAATTAAAGAACGCTATTTAATATAACCTATAAATAAATTAGAAAATATTGAACTGAATTAAAATAAAAGCACCACATATCAAAATCTGTGCTATATAGCTGAATCAATGCTTAAATGAAATTGCAGCATGAAATCTCTATATTAGAGATATGTCAAAAAGGTCTCAGATCAAAGGTGAAAGTTTTCACATGAAGAAATTGATAGAAAGGAAACAAAGTAAACCTGAAATAAGAAGAGCAGATATAATAAAGATCAGATCAGAGAGCCATGGATATTGAAAAATAACGAAACTAATAAAAACAAAATCTGGATCATTTTAAATAAGTCATGGATTAATAAACTTTGCATAAGACTGATTCATACAAGAAACAGAGAAGAGAGGGACACTAGAAGTAGAACGACAGTGGCGCCATCACCACTTACCTTGCTGCTGTCAGGTACCTTCAAGTTGGTTCCGACCCGCAGCAGGACAACAGAAGGAAACACTGCCCAGCCTTTTGCTAGCTTCACAATTGTTATTATGTTTTGGGCCATTATTGCAACCACTCTATCAATCCATCTTATAAAGGGTCATTCTCTTTAAAAAAAATCATTTTATTGGGGGCTCTTACAACTCCTGTTACGATCCATATCTTAACTGTATCTGACATATTTAGGCAAATATTGCTATTGTTCTTTTCTATACATTTACTTTCCATTGAACCCTTGGAGTCAGCTCCTCCTTTTTCTCACCCTCGCCCCGCCCCCTTCCTCAACCCTCATGGCCCCTTGATAGATTGTAGATTGTTATTATTTTCAAATCTCACACCTACTGTCTCCCTGTCCTCTGGTTTCTGCTCTTCTTCCCCCTGCATGGAGGGGGGCGGGGTCACTCTCTTTTTCAATGACCCTCCACTGTGCCTAGCTCCAGGGACCGGTCCCTCCTGAGAATGTGCAAGGTACCTAGAATGCAGTATCACTACCCTCATTTCTAAGCAGCATTCTGGCTGGCCTTCTTCCGAGACAGGTTTGTTTGTCCTTCTTGCAGTGCACAGTGTATTAATGATCTTTGATGACACTGTAACTCAAAAACATCTGTTCTCCTGATTGTCTATATTTCTTGTCTAGCTTTCACAGGAGATCATTGAAAAC
>NW_022111339.1:5179228-5180186 GCF_000313985.2 Echinops telfairi
ATTTCAGTTGATGAGGAAAAGTATTTGACAAATTTCAACAACTATTTATAACAACTCTCAGCAAGCTAGGGATAGGAAGCATATTTAGGGGAGCCGGCTACATTTCATGAGCAATAGAAAAGGGTTTCACTAGCCTAACGATGGAGGAGAAGGAGCAGGAGAGAGAAGAGGCAGAGGAGGCGGAGGAAGAGAAGAAGACATAGGAAATAGCTATCTCAACCCGATAAGGGAACCCATCGGAACTGTTTGGTTAGTGTCGTACTTAATGGTGAAAGACTGCATGTTTTTATGCTTTGACTGGGAACAAAGGAAAACTGTCCACTCTACAAGTTCTACTTGACATGGTACTGGAGGTACAAAACTAAGACAAGACATCAAAGGTGCACAGATGGGACTGTCTCTATTTGCAGACACGGTATTCCATATCATTGTAATAAATATACCGAAAAAAATCTACCAGAACGAATAAGTAAATTTAGCAAGGCTACAGGATGCACAATAATAATTACAATTTTATATTACTATATGCCAAAGATAAACATTTAATATTAAAATTTTAAATATAAAACATACTTAAAATTTTTAAACAAATAAACGTAAGACTAATAGCTACAAAACTTTTCTAATAGAAAGGAAAAAAGACAGAATTAAATCAAGAAATATACCATTCTCAATGGTTGGAAGAGTCAATTTTGTTCAGATTTATCTGTGAAAAAACATAATCAAAACAGCAGAAGGATTTTATTTTTTCTTTTTACATTGGCAATTGATGAACAGAGTGTGACAGTTACAAGGCAGTACAGAGGATCTAAAACAGTCACGTGTTGATGCGGATGTTAAGCAACTGGAACTACCGTACTTTCATAGTAGGAATGGAAAGTGGGACAGCCACTTTGGAAACCAATTTGGAAGCTTCATATAAAGTTTATATATATATGGAAGCTTCATATAAAGTTTA
>NW_022111339.1:5180404-5181813 GCF_000313985.2 Echinops telfairi
TCATTAACAGATAAATAAATGGGTGCATGCATACAATGTATTACTAGGCAACAATAAAAGAAACACGTTACTGATACATGCAACCTCGAAAGCATTGTGCTTAGTGAATCGGTCTCTGCACATATTGTAAAATCATGGTTTTGTGAGCTCCTGGGAACTCACGGGACAGAAAAATTGATCAGTGGTTTCAAGGGTGGGGGATGACGCAGATCCCCATAGAGAGCGAGAAGGCTATTGCGTGCGTGTCTGTGTGTGCTAGTGAAAGCACTTTGTATCTGCATTGTGATGACATTCGTATTTACAAGATTGCACACAGGTCAGTACTCATCAGACTACATCCTCTCAAAGGGTGAATTGTCTTGGAAACATCTCAATGAAAACAGGATATTTACCCCTTCCTGAGCATTTACTAGGCACATTGCATTATATATAGCATCTTTCCGTGGATTACCTCATTTGTTTCTTAGAACGCGGTACTACTGTAATCCTTTTGCCTGTGAGGAACTGGAGACTCAGAGAAGGTAAATCTCTGGCTCTAGTTTCATATCTCGTGTAAGAAAGTCAGAATTCAAATCCAACTTAAAGGCCTTTCTCTTAACCACCACTCAAGCGAAAATGTCTCATGGAAATTTGACCTTGGATTGGAATGAAAGCTATAATGCTAAACATTAAGTCACTGAACCATCTATGAAATTTGAGATCAATGATGATGACATTTCCCACAATTAAATAGGTGAGTTTTAGGTGTGAGTGTGGTTTCTTCGACAAAGTAGAGCTTTTTTAGTGTAATATATGTAACGAACATGGCTTTTATTATGAAAATCCCTTAAAACTTTTTTTAATTTTTTGAGTCAGCATCAACATTTTGAACACATGAAAGTACAATCCTAGGTACAGGTAAAGATGGGGATATGCATGCTACATCCAAAGAGGGGGCTTAAGACTAAGAAGTAAATGGAAAGGCAAGGTAAGTGCCTGCTTCACATTTAATGCAAGTAATTCAAGGCAAACATTTTCTCTCTTTCCACAACCAAATCTTCCCTTTAAAGGCTGCTCAACAATTGCTATTCAGTGAATGCAGAATGGCTAGGATTTGAAAGGTTGATTTTACACACCTAAGTTTAATTCATTTGGGGGCATTCAGGTGAAAAAATTTTAAATTATTAATGTGTCTTTCTACCAGAAAGAGTGAGAGTATTTGGGTAAGGTCCCCTATATTTGGGTAAGGTCCCCTGTCACAAGAAGTATCATGGGAAAAGGGATTAATAATGTCATTATGGTTTCCAAGAAGTTGAAGGTCATGAGGGTAGGCTAGATGCAGAACAGGTCAGAAGGTATACCTTCAAGATGTGTCATCTGAAGGCCCCTAGTGACACAAACAGTGTAAGCTGGACTACTGACTGAGCGGC
>NW_022111339.1:5183525-5190704 GCF_000313985.2 Echinops telfairi
GACATCTGACAATGTAAGATATGACAAAATAATAATAATTTATAAATTACCAAGGGTTCATGAGGGAGGGGGGAGCGGGAAGGGAGGGGGAAAATGAGGAGCTGATAACAAGGGCTTAAGTAGAAAGCAAATGTTTTGAGAATGATGATGGCAGCAAATGTACAAATATGCTTGACACAATGGACGTATATATATATGGGCTGTTGATAAGAATTATATGAGACCCAATAAAATGATTTTTAAAAAAGGATTGTAACTGTATCTGTGGTTGTTGGGCCCCTACTGGGGTGACACCAGCTCATAGGGACCCAGTAGGACAGAGTGGCATAGCCTTATAGGGCCTCCTAGGCTTCAGTCTTTATGGGAGCCGATGGCCAGGGCTTTCCTCTCATGGAGCTGCTAGTGAGTTGCAAATGCTGATCTTTAGTTAGCATGTGAGCACTTCACCATTGTGCTACCAGGGCTCCTTGTAGTGCCTATAGGTGAGTACATTGAATGCTAGAAGTGGAAAATATTTCCAGGATGGCACCATCGTTTGTCAGAGATCCAGGACCCAAACTGAGTTTTGCTTGTTTCCAAAGCCAGAGCCTTTGCAGTCCACCAGGCTATGGCCCAGGCTTCTGGACCACACACTCTAAGGCCCTACCACCCCACACGCCTTGTTTCACTACCTTTCCTGAAGCTTCAGGTTATCAGTTTCCCACCGCCGCCAAGCTCGTCTCCCCCTTCCTTTAGCGTGTGCCGTCTTATCCTTGTATGTCAAGCTTTCACTTCAGCCCTTTCTCCTTGCTTACTCCAGTCATCTGACCTCTCATCGCACACAGTCCTGCCTCTTCCTCATCAGGCTATTCACGTCCCACTGCATTCTGTAAAGCACCTCTATCACTCAAGCCAAAGGAATGCCCTGAAGAAAAGAAAACAAAGTGCAACACTACCTTAACACGCATTATTTGAAAGATGAAGTTGGGCTCTTGGCCTTTGCAATCTCTGTTACACTGTCTCCATCTCGACACTATTGACATTATGGATGTGTCGTTCTTGGGCTAGTTGTTGTCCTGGGCATTGTAAGATGATTATTGTTTTAATAGCATCTCTGGTCTTTACCCTCTACATGCCCACACCCCTGTAGTTACAACCAATGATGCCTGAATATATTGCCAAATCCCTCAGGGAGATGTGGCAGTGAGGGTGACGGTTGAGAATCATACCTCCCTGAACCTCCGAAGCTAGAAATCTCTCTTGGCCTCCTTTGAAACTAAGGCTCTGGCCAGAAAACAGGTTCTGAAAAATACGGTAGGTGCATTTGTGGTAGATTCAAAGGGATAAAGGGAAGGGGAGACTACTTTGTTATACCTTAGGCTGGCTTCAAATGACAAGTGGGGCTGTGGACACTCAAGAGGCAGCTGTCCGTTTTCTGGGGTGTGGAGAAAGAGTTGGGTGTTGCATTTACAGGGAGAAGTGGGGAGGGGAAATAGGCCTAGCTATAGTGTTTTCAGAACTCATGTGTATTCTGAACCCAGAGAGGCAGTTTGCGACAGCACAGTGGGGCCAGCTTCCTGATTCCAGCCTCCTGATTCCTGATGGAATCAGGCTGCCAAACCAAAAGTCTAGCGCCCCCTGATGTTCACTTATGTAAGTTCTAGAGGTCAGCCTTCCTAGCTGTCAGGGATACGCTTTGTTCTGTCCAGAACTTTTTATGCACTGTGGTCACTCTAGCAATCTTTTATTTTTATTTTTGTTCTTTCTCTTTTTCCCCTGAACAAAATGTGATTTTTGTTTCCAGCACTGAATCCATCTAACGCTCTACCTGTGATGATCTGACTCATCAGTTACCTGGTTAATCAGCTCCTCAAAGAAAAGAGGCATATTTATGCCTCTTAATTAACCTACAGTATCATTTCCAATCCAGTTCGATGCCCAGAGGCACCCTGGTGGTGCACCTGTAAAGCACCTGGTGGTGCAGCTGATCCCACCAATTGCTCCACGAGGGAGTAAGGAGGCATGGCAGAAATGCTTCTGTCAAGGGGACAATCTTGGAACCCAGGAGGGCAGTGGGCGCTGCCCTGTCAGGCAGCGAGGAGTAAGGGTTTCCCCAGATTGTGAATTCAGAGAGTAATTCTATTCATTTGTTTTTAATATTTGTTTAAAACCTTTTCGGTGAATAAAACACTGGAAAAGGGACAAAAGGGGAGAAAAAGGACTTCTGCCCTCCATTTAGCGGCCCCTCTCCTCAGTGTAGCCCAGAGCAGGGAAGCCGAACCAGGGAGCTAGGGTGAGCAATGGATTCCAGTGGGCATTGGCATCAGCAGGGATGACGTCACTCAGTGCACTAACTGCCGCTGTCATCCCCCCACCCACGCCCCACGCGCTCCTTCCATAGTAGACCAACAGAGAATATGCATACTGTCAGATTTCGTCATATTTGATCACATTTGATAAATACCGCTGTGAATCATCACGTTTTTGTTGCTGCTGCTGGTGGTGCTCAGTCCTATCTAGTTGGTTCCAACTCTTAGGTTGCCCTATGTACAACCACATGAAGCATTGCCTGCCTAAGCTGCCCTCACATGTGTTGCTGTGGGCGAGCCCATTGCTGCAGCAAGCACCAAACGATCCCATTGGGGACCCTCCTCATTTCTTTCACTGACTCTCTACCAAGTATGATATCCTTTACCAGGGACCAGTCCTTCCGGATACCATGTCTACAGTGCAAGACATAGTCTCACTGTCCTCGATTCTAAGGAGCATGCTGGCTGTACTTCTAAAACAGATTTGTTTGTTCTTTTGGCAGTTCATGGTATAGTCCATATTCTTTGCCAACATCAACATCGTAATACAAGGGCATCAACTGTTCTCTTACATTCTTTATTCATGATCTAGTTTTTACATGCCTATGAGGCAATTGAAAATACCACTCCATGTTAGCCCTCAAAGTGACACCTTTACTCTGTAACACTTTAAAGAGGTCTTCTGAAGCAGAATTGTCCAATGTGACATCATTTGATATCTTGACACCTGCCTCCAATGACACTGATTATGGAGCCAAGGAGAAATAAATCTTTGATAACTTCAATAGTTTCTGTTTAGCATGATGTTGGCTTATTAGTGAGGATCCCCACCACCCCCCTTTTGTTGAGGTGCAAGCCATCCTGAAGTCTCTGATCTCCATTAGGATTGCAATACGTCTTCTCCCCTTCAGCTCGGAAAGTTGTGTTACCTGCACATTGCAGGGTTTAGTGATTCTTCCTCCAATCTGATCCCACATTCTTTTTGTATCATAGCTTCTTGAATTTTTACTCAGCATATGGACACATGGCTAGACGAAAACATGTACCTCTTTTGATTCTAAACTATGTAGTATTCCCTTGTTCTGTTGACTGCCTCTTGGTCTATGTACAGGTTCTACACGAGCAGGATGAAATGTTCTAAGATTCTCATTCCTCTTAATGTTATCCATAATCTGTTAGGATCTACACAATTGAATCCCTTTGTATTGTAAACAAAAACACAGGTAAACATTTTCAAGGTATTCTCAGCTTTCAGCCAAGGGCCATTTGACTTCAGCCATAATATCCCTCCTTCTACATCCTCTTCTGGATCTGGCTTACATTTCTGGTCATTCCTTGTTGGTGTCATGTTGCAACCATTTAAAAATTATCTTCAGCTAAATTTTACTTGCAGGTGGTATTGATGATATTATTCAATAATTTCTGCATTCTGTTGAATCACTTTTCTTTGGGATAGGCACAAATACGGATCTCTTCCAGTCGGTTTGGCCAGGTAGCTGTCTTCCAAATGTCATGGCGAGTTAGTGCTACAAACACTGCATCAGTTGGTTGAGACATTCTGTTGGTATTTTCAATTCTTGAAGCTTTGCTTTTTTACCAGTTTTCAGTTCAACTTGGGCTTCTTCTTTCAGGATCATCAGCGTTGATCTCAGACTAACTCCAGAGGTGCCTGAATGCCAACCTGCTCATTTTGATAAGGTGACTTTCTCTCTCCCTTCCATATTTCTTAAATTATATGAATACTAACAACAACATTCTTTTGTACAATCTTCTACCTTAGGTTATAACATTGATAGTTATAGCATTCTTACAACTGTATGGAAGCCTTGTTTAGTTGTGCTCCTTCTTCTACCTTAATTACTACTTCCTTCTCCAAAAAGGCAGGTTCACAAATGTCAGAGACTGAAATAGTGCAGCTGGGTTACTTAGATGTTGTGTCAACTTGGTGGGGTCAGGATTCTCAGTAGTTTGGCAGTCATTCTCCATACTGTGACCTAACACAACATAATCAATGCCATGATGGGATCTGGCATACGCAATCCATTCTGTGAGCAGGGAGCAGTTGGGGTGAGCTTTGATCAGGCCACAGCTTTGATGCAATTGGAAGAAAGACTCCTCAGGAGTGTGGCATGATCCTTTTAAAGAAGATTCTGTGAGAAAGTTTGTAGATTCTACTGGATCTGGAACCTGCATCTGGTTCATTGACTTCCTGCCATATTGTCGTCCACCATCAGTAAACCACCGACTTAGATTCATTAAACTTTGCATCCACCAGCCTGAGGTCTTCTTGCTTCATCTTCCTGCTTCCTGGTTTCTCAGCCCCCTGCAGCTACATGAATCAGGAGAAATTTCCGGCTAACCTCTCACCCACAGACGTGAATCAGACTGAACTTATCCACTTTTACAACGGTGGGAGGCGTTTCTTGAGAACCATTTCCTCCTGTATACATACGCACGTAAGTGTCGCTGGTTTCGCTTCTCGGGAGAACCCAGGTTCACATAGTAGATAAGGCACCAGAAGAGGGTGCTCCAGTTGCGCCATCGGCTAACGCGCGGTACTTATAAGACACCAGAAGCCTTGACACCATCAGCAACTATGGAAACACTGGAAGCACTGAGAACAACCTGCTTTTAATGAGTGCAGATGAAACCACGTGATTCAAAGTGCCATTGTAGTTGGGTAACAGTGACTGGAAGAGAGCAGAGATTTCCAAAAACAAATTACTATAGAGCTTCATCCCGCTAGTTATAGTAATATACGTAAGTTGTGCTTGCAAAAAATATGTTTGTTGCTGTCCCCAACTGTAGGGATACTTGTTACAAAACAATTTATTTCTGCTGAGACACTGCACAAACTTTTATAGATGGTCACTTTGGTGTCACTCCACCTGACAGCGTCGCCAGTGTGGTCTGCCACTGCCAGTGGAAAGCCACTGTGAGAATGTCTCACTCATGGGTTCACAGAGTCTCCAGTTGTGGGAAATGGCCAAGTATTGAATGCAGAGCACATGATCTCAATCAGGGGTTTGGCTCTTTAGATGATTATTTAATTTGACTCTTCAGATAACTACATGGTTTAAACCCTGGAAAGGTGTGCATCAGGGTTGTCTCCTGTCACCATACATATTCAATCTGTATGCTGAGAACATCATCAGACAAGCTGGATCATATGATGAAAAATGTGGCATCAGGATTGGAGGGCGGCTTATTAACAAACTTCGACATGCAGATGCCACAACCTTGCTTGCTGAAAGCAAGGACTCGAAGCAGTGTTTTGCTCGATTGTGCATCTCCTCACTCCAAGAAGAAAAGTTATACCTTTTCCTGTAACAAGCAAAGCGTTGCCTACTGGGACCACTACAGAGCCACCATCTACTGCCACCACTAGGTGCTGCCAAGTCAACCTTGTGGGTATCAGAGTAGAACTGTGCCCCATGGGGTGTTCAATGGCTGCCCTTTTGGAAGTAGATTGCCAGGCCTTCCTTCAAAGGTTCATGTAGGTGGACTAAATCTTCTAACCTTTTGGTTAGCATCCAAGTGCAACACTCAGGGACCCCCATTCTCCATCTTCCAGCTCCATGTCTTCTTCCCAGCCCCAGAGTTCCCCAAGCTTATTGACACCACCTAGTCTTGACAGATGCTGTTCCAGGACTTGCCATGCCTGTGCTATGGCTCTTGGGGCATCCAGTCTAGTTCGTCTCAGCTCCCAGGCCTTAGTGCTTGTGAGACCTTTCCGGCATGCTCGTCTTGGTCACTCCAGCTTTGGTCAGCACCACCCTCCAAAGTCTGTACAACCAACGGTGTCACCCAGTGAACCCCTCCCCACTCCCACCCTCATCTGAATGCCCTGCCTACTGCTGCATGTTTACTGTCTGTGCCCACCCACTGCCCTGTGACCCTGGAGAGGGCAGAGCCACCTGTCTGGCTCACAGTTGTGTCCCAGCCCTGCGATAGCACTCAGTACTACGTAGGCTCTTGGGAAATGTGTGCCCCGTGAATGGATGTCCAGATACCCTCCTCGCTGTGTTTTCAGGCCCATTGCTTAAAAGGAGGGAGGATGGCTATAACACGAGCATCTTTAAGACATCATCAAGTTGACCCTGCAGAAAAGGAGAGTCGGTTGGACTGAAAATGACTTCCTTATTGCTTAGGTATGACATTGGCAGTGTTTCCAGAAAATTCCGTTGGCATGCTCCGTTCCAGACCCAGCCCGGTTTGGAAAAGGAGGGTTTTGTGGTGCGTCCAGTCAGGGATCAGTAATAATAAGGATAATGAGGATGTGACCCTCTAGCCTATATTTGCATAGATGCTTGCTATGTGGTAGACACTGTTGCTAAGCACTTTACACTCCTTCCTCATAAGTAACCTCGAGAGGTAGTGCTATTGTCTGTCCCGTTTTATATATGAGTCAGCCGAAGCACCAGGAGTTTTTAAGCAATGGTTAGGAAATGTCTGAGCAATGATTCACACTCGGGCAGCCTCGTGCCTGAGACAGCTCTGCTGCCTCTAGTGATAAAAACTGAACTCAATCAGCCCAATGACTAGGAAGACAGCCCAGACCCAGGCCCAGGAAGCATTAGTTCAACTCTGCGTCAACAGCAAGCAACAACAGCAGCTAACAAATCCATCCTTGGATGGTGGCGATGGTGATGGATGGATAGGCTAGATGAGCCAAGCGGGACCTCCTTTAAGTCTGGCCAGGGTGTCTGAATGCTCCTTGAAAGCCCTCAGTGAGATGACCTGGACGTGTGTTATCCCAGCTGCCCTGAAAGTTGTGCTTACGGGCCTTGGAGTTCAGGCTGTCACTCCTCCGAGCTGTGCTTGACACAGGCTTTCTTCCTGTGATCTTGGGCGCTCATTGAATCTCAGTGACTGGCTTGCTCCCTTACCA
>NW_022111339.1:5190989-5204779 GCF_000313985.2 Echinops telfairi
GTTAAGCTGGTTATGCTAATGAAGGGTGGTGGTCTTGACCTCATTGGAAACCCAAACCAAACCCATTGTCCATGGAGCCCACAGGGTCTTCAATGGCTGCATCTGGCTGCCATCTTTCAGAAACAGGTTGCCAGGACTTTCTCCCAAGGTGCTGCTGGGTGAATTTGACCTGCTACCCTTTGGGGTAGTAGCTGAGTGCTCAACTGCACGACCTATGGTCTCTGCCACCCTCTTCCCTGCCCCTGCCCTCGACCCAGAGAGAGACACGGAGATGGAGGGTGGCTGTGTGAAGATAGAATCCGAGACGAGGTAAGCGTGGCTGCAAACCGAGGCCTGAATGCCTGCTGCTACTTGGGGCTGCAGCCAAGACAGGGCTGCCCTTGGAGCAGTGGGGACGCAGGCCCTGCTAACGCCCTCACGTTAGACTTCTAGCCTCCAGAGCTGTGGGAGAATACATTCATGTTGTTTTAAACCCCTTATTTTGAAGTCCTCAGCTACCACGGCCCTTGGGAACGACTATAGGAAGAGACTACGGGCACACCCTCCCCTGCCACTGTGGCCTTGACCTTCAGTGCTCCCTTCCTGCTGTGGCATCTATTCATTGGACCCCCAGGTGGTGCAAATGGTTTGCAAGCTCAGCTGTTCACCAAGTGTGGGAGGTGTCAGTCCACCCAGAGATGCCTCAAAAGAAAGGCCTGGTGATCAGATCCAGTTCAGAAATCAATTCGTCCCGGAAACCTTGTGGAGCATCGCTCTTCTTTGACACGCTTGGGTTGCCAGGAGTCAGGTGTCAAAGTGACTGACAAGTAGTTTGGTGTTTCCCATCTCTTCACTACCTCTGCTTAAGGCTCGCTTATTTGAGAAACAAACAACAAACACATTTTAATCTCCCAGCCATCGAGTTGATTCTGACTCATAGCGACCCTACAGGGCAGAGTAGAACGGTTCCCCGGGTTTCTGAGATGCTAAGTCTTTATGGGAATAGAAAGCCTCGTCTTTTTCCTGAGGATGGGGCTAGTGGTTTAGAACTGCTGACCTTGTGGCTCGCAGCTCAGTGTGTAAACCTCTATGCCACCAGGGCCCCTGGCTCATTTGATAGGGTCACTTTGACAAGGTCAGGCTTGTTGGCCGTAGAAAAACAGCAGTCTCCAAAGCAGAACAGAGAAGCTTCAACCTTGCCCTGGTCAGACACTCCCCGGGCAGAAAGCTTCCTGGCCACACGGTGGACTGTGGACCTACTGCAATAATCTGTGTGCGTGCTCATGCGTGTGCGCTTGCACACACACACTCATTCCCCGCCAACAGTCACACACACACACACACACACACACACACACACACACACACACACACTGGCAGTCACAGATTATGCTTTCCTATTGAACTGGGGAAAAAACATCCAAAGCCTGGGCTGGGGCGCCGTTGCTGGAGAAGCAGGGCTTTCAGGTGAGAAGTAAATGGGAAGAAAGGATGCAGTGACCTTTCTTATTTGCCGTTTCCATGCTGCAGCTTGCACGGCAGGGACCCTGACATCAGAGGCTCTCATGGCCCAAGGGTGTGTTGGAGAGGAAATAAACGGGCCTGCCCTACTTCCAGAGGCTCCAATCATCTGTGCGCAGCACGGAAAGTGTGTGGAGGCGCGCCCTCTGGTGGCTGAAGGGAGCGCTGCATCGCCTTCTCCAGGCAGAGGAGGGCAGCAGTCAAACCACAGGGTGGGCTTAGAAGATCCATCGGGACCTACGCTGTCCTGCGAGGACTCAAAATCAACAAAAAGGAGGAAAATCAAACGCGTCTATCTTCTCTCTAGAGTCCTGGGGTGGTGCAAAGGGTGAAGTGTTTGACTATTAGCCCAAAGGTCGGCAGTTCGAACTCCCATAGGTCACAGTCGAGAAAACTCTATGGAACCACTCTGCTCTGGACATGTGCGGTGGCCTTGTGTTGGCTTGACCCCGCAGCAGCTAACAATAACAGCACCCCCTGGTCTGAGGAGGTGCAGAGAACCTATAGCTTTCTCTACAGCGCTTCCCAAGATGGAAGAGAACAGCCAACAAGGATCAGACTCTACCAGTGTACATCCTCCGGTCCAGCCGGATTTGTAAGGTAGAATTGGGATCATGCTAGTGGGGTGTGGGGGGAGGAAGCATTTAAGAACTAGAGGAAAGTTGTATGTTTCATCATTGCTACACTGACTGGCTCTTCTCCTCCCCGTGACCCTTCTGGAAGTGGATGTCCAGTTGCCTACAGATGAGCTTTGGGTCCCCAATCTGCTCTACCCCTCATTTACAATGATATGATTTTTTGTTCTTTGATGCCTGATACCTGATCCCTTTGACACCTCATGATCGCACAGGCTGGTGTGCTTCTTCCATGTGGGCTTTGTTGCTTCTGAGCTAGAGGCCACTTGTTTACCTTCAAGCCAATGAAACCTTCAGGACCAGTGGTGAGAGTGGCAATACTGGAAGGGTGGAGGGAAGGTGGGGTAGAAAGAGGGAACCGATTACAAGGATCTACATATAACCCCCTCCCTGGGGAATGGTCAACAGAAAAGCGGGTGAAGGGCGACATCGGTCTGTGTAAGACATGGGAAAATAATGATTTATAAATTATCAGGGGGGAAGGAAGGAGGGAGGGTGGGAGAGGGAGGGGAAAAATGAGGACCTGATATCAGGGGCTCAAGTCGAAAGAAAATGTTTGAGAATGATCATGGCAACAAATTTACAAATGTGCTTGACACATGGATGGATGGATGGACTGTGACAAGAGTTGTACAAGCCCCCAATAAAATGATTTTTTTAAAAGAAAAGAAGAAGTTATCAAATGTTTTAGAACATTCAGTCTCTGTGGCTGTTGTTGTATTTAATCTGTAGAAATAGAGTAAGGCCCGAGGGTATGAAGTGTCCCCAGGTTACAGTTCTTTCAAGATGAAGCTGTAAAGAACTTGGTTTTGGGAAAGGCATCCTCCGTGGCATCAACATGTTGGCCTCTTATGAAATAATGAAAACAATAAGCATAATGCAATTGAAAATAAGAAAGGATCAGGCTGACTCCAGAGTGAGCTCCTGGAGGATTATGGGAGTTTACAATCAGTTGCCACCAGGCAGACCAAAAGTTGGCAGCATACAAGTCCTGGCAATCCACTTGCCGTTGCCCTCCTCTGGAGCACAGCCTTACTCCAACACAAGGAGTCAGTCTGCTCAACACCAACTAGTTTTTAAGATTGCAGACAAAATCTGTCCCTCGTCTGTTTGGCCAACAAAGTTAGTTCACCTTGGGTTTGCCAGTTCTCCTGGGGTATCGGGTTAGGGTTGCCCCAACATCACACACTGTCTTCAACCAGGACATTTTAGGTCAGAAGTGCACAAGTCCTATCATAGAATTGCCCCCAAACAACCAGCTATTCTTTCCAGCTGAACAATGATGAGATGCACTGCCCGGGGGCTAACGACGATGATTTTCATCTCTTTGATTTGTTCGCCTTGGCAAATTTTTATTTTAAGAAACTTAGCAAAGTGCTCCATAGCTTTAAAATGCCCAAGGACCTTCCCTTGGAGCACGTTTCACCGACTTGAATACCTGTGAGGTTCCACTGTGGATTCTCATTCAGCAGGTCTCAGGTGGGGCTGAAGTATTGCATTTCTAATAAGCTCCTGAGAGAACGGACAGGACATACTTTGCTGAGCCCAGTGCCAAATGAAAAGAGTGGTGGGGTGGGGGTGGGGGGGGGTGTTCCTTGTTAAACTATATTAACAATTTCCTAAAGGCGACAACAGCATGAAGCCAGACGTATGGCCCTGTGCTCCTGTACAGATTGCTCACCCATGAGGCCTGCCCTGGTGCCTTTCACCCAGGTCCACAGTAATGAGAATCTAGCCATGTGTCCAATAGAGCTTTCTGTGGCAACGCAAACGCTGTGCACAGGCACTGGCCAACGTGATCATTACCAGCCACTTGGGGGCTCACCAGGGGCTGGGGATGCAGTTAGTGCAAAGGAATTTTTTACTGTCTCACTTTTAGAATCAGTAATTGAATAATGACTCATTGGATTAAGAATAATGGAGTGTAAAAGTCTCATCTTCCATGTAGACGACCACACATCTCATGCTCAGTCATTTTCCTGTCCTTTAATGGGGGTGTTGCTGAGCTTCCAGACTGAGACGGACTAGCAAGACAGGTCTAACGATCTACTTCTGAAAAACAGCCCGTTGAAAACCCTGTGGAACCCAAGTGTCCCGTTGAACGTAGAGCTGAATGTCCTGTTGAACATTGAGTCGGGGCAGCAAAACACCTGCCACCATCATAGACAGCACAATTCGAGCTCCCACGTTCCTCACCAGGCCAGCTTCCTAACTCTAGCGGACGTCAGTGTCAAAGCTGACTACGGGGCATTGCAGGCAAAATGGGTCGGCTAAGACCTGCCTTGATGCTTTTCTGCCATCACTGCCATCGAGTCAGTGCCGACTTGCAGCGATCCTACAGGGCTGGCAGTGTGAGTTCCTGAGACTGTAGCTGTTTACAGGCTTCCTCCTGAGGATTAGCTGATGGTTTCAAACGATGGACCTTGCAAATCACAGTCCAATGTGTAACCACTATGCCACCAGGGCTTCTCCTTTGCTATATATGTATATATGCCTGTGTGTGTGTTTACACACAGACATCTATTCTTTTACTATATATAAGTCCCTTACTATATATATCCCCCATATATCTCCTTTAAGCCTTTAATATGTGTGTGTATATATATTCTTTTTTTAATCTTAAAGGCATATTCCACTTATTCTCCTGGGCCTAATCTGGCATATATATGTATATATATACATATACATATACATGTGGAATCTATGTATGTATACACATATATATCACATGTAAAAGATGCCATTTACTGTGGCAAATGTCGGCAATTCACATGTTAAAAGTCTCTCATCTTCTTTCCTAGGAAATGATTGACAGCATTTAAGTGATGTCTGAGGTTTTCTAAAAACTCCAGTGACTGACTCTCTTCAGGCAGAACACTTCTCTGCAGCCTTGAAATGCGATTTGCTCTCCCTAATGCGAAGGAGACTGGTTTTCAGGTGTCTGGGCTGCATGTTGGGCTTTTAACCCTGCGCTGGCAGGCAGAGGGTCTGCTGGGGCGTTGAGCCGGAGCCTGCATAGGCAGGCAAGCCAGGGAGGACCAGCCCCCGGGCTGCTATGCGCAGAGGCACTGTCGAGCTGAAGGAGTTCTTATTTTGGCATCAGGGCTGCGTCAAATTTCCAAATTGCTAATCTCCAGAGGTTGCCTGTGATTTCCTAACTCTTCAAGATGTTCAGCTTTCATTCTGAAATGGGATTAGCTGCGGGGAGAGGGAAAAGGGAGCCTGGGAGAGAAACAAAGAGAAGGGAAGGGAGGAGTAGGGGTGGGGGTGGGGGGTTGTTCTTAGAGATGGGCGCCCAGAGAGGCTGTAGACAGGAGAGCAGGCAGGCAGGCCGGCATGTGAGGAGAGACCTGTTGAAGAAAACGGCCCCGGGAGATCAGTCCCTGCTTTCTGGGACTATTTTCCTTTTGGATCGCGATTCCGGACATCAAAGCCCGAAACACAAGCCGGATACAGCTTTCTCCATCCGGGGCCTGTGCCCAGATGTGCCCTTTCGAAACGGCACACCTGGAACTGGAGCCAGGAATCTCCAAGAACTCAGCCAGGCTGTGGGGAGACAGGCGGCATTGTTTAAAAGTGAGAAAGGAAAGTGGCCCCACGTTTGGGGACAGTTGATGCTGCTACACACTTATCCTCGCCAACAAATACATCCCAGATGGGTTACATCTTTATTTATATGGCCAACCTACACAAAAGCTCAGACTGCGAACTTGCTGGTCCAAGAATTGGGACTGCTGGGTCACATCGGCTATCGGCCTGCGGAGCTGATCTCGCCCCCGGCCACGGGCGTCTCCAGGCCCCCACCGCCACTTGGACACCGGCTCGTCCCTGGTTCTAGTCTTAGCCCTTCTAGAGCCAAGTGCCTCGTGGTTGGTCAAGTGAACAGTTGATGGCGATGAGGGTGATGGGTGGACACAGGGCCGGAAACACTGTGCTCCAGCAGATGAAGAAAGATGTCTCAAGACCGGGCAGTGTGACTGTCACACTGAGGTTTGCCTCGGGGCAGCGGTGACTCAACTGGCGGCGAGCGGCAAGGCACAAGGCACAGAGGAGTGCTGTTTTAACACGCGTTGCTCTACATGCCAGTGAACTCCAACATCTCTCGACAGCCTTGTGAGCTGTTTAGTGTCTGTTTCCATGAGATCCCTGCTTAGATCCTTTGCCCGATTCCTATCAGGTTTCTCGAATGTCCTGATGTGTCCAGGAGATGTCGATCTCTTGACAGCTTCTTCCGTGAGCTGCCGTCAAATGATTGGCCCTGACTCCTGGCAACCCCGTGGGCAACAGAATGAAATGCCGCCTGCTTCTGCACCACCTCCAGGATTGACGGTGAATAGAACTGCTGTGATCCATAGCGCCTTTTCAGAAGTAGATCACCAGGACTTTCTTCCTAGTCTCTCTCAGTCTGGTGGAATGAGAAGATAGTGGATTCCCCCACCCCACCCCCTTCCTTGGGAGCCCTTCTGAAGCCCCCTTGTAGCTGTACACCCACTTCCATTGACACTGGGTGATGACTGCACTCAAGGACTGACTGGGGCGTGGAGCTCTGGTCCCCTCATGAAAGACAAGCTTTCTCAACGGAGACACTGCAAATATCCTTTCCTTCCCTCTTGGTCACCTAGTAACCTTATCTATGGATGTTAGTCATCATTGAACAGAAATTCTTCATTGTGATGTGCTCCATCTCCCCTTGCACAGATCCATGCAAGAATGCCATGTCATCCGTGGGGCTGGTGGGCTGCGTGCCGGGGAGTTGGAAACAATTGCCCATCCATTCCTGTGAGTGGATTTGTGGCAGGTGGAGGATACCCACCATCAAGGGTGAAGTAGACGTTACAAGCAAGTGATCACACATTGCAGATGGCAAGGGTGAATTTTTAAAATGTAGTTATACAAAGAAGCAAACAAACCCCACCCCAATCAGATATGTAGCCCAGCATCCTTCCTGCAGAGGAAATGATGGTGAGCTTTATATAATGCATATGAAACCAACACGTGTGGAAACAAAAACGGCACATACTTAACACATGTGGTGGGGTAGTGTGGGAGTAGATGGAATAGGAAAGGAGAATAAGAGGGAATAAATCAATAAGAAAAGGACCGAGGCGGGAGCAACACTGAAAGCATCTTATAAAATCAAGGCTATAGTTAAGTGACTCCATCGCACCTGAAGAGCCCACACTGAAACAATCATTACATGTTTGTGTCACGTTGGTAAGAGAAGACTTTCTAAACACCACCCCAAGGGCAGCTACAGATCTACGACAAAAGACTAAGGAGGGGCATGGCATAAAATATTCTCTAACAAAAGACAATGAAAATGACAAATTAGGGAGACAGTTTGCTTTTATTCCCAGTAAATAAAGGAATCTCGATAATGAATAAGAAAAATGGAAAGTATCAATATTTAAAATGGACTGTGAACATAAATAAGCCATTTAAAGAAGGTGACCAACCAAGCTTACTACCCTAAAGTCAATTCTGATACATATTATCCTACAGGACAGAGTAGAACTGCCCCCAGTGCTTCCGAGGCTGTCAATCTTTACAGAACAGGCTGCCATCGATGTCTGCTGTGGGGCACCTGGTGGGTGTGAGCGGTCCATGGATGACATCTGGTCAATGCGCAGACACGCATCCTTTGCAGTAATGAAAACAATTAAGAGGCAGAATTGACTTGGTGGTGGTGAGTCTGCTGTTTGTTTGTTGGTCCGTATTAGGACACATACCCGACTCTCAACCCAACTCACCGCCTTCGGGTCCATTCTGACTCAAGGAGAGGCTATGGGGCAGGGTCGAACTGCCCTTGGCAGTTTCTGGGACTAACTCTGTAAGGAAGTAGGAAGCCTCATCTTTCTCTCAAGGCGCCACTGGTGGTTTTGAACTACTGACCTGTGGTGAACAGCCCCATGTGTATCATATTGGCAAAGATGCAAAACCCAAACAAACAAACTCCCTGCCATCCAGTTGATGCTGACTCATAGGGACCGCCTACGGCAGGGTAGAACTGCAGTGTGAGTTTCTGAACTAATAACTGTTTATGGGAGTAGAAAACTTGTATTTCTCCCAAAGATGCAAAAGGACAGTAGTAATCAGTAATGATGGAGATGTGGGGATCAGATGCCCTCACACACTGCTTGCTGAAAGGGAAAGAGAAACTTGCCCATTCTCTCATTTGCCTAGGTAACAGAAGTTTAATAATAATAATAATATAATAAACAATCCTGCCTGTATTGATGACTGTAATAAAGACAAGACTTGTATTAGTCTGGGTACTTTAGACAAACAAATCTACAGAAACTCATGTATAAGAGAGAGTTTTATATAAAGGTTAAGTTCACATCAAGAAAACATCCCAACCCAGTGCTGCCCAAGCCCACAAGTCCAACATTAACCCATATGTCCAACACCAATCCACAAAGTCCGCCTCCATCTCACAAAACAGACACAGTGATGCCGACTACAGGAGGAAAGCCAAATCAGTGAGTGTGTAAGCATCTCAGTGCTGGCAGGGGTCTCCATACAGCTGTTTCAGCACCCATGGCTGCATTGGGGTGGGTCCATGTGGCTTCTCCTTGGGGATGTCTTGCAGGAAGTCAGCCTTGCAAACAAAAGCAGGGAACTGGCTAAGGCAGCTGCACCCTGGTCGGACCATCAGAAAGCAAGAGACCTGAGAACTAGAAAGGCGAGTCTCACCGAGCCATTTATACCTCCGCCCTTCAATTAACCCCACATGTGTTTGTCAGCCAGGTTGGCACAATAAACTAACTAACTCAGACTTTAAAAGCTTTCCTCGCAGGTCAGTGTTACCAGGTTTCAGGTGTGACTGGGCTGTGACTGACGACATGTAAGTGAAAGATGATTGTGGAGAGTTCTTTAAAAGCAAGGAAATGGATGAGCGTTTGTGCTCTTCTTGTCTGTCCCTGCTGCTGATGTGGAACAAGTATGTGATGGCAGGTGCTATGGCAGCTGTCTTGGACCACAAAGTAGCCTTGAAGTTGGAACTAGTGTTAGGGAAGAGAGAACTTGCGTATAGATGTATCTGAAACTTGGCATCCTGGATGGCTGTCAACATCACCACTGATTCTTAACACCAGAAGTCTACATTCACCTTCAAGATGGCCCATTCGGTTCAAATGAGTAAGGGGACCCATACAGCATGGAGGAGACCCCTCACCTCCTCATCAGCTTCCATTCTTTTGGTGGTGGCTAAGGTCGCTGTGAGGCAAAAATGATTTACAGCACCTAATAACCACAGCAGCAATGTGGCCTGGAGCAAATATCAACATAAGATTTTATTACACAGTTTTACAAAATGCAACAAGAATTCAAATACAAATGGAACATTAGATGATTCTGAAGTTATTCAAGCTTGACGCTGCCTTGAGATCTTTGGGGAGTCTTTTCTGATAGATAACACTTCCGTTGACTTAGTGCACACATGTGAGGAGTCCTCGTGCTGTAGTGGTAATGAGCCAAGCTGCTAACCACAAGGTCCGCAGTTCGAATGATCAGCAGTTCCTCAGGAGGCAGGGAAGACTTTCTACTCCTCTGTCTTATGGAGTCACTATGAGTCAGAATTGGCTCTAGGGCAGCAGATTTGGGGGCACACCTGCGGGTGAGACGTCTATAGTTTCCTCTCCTTTCTGGCCCTGTGGGTAGATGTTCTCGCTCGCATGGCTATGCCTGCCTTGTCTCTAAAGGGTCAGAGTCATCTGTCACACTTCTGGGCAGCTCCTCCAGGGAGTAGAGAGCGTAGCGGGCCCACGCACAGAGTAAGCACAGAAGTGAACCCCAGCTGGGTAGAACCGGGAAATGAGAGCTCCTTGGTGTCAAATGGAAGCTCTTTTTTTGGGGTGGGGGGGTGCAGACATGACAATCTGTGGGCAGGACCAGATAAAGGAAAGCACCGGGACCTCACAGCCTCCAAGCTTCCCGTGGCCACAGCGCCTTACCTTGTTCTCTTTTGAAAGGGAATTGTGTGCCTGCTGCCACTAGGCAATTATCATTTGTGAACCATGTGTTTCCCCATGTAGTATCAGCAAAGCACACACGCACAGCATCCTAGGAGCAGTGCATTCAGGAGCGATAGGCATAGGCCAATCTAGTTTTAAAAATGATGTTGCCATCTCAAGTCTATGAACAACTACAATGCAATCTCCCTTAGACCGAAAGCACTACCTTCCACCACCCATACCTCCTCTCTTTTCACTCTCTTTTCCCCCAATTTAATTGGATTTGGGCTCTCTTTAGAGGATACCCAGTAATCAGGTTAGGGCATCATCTTTTCAAGTCTCGCCCTTCAAGGCCTTGCCTTTCTATTTCAAACCATTCTCTTTTCCTCCCTTAATTCACTCTCTGCCCAGTGACTATCCCAGGAAGCACTGGACAGCGATAAATCATTTTGCCTCAGAAATTTCTCAGCCTGAGGAAATAAATAAATAAATAAATAAAGTAAACAAACGGCTTCCCTCCCAAACTCAGAAAATCACGTTAGCCTAAAGTACCGGGTCTGTTTATTTTCCTTTATCTAAGGGATAAATTTCATTATGAAGGCTGGGCTTAACTGAATGGCTGAAGAAGTCCCCAATGTCGCAGAAGTGCCAGAAATAATAAATGAATGTATTTGTGATTGAAATAGTCCAATCTGGATTTCAGAAGGGACTGTCTTTCAGGGTTTGTATATGTGTGAGTGTTTGTGTGTTTTTCTTTTTCTTTTGGAAGGCAGTGAATCATATAGGTCTTAAATAATCGTTCTGCACCTTCGGCTCTTTTGGAGAACAGCCTGCCAACTGCTGCAAGCCCAGAGAGTGACTGACTGAACAAGATGAAACAATATTGCTTCTTATGCAGCTTCAGGTGCAAACAAATATTTCCCCACGGCACATTTCTAATGTTGAGTAAAATAACATGCATCAAATTAGATGCAAACAGACACACCTTAGAAAAAATCCAGTCTTCTTTTGTTCTTGCTCTCTATATACCCAAGGAAGTTAAGAGTCAATTCAGCAGGCTGGGCTGGGGTGCACGATGAAGGCAAAGCCACCTGTTTCTTTCTTTCTCATGGCTTTCTGAGACACGTGGACTTACAGTAAAGAGAGGGGCTCTCTGCCTACACGATCCAGTCTCAGCCCTGCTCCGTGCTGTCCCTTCTTGTGGCCATCAACTTGACTCCAACTAGAACAGTGCTCCACAGAGTTTTCAGGAACTGTTTTGGGGGAAGAAAATTGCCAGGACCTGTTTTCTGAGGCATCGCTGGGTGAACTCGAACCCCCAACCTTTGTGTTAGCAGCCAAGCACTTTAACCATTTGTACAACCGAGGTGCTCCTTTTTACTCCCTAACCCAACCAACCTACCAAATAAATAAAGAAAAACAAAACCCAACCCACTGCCCTCTAGTCGACTCTGTCCCCTAGTGACCCTAGATTGGGTTTCTGAGGCTGGGAATCTGTACAGGAGTAGATAACGGTGGTAGGTTTGAACTGTCAACCTTGTGCTTAGCAGAGGTAATAAAAACACGAACACATTTTGGCAGGAAGTCTTCGTGTTGGGATAGAGAACAAAGGAGAATACTAGGCTCTGGATACTTATTAACAGCAGCCTTTGACCTTGTAGGCACTTCCATGAAGCCTCATTACCCCAAAGACACCTCGGCTCTTTCTTGATCCCTCATCTCCCTGTCAGCCTCACTAACATCCTTTGTCCAATTTTACCCTCTGACATCCTTGCACACTGGTATTCTGCTAGTCTTGAGCAAGATGGATGTGAAGTTGGGATGACCTTAAAAGACACCTCTCAGGTCACAGGTTGCCAGGTTACAGGTATCCATGGATAGAGCCCAAGCCATGTAGCTTGGAAAATTCTCCAATTAGGAATACTGACATTAATCAACAGGCAAGCCCTGCAGTTCAAAGAGGTAGGCTAAATCTCTCCAAGGCCAAATCTCAGCCCTCCATCTGCAGAGACAACAAAGAATATACAAAGGTATGTTAGCAAAATTCTTGGTCTTCTTGACAAACTTTACACAGATAAAGACATGCATGGATCTGTCCAGGTGCAGTAGAGCTCAGTGTGGCAGCTACATACTCTCCTGTCAACTTTGAAAGGGGTAGATTCAATCTTATTAATCAGGTCACAGCTGGATGACCATATTTGGAGGCACAATGGAGAAAAATAGCTCACTTGAGGCCAGATACATACACTCTGCTTGGAGACATTCCTGTTGACAAGCTATGCTAACAGAGCCAGAGCCCTGGAGCTGCAGGAGCCATGTGGAGACCCATGTCAGTGCTGAGATGATTGCACCACCACTGGATCCACAAGACTTTCCACTGCATTCGGCGTCATTGCATGGCTGTGTGAGTCTAAAGAGGAATTTATGGACCAGTATCAACATATGGGGTTATATCAGACTTATGGACTTGATCTGGACTGGGCTGGAATGTTTTCTTAATGTACAATTGCTCTTTGATAGAACGTTCTCTCTCACACATGTATGAGTGTCCTGGATGTGTTTCTTTAGTCAACCCTGACTAATGCACTCGGGAAAGACAGACCCAGACAGAGAGGAAAACAAATGTCTTCCACTAAACCAGTGGTAGAAAAGTGGCTACACTGCACCCTGCCAACGGAGGGACAGTTTTGAAACCCAGAAAGAGAAGGGAGTCCTGTGGTGTTTGGCTCTGGCGGGTGGCTCTGTACAAACAAATCTATGGAGGTTTCAAAAAGTTTGTGGAAAATGGAATTAAAAGATCACGACAATTTCCATGAACTTTTGGAAACTACCCTCCACCCCCCCGCCCCTTATTAATCAATATCAATGTGGTCAATCTTTCTACTTACCTATCATGGTTTGTTGTTGTTGACTTTTTTAGAATTGGCCAGAATTCATGATTTCCCTTTGCTCAATGAGACAAAACTCCCTAGTCCCATATCATCCCATGATCACTTGCAGATAGAATCGGATCATGGTGATCCATGGGGTTTACGTTGGTTGATTTTTTTGGGAAGTAGATCACCAGGACTTTCTTCCTACTCTTCTTAATTTGGGAGCTCCATTGAAATCCATTCTGTATCATAAAAACACAAAAGCCTCGACTGAGCATGAAGTGCATTGGCAAGGAATCAAACCTGAATCTCCTACATGGAAAGGAAGAATTCCACCACCAAACTCTCATTACCTGGTGATATAATTGTAGATGACTTTAAGATTTTTTTAAATTAATTTGTTCTTTTCTGGGTCATGAGTTTTCTTTTTTGTTGTTATCATTGTATTTTCTTTTGTTGCTTTTTCTTGCTATGCCTTGTTTTTTGGTGCATGTTATTATCTCTGCAGATCTATATAGATAAGATAGGCTGGATGAACAGTGTGGAGGAGAAAACAACAGGACTATGGTTCAAGGGGGACATGGGAGAGGGGGAGACTGGTGAAAGGAGGTGGTGTTGACCAACTCAGGGATGGGGGAGCAACAAGTGATCCAAAATTAGTGTCAAGGAGGGTGTGAGAGACCTGGTAGGGATTCCGCCAGGGCAATGTAACCAAGAGAAATTACTGAAACCCAAATGAAGGCTGAGCATGATAGTGGGACAAGAGGAAAGTAAAGGAAAATAGAGGAAAGAACTAGGGGACAAAGGGTATGTATAGAGGTTTTAAG